>NC_090933.1:123566845-123869875 GCF_040938575.1 Ambystoma mexicanum | reverse complement strand
GTCGCCTGCATTTGTTTGCTCTCACCATCAAGGCCCGAGGAGGGGGGCTCGCTAAAATGTTGTCTCTTAGTCCTAGCACAAGTGGAGGCAGGGAGTCAGGGGCGTGTGGGGCCAGCCTAGGGATGCTTTCACGTATTCCAGCAGAAACCCACGCGACGGGGCTTCCAGTATCTGGAGCCGTTTGCTTTCAGAGTAGACGGCACAGTGGGAGTCAGTCGCCCCTCTTATGTAAATACATTCAAAGACCCCATTGTCAATCACTATCTTGCAGTTAAGGTCAGTTCCAGGGACTGCAGGAGGTGGAATGACTTCGAATTAGTAGATGCTTGTAAACATCCTCCTCTTTCGGACCCAAGCACCACCCACCACCACCACTCGTGTTTTTCCAACCCAAAAGCTTCACTGCGCTTAACTTTAAAGCCAGAACTTGCATGGAAGTCTGTAGATTTGCCCCAGTGAACCACCAATTCTAACAACGTCATACAGGAAATAATTCTTGGCGTAAGGAGGCCGGGGAAATTCTGGGAAGCAGTCTTTTGAAACACATCTTTATGCAGCGTTTTAGAGTACATACTAAAAGGAAAACCAAAACCAAATATGAACTAGAAAGATGAATGCCCAGCTGGCAAATAATACATCTTGAATCAGGCTGAGCCTGGCCTCTGGGGCACTAGTGTGCTGAGGAGCTGACCCCACATACTAGTGCGTGCTAGCTCTTTTGGGCAAAGTGGGCAGTTTTTTGGGGGTCAAAGTGGGTAAGTTACTGTTTAAGCATTCGTAATAACCAAATACGCTGTAAAAATACAGTATTTCCAACAAAATGTGGGCTAAAACTCCCAGGGTCGGACTGGGTCAGAAACTTGTCTTGGGCACCAATGAAAAAGGGGCCCACTGTTGCAAATGTCTATTCATTCCTTTTGTGACACTGTTTGATTACTACCCCAGGGGGAGATTTTTGATAATATGTGATGCAAATTGTGCATTTTAAAGAATATTATTCAGCAACACTAGTCAAAACTACTAGCCGCAGAGTGAAGCAACTCATCAAACTGAACCACATTGGCCAAAAAAGTGGCCCACTTTGACAAAAAAAAAAATGGCCCATACCTGCATTTTGTGTTTTTGGTTCACCCATGGGCCTATTGCCCTATAGGCCAGTCCAAGCCTGAAAACTCCCCCCAGGCGGAATATTCACTCTGTCCTGAAAAGGTACACATGACAATTTGGGATTAATGCCGGGGACACTTTTTTGTTGGTGCCGGGGCTGATTTGATGACCCTGTTCGATCCTAGCTTGAATAAAGTGATTGTCCAGCCAGGGGAGGACTGGCCTATGGGGAATTTAGGAGATTTCCTGATAGGCTTCTGCACCCTGGGCCTCTTTTGTGTTTTATTTCCACATGTTCTCATAGGAAAATAGTTGGGCTTGCTGAAAATGTGTAATATGGGGCCCCTTTGACAATTATTTCCAGGGGCTCTTTTGGTACCCAGTCCACCCCTGTGTCCAGCTCCCTTAAATGAAACTAGTTCCATCTGTGTTTCCGAAGTTCACAGACAGGGGCTTGACCACTAGACTGGTAGTTCATTCACGGAACTGGATCAAAGAGTTTGCTAGCCTGTGGACCAAGTCTTTGTTTGCTTGAATGAAGTTGCAAACTACTGGCCTGGTCCAAATACATTTATGTTTGTTATGCATGATCGAGAAGGTCAATTCATCCATGGTGCCACTTTTTATACAAAACAACACATTGTGGAGGAGCTCAACCAATGGGCTATTGCCATCCTCACTGCCAGAAGGATATGGCCAATCAGTCAGCTTGTAGCTATTGGCAGAGGGAAGTTGTGAGCATCATTTACCGCTGATTGGAGGATTTCTATCAGGCCCTGTGTCAAAGTAATGTACGAACATTTGCACACCAGGGTCAAAATATCCCTCAAAATGATTGCACGGATGGGCTGGACCGCCAGGTGTGCAATATGGTCCCAATGGAACCATAGATTTTTTCCAGCATAAAGATGATGTGGTTGGGTATGTAGTGCTCAGTCTGTCTGGTGTGAGGTAGCAATGCATGCAAATCATATAAGTATTTTCATCAGTTCTACAAATTGTGGTGAACCAGCGGCTCTCGCCCAGCTTTAGGACCAAGAAGCTTCAGAGATCACTCTAGCCAGCCCAGTGATCCAGCCATTCCTTGTATAGGACCCTATCCCTAGAGGCTACAGGTCCCAGATTCAAGGGCCTTATAGGTTGCAGACGCTAGGTGGGTGCTAAAATGCTCTTCGACAAGTTTCTCAAATGTTGCCCTCTGTCGTGGGTAGTTCAGGGGCCATCGCCTGCAAGGAAGACCAAACACTAAACTTCTGCAGTTTAGGCAGCTTTTAATCGACACCAAAATGCTACAAATATAGGAAAAGATTCACATCAAACAATTCAATTATTTCAAAGAATGACACAGTTCTTTTTCGCCCTTAATCACACGTGAACGATACCAGAAGGCTGGAGCCCATGCGCCTGTACCAAGTGGCTAATGATCCCGCTCCCCTGTCCTCAGAGTCCTCTACCTGCCCAAAGCCTGCCAGTGCATGCCATTCTGATTTCCCCCATCAGCTGATCCCGGGCACCAGGTCCCCTATAGCGGCAAAATTCTGCCCGACAGTCCGTCCCCAACTTCCACAGGGACTTGGACCTACCGGTCTGGGCCTCTCCCCCCTGGCCCACCACACACTCATGAATTTCATAAAGTTCTGCAGCAGCAACATTGATCCTTGTTGAGACAGGTGGGCCCTGTTCAAGTGGAAAATGCCCAGGCCCTTCAACAGTCCGTGGGCGACTACACTGAAATTCTAATGGCTGTATGGCAGGTTCTATGTCATTTCATCGACACCCGTATTTACGACGGGTGTTTTTCCGCTGAATTTTTACTGAAAAAACTTTTCAAAATATATTTTTTAGTATATTTGGGGGTTTCTCCCCAAACCCTACGTCATTTACCTATTTTTTTTATTTCCCACCCCAACCCTTTATATGCTCTTTCACACACCCCAAAAAAATCAACAAGTTTTAAACACCCGTCGTAAAAAAACGGGTGTCAATGAATGGACGTTGTACCGTATGGAGAGTTCATTGTTTAGCTTCTGGGCAGAAATGTTCAGTGGGAGAGCCAGTACCTCTTTCCCCAATACCTTCAACGGTATGATCTGGGACCACGCCACAATAACTCCAGGGCCAAACTTCCTAACCCACAAGAACAAGGAGACCAGGTTCTCCTGGAGGACCCTGCAGCCTTGGGGAACCAAGTCATTTCCCTCAATATGCAGGATCACCAAGTCCAGTTGCGGCAGGTACTGTCTGCCCTGTTCCTCAATCAAGGTGGCTCTCATCCGCTGAACCCACAGGCCCCCAATACCAGTCCACCACAGGAAAACATCTTCACTGTGCTCGATGTCCCTGTGGCCAAGCTTCCGTACTGCATTGCAGCCCCTCCTGATGAATAAATGGTCCATGATCCGTCCCACCACTGCCGCGCCGTGATCTGGGAGATAAAGGAAAACAATTTTGAGATACAAGCTACCAGAAAACCATCATTATACATCACAACAATTACTCCATGGGAACCAGTGCTCCCCACCCCACCCAAAGTCAGCCCCTAGGCCAGATGGGGGGTGTATGTAATGCCTAAATACAGCAGAATTCTACCTCCCGCCCCAATTTCATTATCTGCCCATTCCCATGTCTGCTGCAGCGGTGCCTGCCCCAATCTGGAAGGAGTGGGAAGAGTAGCCCGCCCCGTCCAAAAAAAACCTTGCCTGTGCAAACTTAAATACCCTCCTGAATTGAAATTGGGAGAGGCAGGAGCCATCTGAGTGCAACCGTCATGGGCTCTGTTTATCTCCCTGAATAGTGAGGAACTCTCCTATTGCGCGCACGGGACAGATTATCAGACCCCTTCCTAACCCTAGGGAAATATGATTGGGTCGTTTTGGACTGTCTTGGACTGTCTTAACCACATGTGCAAAACAGTGCCCCTGATATCTCCACTTCTCGTCTGTCGAGATATATTTATTTTTTTATTTAAATTTATATTGCACACATCAGCCCTGGGGCATTGTGGCGCTGTTACAGAATACTTGCTTGGTACAGGCTTGCATCAGATAATCAATGTTATGAAAGATTTCCATTTATGTGTAATTTTCCCTCCAGTTGCGTACCCCGGGCTTTTTTGCTGCTGTTTAACACCATAGTCTGACTTTGCCAGAGGAGACCAGACTCCTGCTGCTCTGGGCTTTCGCTCACTTTTTATGGGGAAACTGACATGCCTTTAAGACAGTCAGTACTAGGAGACTTTGTTTCCCTTAGTCCTTTCCAATGTTGCAACTTTTCTGCAACATGTAACAAGTGTACAATGTACCTTCCAGTACAGTACACTTGGGGCTCTTAGTCATTTCCAAAGGCCCTAGATACTCTGGAAGGATTTTTGTAGGAGATGTGCAGATGTGTCATGGACAGGGCTGGTGGCAGCTTATCTTTTCATGTAATTTTAAGCCTTTTCCGCCAGGTAAACCGTGATTATCGCGTTTGGCACGAATAGATGGCCTGGCTCCAAAATGGCCATGCCACGTCCTGTCCTTTGGCCATCTTGCCCCTTCGCCTTCCCCAGGTCGAGCCGACCCGGGTCAGTCCTTATTCGGGCATGCATTTTCCCACGAAACGCCAAGCTTTCGAGGGCTTCTGCATTCCTTGTGTGTGTGCCTCCGGAATGTGGGCTGGGGTGTCCGTCCCCAATACACATCTTGGGTGCCAGAGAGTCTGGAGTGCTGTGAATGCCTGGGACCACTGTGGTCCATGAATGGTCCATGTATGGTATGCCTGTATGTGAGCAGCTCTCCCATTGGGTCCTCTTCGTTTTGGCGCGAAGGAGATTCTGGATAAGTTAAGCCCCCAAACACCCATACCATGTCGATCTCTGGAGTTCTCACTGAACAAAGGATAGGATCCAAGCATCCTGAAGCTAAGAAGAAGAGTCGAGGAACCGCTGCTGACCCGCTGGAAGGTTTGGCACCCTGAGCCCGCTGTCGTCCCGTGGGACCCCTCTGCATCTGGTCGTCCTAGAAGGTCTGCGAAGATGCTTCGACCCATTTGAATAGTGGGACCAACTATTCTCGGCATCTTCATCAAACCCTGTAAGTAAGCTTTCTCAGAAGTGTCCCTGGGCCAACCAGTGGGCTGACCAGCTTACGCAGGACCTTTGCTCTGTCTCTGCCACTGTTTCGAGGAGGCCCCCAAAACGTAGCATATCGCTAGCACTGTGTTCACGGCACCCTCACACCGAACTTCATACACTGGCATTCCCAGGTCTGAAGTGAGATGAGTGCGCCCGAACCGGCGCATAAGCGGTTACCGTGTCACCCAGCCGTGGTGATGACCTTTGCAGGTGCACTGCATTTGTGCCCCTATTGCCCCTGAAGCATGCTGCAGTGAAACTGGCCTGATCCATCCATCAGGAGTGGAGAAATCGGCACTGTCCCATTTGGGAATCATCGCTGTATCTTCATCGCTGAAAGGCGCAGAGCCGCCAAATTGCCGCACTTGAACTTGCAACCGAAGTGGACTCGACTACCGAAGTTTGGTCCGGAGTGCGATGGGGTCAGTGAGTAATCGCAACCGAAGCCGGTAGCCCCTAGTGCCTCCATCCATTTTTAGGCACAAGTGGCCCCTGAGGGCCCCTCTCCTTTCTACTGCTAGTGCGAACTAGCAAACTATTCCCAACTCTTATAATTGACTCTGCCCTCAAGTGGAGACCCTCCTCGAATAGTGGGAACCTATTCTTCATCGCCTCACCCACCTTCCTGAGTTGCTACAGACCCTTGAAGAGACCCCATTTTGCCCATTTGAACTACCGCATGTGCTTGCATTGCATTTACATTTGGGCATTAGGCTCCACTCTTCTTAGGGATTGGACTGCTTCTTAGGAGTGTGTTGGATGCAGAAGGGACTAAAGACTATTTGCACTGCCTGTTTCACCTTTTAGGTTGTGGACTCATTTTGTGCATTAACCCTTTAGACCCCATTGGTCTTGTATATATGTATCTAGATAGGATTGTGTTGGCTTAATAGTATTACTGTGATTTGATTTGTGTGTTTGAAACACAAAAGTCTTGAAATAAATATATGTGTATTTTTAATATATCTACACCGGACTGGGAGTGATTTGTAAGTGTCCTTTACTCAGTGTGCTCATTGATGTCTTTTAGTCACCCTCACCCCTACTGAGACCTAGTCTTGACCGCTGCCAATCTACCTTGATTGGTCTGGCTTGTCCAGAAGGTTACCCTGTTCCAAGAAACTAGTCTGGCCTTCTGAATCTCTGCCCACCAGGTCAGAGTTCAGAAATTAATCTTAACAATCAACAGTGCAATTAATATTGACAATTGAAGGCGGGTATATGTTCCCGGGTTACAGTGGAACGGCAAAACAAAACTGACGAGATAATGCAGGTTACATAGCAATGATAGATTTAGTTGAACAGTTTAGTTTTCAGCATTTTGCGGAAGACTGTATAGAACTGTTCATCTCTGAGTGCAGTGGGGAGGGCATTCCAGCTTTTGGCTGCTAGGTGTTGAAAACTAGTGCCTCCTGCTTTGACTCTTTTGAAGGAAGGGACATAGATTTTGTTAGTGAGATGCGATCTTGTGGGTCTGGATGAAGAGCTGAGGATGATCCTTCCAGATAGATAGTGGGGGCGTTCTGTGAAAGGCACTTGTATGTAATGGCCATGGTTTTAAAGAGAATGCATTCTTTAACTGGCAGTCAGTGTGTGTCTTTCCTTGCCTGGGAGATGTGATCCCTTTTAGGAATACTTAGTGCTGCTCTGAGGGCATTGTTTTGTGTTACTTGTAGCTTGTTGAGGTTTTTGGCAGAAGGGCCCAAGTAGAGGGCGTTACAATAGTCAATCTTGGTACCGACTGTAGCTCTGGCAATTGATAGGCAGTTTTTGGTTGAGAGGAAAGGTTTGTCCGGGTTGATAACTTTCGTGGTGAGTGCAGCAGAGGAGGCTATGGCAGTGACTCGCCGTGTCATGGACAGGGAGGAGTCAAGGTACACTCCTAAAGATTTTACTGAAGAAGAGACAGTGATGATGGTATTGTCGATGTTGAAGGTGCTGTATTGGGGGGAGAGTTTTTTGAGCATTTCTTTGGTGACTACCACAAGGATCTCTGTTCTATCTCCATTGAAACAAAGGCCGTTGGCTGCCATCCATGTTTGGATGGCTGTGTAGATATTGGTTAGGGCTGCAGTGTCTTGTTCGTAGATGTCGGTTAGAGGGAGTAGGACCTGCGTGTCATCAGTGTAGTTTGTGTAGGCTTTGGGCCTCATCGCGAGTTGGGCTGTATTCCCTGCTGCAATACCGCCGACTGTAATAGCCCTAGCCCTAGCACCGACCGGTCCGGCTGTATTACCGCGTGATCACGAGTTGGGTGTTAACGGTAAATCCCCATTCCCCATTGGGTCCATTGGATTCAATGGGGCATTTTCAGCGCTAATTATGCGGGCTAATACAGCCGGCGATAATACAGCCGAAAACAGGGGATTTTCACCTACAGAGAAAGGCTGGAGGTAAAACAGCCCATTTAGCGCCCAACTCGTGATAGGGACAGCCCTCATATGCGGCTGTAATACCGTTACCACCGCATTTAAGGGCTAAAGCCCAACTCGTGATGAGGCCCTATGTCACGATGGTCCAGGTCATTGAAGAGAGGGAGGGTGAAGATGTTGTAGAGGGTGGGTGCAGTACATGATCCTTGTGGGACTCCACAGTGTATGGTGGTGGGGGAGGCAGAAGCAGTCTGAAAAGACTCTCATGAGTCTATCATTGAGGAAGGATGCAATCCAAGCAATGGCTCACGGGGAGAAGTGGGCCGCATTTTTTAGTTGTTTACCGAGAATATCATGGTTGACGAGATCGAAGGCAGCCGACAGATCTAGCAGAAGGAGAAGTGCCGGTTTGCCTTTATACATAATGTCGCCAAGTTGTAATTTAAGATCGAGTAAAGCAGACTCTGTCCCATGGGCTGGGCTGAATACAGATTACCTTTTACCTAAGATCTTGTTTTCTTCCAGAAATTGCTGGATTTGCCTATGGGCCACCTTGTCCAGGATCTTGAGCAAGAAAGGGACGGTGGTGATGGGCCTGTAGTTGCTAGCTATTTAGCATTTTATGAGGGTTTTATAAGGAGAGGCTGAACCCAGGCTTCTTTTAGGCTGTCGGCGACAGTATTGGAGTTGAAAGAGGCATTGATGAAAGTTTTTACAAAAGGGGCTACGGTTTCTGCACAATCTTTGACTAGTTTGACTTGGCAGGCATCTCATTTACAGTTAGATGGCCTGATTTTATTGACTATGTCTAGTACTTCGGACTCAGTAACTTCCCTGAAGGAGAAGGGTTTTGTTTTGTCTTTGGTGGCCTTGCTATCATGGTGGGGTGCTGACCTGATGTGTTTAGAGAGGTGTTTGTGATGCTCATGGATCCTCTTTTGCAGGAGCTTAATTTTGTTTATCAGAGCAGTTTGTACACTAGTACACCATGCTTTATCTTTCACGATCTCATGTGAATTAGTGGCTGAAGTGGACAGTTCTTTAAAGATGGCGAAGAGCTCCTTTGATTCAGAGGAGGCATTGGAGATTCTATCGTTGTAGGAGGAATATTTGGCTGTTACTATGGCTTTCTTGTATTGAGTGGCCATAGTTTTGTAGGTGGATAATGTGGATTCCTGTGGGGATCCTAGCCATTTACTCAGTTCTTTATGTTTTAGGGCACGTAATTCTTTCAATTCTGCAGAGAACCAAGTGTTGGAGTCTTTTAGTTTTTTCCTTTTTTTCTGAAGTGGTGCAATGGTGTCAATGGCTGTTTTCAGCGCAGCGTTGTAGATTTCTGCCAAGACCGATGGGTCTGAGGAAGTTGGGAGGTTGAGCGATAGGGTTTCTAAGTGGGGGAGGATCCTTTCTTTGGTGAGGTTCTGTGAACTTCTAGCTAACGCAGGTGGGATGGGGTTGAGATTTTTGTGTATGGTGGCGCAGATCGGAATGAGGAAGTGTTTTAGGTGATGGTCAGACCAAGGGGTGGGGGTGTTGGAGCTGACATCTATATCACAGTTATGGTCTACTACCCAGTGAAGGGTGCGCCCTTTGCAGTAGGTGGGTGTGAGGATGTTTTGGTTGAAGCCAAGATTGCCACCAAGTTTGCACTGGCTAGTTAGGACCAGTTTGATAATGCGAGATGCACCATAGAAGGCAGTGGTTAAGGCAGCCCTGAACAGCTGAAACTTGTAGTGATCCTGGCAAACCCCGTATAGAGCCAATATAATTCTACACAGTTTTTCGTGATCCAATGGTCTCCTGGCATCTCTTCCCACACCTTGTAACCTTTTACAACCCGTCAAGGTCTTCTGTACCAGAAACTCCATGGCTCTACAGACCTCACCTACCAGCCGTGCAAAGAACCATATTACAAAAGAATGTCTATTTGCGTAACCCCCTGTTCATGCAGATGACCCAAGTGTAGCACCACCGCCTTCATTGAGAAGAAAGAACCGCCCCCCACCATGTCCTGCAAAACGGACAAAATTTTATAAAGGCCCCTTATAGGCTGCCTTTGTTTTTGATCCCAGGACCTGGTGATTAGGTATGGCAGTGCTGGGCACCAATCTTCCACATAGTCTCCGGAAATGCAGTCATCCGCTCCTCCACCTCCGGTTGCCATCTCCTCAACTCCTGCTTCTTATAACAAGATAGAGAGTCAGCAGCGTTATTGTGTAACCCTAGAACATGTTTTGCTCTGAATCTCACATTATTCAACAAACATGATGTGCTCCGAGACCCCCAACCGTCCCATAGAGTCAGGGTTTGCTCAGAAGCACTTTAAGACAAGATAGCGGCACCCGTCAGATGGATGGGGGTGCAGATTTATTACTTCAACACCACCAACTTTGTGCAACATTTTTACAAAGCCGCTATTCGACAAACTGGACCATCTGGGTGTCACCTACACCAACTACGCAGATGACACCCAGATAATTCTAACTATATCAGGTAACTACAACTCTGACTTCAACCGGATCAACAAAGTCTTCACTATCATTCAGGCATGGATGGCCACACATGGCCTCTGCCTGAATGATGATAAGACTGAACTTCTCACCGTCGGTTCACCCAATAACCTGGCAAAATGTAGCCCTAACTACAACAGCATCATCATTGATGGAAATACCATACCTATTGCAAAAAGTGTAAAAACCCTCGGTTTCTACCTTGATGCCAATACCAACCTCTCCAAACAAACTAACATAACTGCCTCAGCCACTGCCTACACAGGTAAGCTGATTAGGGCCTGCAGACCTTTTCTGTCCTCTAACAGCTGCCTCATATTGGCCAGGGCTCTTATACAGTCCAAACTGGACCACTGTAACAGCTTATACTTAGGCGCTAACAAATCCATAATCAACAAATTGCAAGTCCTGCAAAACATTGCATTAAGAGCGGCTTTAAACATTCCGAGGCGAGAGCACATTTCTACTATTAGAAAATCGTGCAAGTGGCTCTCGATACAACAAAAAATAGATCTCAAAACCATCTGCCTCACCTACAAAGCTCTGAACCACCAAGCCCCTCCATACCTCACCAACAGATTTACCCTGAAATCTTCTGCCAGAACCACCAGATCCTCCAACACATTAAGCCTGGTTGTGCCCAGATTTTCATTAAAAAGAGCCGGCGGAACCACCTTCCCGGTTCTAGCCTCCCAACTCTGGAATACTCTTCCACTAGACATCAAATCTATCTCAACTTTTCAATCTTTTAGAAACCATGCCATCTCATGGATTCTGAACAAAACTAACACCACACTGTCCCATTCATGACATCACGTACGCATACCCCAGCATTCACTCTCTCCTCCACTCCATGATTGTCTTGTTATGTACCATACATGTGTATAATCTTCCTAAATTGTATAAATTGTATAAATTGTAAAATACATCCAAATGTAGAAACTTCCTCCTGTAACCATTTACCTAAGCACCCTTTTACCCCTGGTTCTGGAGCGCTATATAAATAAATAAACAGACAAACAAACAAACAATCAATAAGGACAACTCAACGGTTTGGCAAAGGGAGTCCGTTTAATGACAAGTACAACAAATGAGGCGTTATGAATATCAGCAGTGCTGCAATCTTCCTTCTCACTTCAACTCCAACGAACTTCATAAAAATGGTAGCATTTACACTGAAAATTCGTCATCATCGACGTGTAACACTCAAAAGTTGCAATGCAATTCTATTGGTTAGGAAAAGGTAACTTTACTACAGGTACTATATCTGTGTATGGTAACAGAATGAGGGGATTGGGAAAACACTGTCAGGTGGCCATTTAAGCCCTTGCTTCAAAAATGACTACTGCAGACATCACTAAAAGTATGATGTCACATTGGTTCTACTAACTATAGGACCCTAGATTACTTGGTCCACTGTGATTGGGTTGGCACCAACCCCATGCATACTTTTTCACTTTGCTTAGCAGAACGCAGAATGGTCGGCCAGGTGCAGGGTGCCCCTCAACTCACCCTGCCTTCCTTCAATCAATCATCACTTGTGATGTGGCTATGTGTCAATTATTTCAATGTGGTTGGCCTCAAGACTGCATCTTCTGCCTAGATATCTTCTCACAGCCAGTAGGTGTGGGGGGGTCTTGCTTTGCTTGTTCAGCTGGTCATGTGATTCATACACTGTGGATTTGCCTTTTCCTCAACAATTTGTGTATTTGATTTTATGTTCACCCATCACCTGCCTTTGCCTTCTTATCTTGCCCCTTCAAAGCAGTATATTCTGGTCCTTGCTTCAGTTAATTGTAGCTACTTCTTCTTCATTTTGATGGATACAACCTTAGTTCTCTAGGCCTCTGCTGAGTTTCGTTTCTGCCACTCAGCTCCTGATGTTGATGAATGTGAAACCTTTCTGGAATGGCCTTAGACATTTTTGTTGATTCTGCTTTTTGTGCAAAGTGGAAGTATACTTCATATAAAGTGCTTTGTTTGAGGTAGATATGTATATGGCGCTTGCTGCACTATCCCTCTACTAAGCATAGCAAGCTGCACGATTCTCTTAGCTTTCTTGCGGTTCCAAGCATATGTACACGTGTAAACTGGTCAAATATCCTTGCCATGCTTACAGCTTAAGCTTCTTTCATTTGACATCGCCTTCACACTCTAAGTTCACGATATCCTTATGCATCGGGTTTCGTCTCTTTATGTCATTCTCTGGTCGTCATTTCTTCTATAGGTGAGTCAGTCCAGGTTCTCATGACGTCACCATTCGTCATCCATTAGGACCTTTTTGGTTTCTTCAGGGACTGTATTTAGACGATCTTCAGTTTGTCTCATTTGTTGATATGGCTTTCTCAATGGGCACCTTACTGTCCATGGTTTCCTCGGTACTGGTACTTCGATAGGCATCGTTCTTCTGATAGGTACTGGACAGAGACCCACTGCGGCTCTCTGCTGGTGTATTTGCTAATCATACGTCACATATCTCGGTGTGAACATTCCTGGTACTTCAAAATGGACGGTTGGAGTGCAGGCTGCATTTGGGACCTCCTCTACACTCCTCCCTCTGGGCGATTCATCGACCTCTTTCACTTCCTTCTTTGGATCCATCTTCTTTGGCTCCTCTGTATTCACCTTTACTTCATCACCTGGGCCCATCCTTTCTTCATCTTCTGGGTCTATACATCATGGTCTGAAGAACTGTCTCTTTGGAGTCCATATTTTTATGTCAGTCAAGTCCTTGGGCTTCCATCCTGGCTTGACATCATTCATGATCTTCACCCCTATGGCTGTTTTCGCAGTTTTCTGGCACTGAGATATTATTATCTTGATAACACAGAATCCTAGTAATATCATCACTAGCAGGGCTCCCAGGAACTTGAATGCATCTGCCATCCATTGTGGAACCCATGAGAATAGTGTTCCAAACCAGCTGTCATCATCAACTCCGTCCGCCTCATCAATCATCTGGTTCTGCAGTTTTGTCAGCATACCTATGTCTTCTGTTAGAGTTCCATTTTCCTCATCGTGAGAAGGTGTAAATGTGCAACATGATTCTCCGATTTTTGCGCAAACTCCTCCATCCATGCCTGTGATCATGTCAAGCACATATCTATTCTGGAGAGTCATCAGTCGAACTGCTCTTAACTCTTCCTTGATCGTGTTGAATCCTTTTATGGCTGTGTTGATGGTCTGCAGTAACTCCCATCTGGTTATCTGCAAACATTTAGTATTTGCTCCAACTTGGAATCTTGGCATGAAGATTGTTGCGAACACTGCTGTTCATATGGGATTGCATGAAAGGCTTCTTCTGATTTGGCAGACGAGTAATTCTCCCTTTTCATTCGGGTCAACAGTTCCACAGATCTCCTTTTCCTCAGGTGTGCATCTGCTTTTGGGAAACTGTCAATATTCAGGTAACTTTTCCAATGCTGGAACGCGGACATTCACTATTGTGCATATGCCTCCCCAGTTTCTCGGCAGTCTGATGTATGCTTTGGATTCACATGCCGAATAATGATCCATAATCACTGCAGTTCCATGCATCATTCCTGGAGCAAAGATTCGTCCACAGTTCTGATTCTCTCCCATCTTCCTTGTGCCATTATTCCTGACATACAATTTTGAGCTCTCCAGTGGTACTATCTGCAAGGGTCCTCCTCTGTCTTTGACCCATGTCAGCAGTTTTGCAAGCCTTGGCCATAATGGCTTGCATATTCTTAGTGAATTTTCAATTGCTTCCTTGCAGACTCCGAGGACCATCCATGCCCTGCAAATTATTACTCCTTTCTCCCATCCGTCTGGTGAAAGCACTGTTCCCCAAATCTGCATTTGGCCTCTGTTTTTCCAACTTTGAACCTCTTCTGGAGTTTTTCCTTGGACATTTAGTTTCTGGTTCACTTCCCATCTGATTTCCGCTCCTTTCACTCCAGGTTTCTCGTACCTGATCACATGAATCCTCGTATGAGCTCTGTCTCTTGTCTTTATATCTTGAACATGATCATCTTCATCAGGATCAGTTTTTTCAGTTGCCCACTTCAGTGAAGCATCACTACCCATGCACCGGCCTCTCGTTTGGCATATTGCTACATGCGAGAGACAGTGTGCTGTCTGGACATCAATTTCTACAGCTACGAAGATCTTGGACTTCCCCATGCTGTATGGTAGGATTGCACACACAAAGCATTCCCCCTCTGAACTTCGTCTTCCAACTTCCTTCATGTGTTGGTAACAAATGATGTTTCCCAAATGTGCTGTGCTGTCCAAGTAATCGTTTAGTTAGTTATTGTCTTTGTGCATGCTTCTCTTGATTCTTAAAGTTTTCATGTAGTTCGCTATAACTACAACTTCATCCCTGAATGCATCTATATGGCTCTTTCTTACTGGAGGATTCTCAGATATCCTGGTCCATGGTGCAGGCCTCCTCATCTGTACCATTTGAGTAGACAGAAGTCTGGCAGTTCTTTCCTTGTCCTTATGTGTCTTTTTCTTTCTCGTTAGAAATGTCCGCATCCACTCTGGTTTGGGTTCTGTATATGGTTGTACTGTAAAACTGTAGTAACTGTTACTGGAACATATATACTCAGCAATGTCTCTGTGGGTTTATTCTTCAGCTTCTCTAGTCTTTTCCTTGCTCTGGCTATGAATGGCCATACTGTGTCTGCTATCAGTTGTGCTCGTGCAGAGATTTCACACTTCCTTCATTTGGCCCTTTACTTTACTTGTAGTGAGATTTCCCATAGTAGTCAGTCTTTTCTTCTCCCATGCTCAGGATTGTGGTTCTGCAGTCATTGATACTAGGTTGCTGTATGTGCATTCAATGTTTGCATGCGTGTGCTTGTCAGTAAACTTTTTTCATTCACATTCTGACGACTCTGTCTCCGGTTTTTCGATTTGCTTGTTACCACAAGTGTGTGTGTGTCATTGTTTATCACATCCATCTCAAGTTCACTCACTCCATTACCAGATCTCCTAGGGACTGGAATTACTATAAAGGGCCTGGGTGCTTTTGCGGGTGTCATACGTACATCATTAGGTGGATGTACTGGGATTGGAACGCTTCATACACCAATAAAAAATGCAGTTCTGATCGTTAAAGACAGTAAAATGATGATGAATAAAATACACAAATACATTATGCCCCTGTAGGTTAGGCGGAAGTATTTACGTCCAGGGAACTGTGACTGTCTCTCCTCCTGCGGGAGGACTAGAGTACTGTTCTGGACCCCCATCGCGATCATTTGTAAAATGTGTTAACTTTTAATACAAATTCTAAATAATATTGTCTCTAGATCCTGTTTGTTCTATTCGTAAGCTGTAGAACTTAAGCGATTGTCTCTCCTTATCAGACCACTGGATTTGTCTATTAGTTCTGGATACAGTTTTCTTGTTTAGGCTATGGGGAGTGTCAAAATCAAGCAATAATTCAACAAGTCTCTTTACCGTGCATGTTCAAAATGTATCAGTTCGCAGTCTACGCCTCTGATCTGTTTCATTCCCGAAGACATGTTGTGTCCTTGTCAGTACAAAAATAAAAGAAAGACTAAAACAAATGAAATCTTTGACACTGCTCTCTTGATCTGTCCCTCGGTGGAAAGTTTAAAATCTTCTCAAATAGTTCTGCTGATGGTTAGAAAGTTTGATTTGCATCACAATTCCATGCAGGAGCATGCCCATCTGTGCAGACTTTGCTGGGTTTCTACTGTATGTGAGGACATCAACATTGATCGGTCTCCCCACAAGCTCTGGAAAATCCTTGATTAAGCGGAAGAACACGTTGCTCACCAACCTGCTGTCTTCTGGTGACAGGGACATTTGCCCTGTCTTTGCTGGAATTTGGGACTGTTTGCTTTTCACTTCACTGTGAACAGTGTCTGCAATTTCTGTTTGCGTGGAGAGCCACTTGTATAACTATACTATTTAGGATGATCCTCAGACGTTCTGTATTTGCTAGATCTTGAACAAAAGTTAGTACGTCTGTCGTACAAACTTTTTTTCTCCCGACAAGTTCTAGACACTCTTCGATTAGGTGAAAGAACAATACGTTGATAAGCTCATTTGCTTCCTTCTCCGCTTGGGACATTTGGTTTTTCCTCGCTGTACTCAGGAAGTAGGAGGAACTGCTCAGCAATCACAGTGAGCAATCTCCTTATAGTCTTTTCGTTTTCAGGATCTTGAAGAAAGTCAATGCAGCGCATGTCATGACCACTATGCCCACTAGGAGCTGTAGTGCCTTGATCAGCCTGTCCAATAAGGCTGCGTGCTGCACTGGTGTGCCGTCTGCTCGGAGGTATCCCCTTCTTTTCCACCGCGCTAGGTCTGTGTGCACTATGGACGTCACATAGGCAGAGTCACTGTACACAGTTACTTCCTGGTCTGCGTGATTCCCAATGGCGAGTATCAACGCCAATAATACTGCAGCCTGTGCTGAATAATGAGATGGTATTCATGCACTAAGGAGCACTCGAAATTCTCCATTTGCGGTGTGTTTCATTATAGCGACGCCTGTATACCTCTGCCCATCGCTTTGATCGATTCTCAAAGAACAGTCAATGAAGACAATTTCTCCTTCTGCCAATGCATTTTCTTTCACTTTGGGAATTTCATCGTAGAATTCTTCATAATTTGCACAGTCATGTATTGGCTTTCCTTCAGTGACTGGCTCTGCTATGAACATAGCTGGGTTCACTATCTTACAGTGGACTATTTTAATTGATGGATTTGATATGATCACTTCATATGCAGAAGCTCTCTGAGATGTCAATGTGCCTTTTGGTTTCTCTAGAATGGTAAATAGTGCGTGCTCGACGAACAACGTCATTGAGCATCCCATCACAATGGTTGTAGCCTTCTCTATGGCGAACGCTGCGGCAGCTAAACTTTGTTCACACAGGAAATGGCCTCTCATCACTGGGTCCAAATTTCCACTATAATATAACTGGGGCTTATACCCCAATGTGGTTCTCTGTCTGAGCACTGCCGTCATAACGCTGCCATTTGTGTGCGAGAACAGGAACAATTCCTCTGCATAATTGGGGATTCCTAAAACTGGCGCTGTGCAAATTGATTTTTGAGTTCAGCAAATCCTTCCTCGATGGTCTCAGACCATTCAGTCTTTTCTTTCGTTACTTGGGATTTCTTTAGGGCCTGAAGCTAAGGCTTGGTGTAAGAGCTATAGTCGAAGACCCATGCCCTGACATAATTGCACAGGCCTAAGAAACTCTGCATTTGCTTGTGTGTGGCTTGGCTGGGTTTAATATGGCTTCAGGTCTTTCTGGTGTAACTTTTTTCCCCGCAAGCGAGATCAGCTGACCTATGTATAGCACCTCTTGTTGAAAATATTTTAGCTTTTCTTTGTCAACCTTATATCCTTTCTCAGCCAGTATAGTCAATAGCTGAACAGAACCGTGTCTGCATTGCTCCTCTGTCGTGCTGCAAATTAAGATGTCATCCACATATTGCAGGACAACACTTGCTAATGCAATATTGCTTACGTCCATTTGCAGGACTCTGTTGAAAATCAAAGGAGACTCACCGTACCCCTGAGGTCACCTCGTGCTTTTCAGACTCTTCTGTCTGAATGTGAATGACGTCAGATCTTGTGAGTCACGGTGCAATGGGCTTGAGAAAAATGCATTTTTCAAGTCAATCACTGTGAAATATTTTGCATCAACGGGTATATTACATAGAATTGTAGCCGGGTTAGGGACTAAAGGGAACTCAGCCTCAACAATATCATTTATTGGGCATAAATCCTGAATTAAACGCCAAGACCCTCCCTTAGATTTTTTGATAGGGTAAACTGCATTGTTGCATGACGATTCTGATGTCACTAAGATGCCCTGCTCCATGATAGCTGAAATTGTCTTGAAAATCCCTTCATCTGCCTCCCTGGGCATGGGGTATTGCTGTGCTTTTGGTAGAAATGCTCCTGGCTTCAGTTTGATTTTCACCTCTCCTACTCCTTTCAATAAGTCTATGTCATAGGGGCCTGTAGTCCATACTGAGACAGGCACTGGGCCATGTCATCATCAAAATATTTGGGACGGTTCCGTGCTAACATCATTCTCTGAGGCACTTCTCTTTTGATCATTCTCACCCAAAAGGTGAGGCTCACCTTAACTGCTGTCTCTCCCATATCTGCTTGCTCAACAAACATATCGTCATCAGTGACGTCAGTCTATCGGTACCCTTCTTCAATGGCAATTACTGTGCACCATTGCCGGCCTTCATCGTCATAACCATCAATCAGAGCCATTTTCCCTCATACTGCAGCTGTGTGTTTCACCAAGGGAAATACGTGTCCCTTTTCCTCATGCATAGGTATTCTTGGCCTGAATAGAAATTAATCTGGAGTCCTCATGATTTTGTCTGCAAGACCTGGCAGCCCTGCCATTAGCAAACGTATTGCATATGCAAATATTTCGGGCTCTAATGGTACAGCCCTCATGGCTGTGTGTCCTCCGTATGCTCCAATCATTTTGCATACATTTGAATAGTGCATTCCTGGAGTTGAACATAATATGCCCTCCTCCGTGAACGAGATTGTCGTATTTAACTTTGTCATTAGATCTCGACCCAAAATGTTTACTGGGGTTTGTCGTGAATATAATAGAGGCACATTCATTTCACATTCTGCTATACAGACTGGAAGTGCGTTTGTAAAGGGAACACGACTTGTAGCTCCTGTGAAACTCTGAGTATTTATGGCATCGCCGGACAAGGAAAACTTGCCATCACGTATACACGAACGTGTTGCACCCATGTCAACGAGGAAGGAATATTCTTTATCCCCTATAACGACATCCACCCTTGGATCCTGGTGAAGGCCTGGTGTCACTGATAGGATAGAACACATCAGGGTTCCCAGTGAGCTATCCTAGTCCATATATAGGTTTGGCCCACCTTGTGCTGATGGATATTCCCCATTGCCAGTGTTACCCCTCATTCCTGGGTTCGCAGCCTGTCCTGTACTCACTGTCTGTGACAGTTGGATCAGTGACTGTGGGACTGTCCTTGTGTAAAACTCACTACATTTTGCGGTTGTGGGCTTTGCTGTGCTCCTGGCGTTTGCTGTTGCACCGTGTGATTCTGTGCAACTCCCTGCTGTACAAACACAGGTGGATTCACCATGCCTGCTCCTATTCCTTGGCCATTTTGCATCATGCCTTGATTTCTGCATGTGCATGCTAGATGCCCTGTCATCCCACACAACCAACATATTGGCGGTGGTCGGATCACTTGCCCATTTGACATATCTGGATTGCCATTTAGCATATTTTGAAAACCTCCATGATTATTCTGGAAACCTCCCTGATTACTCTGCCATTCTCTTCCTCGAACTCCTCTTCCCTTGGGGTAAAACCCCATACTGCCCTGATTATTCTGCTGTGGATTATTGGCTTGTTGCATATTTGAGCTGTCTGTGCTAGTTATCATTGCTCCTTTATGAGCATATTTTGATCATTTCTTCTGCACTCATTTTGCCTCTTCGCCCTTTCGTGCAGCTTCTTTTTTGCGATTCTTTTCTTGCAGCAGTCTGCAATAGTGTGCGATGGGCAACTGTATTTCTGACCATGGTTTGGCCTCGATTCCCACCAATTTCTTAAACTGTTTCTGCACTGGTTCTGGCAGCCCTTGGCACAATATATGGTAGAACACGGGTGTATATTTCCCCCAAGATTCACGAGACTCGAGTACCCACGCGTCTTAAAAATTCTGTATATAAAGTAGCGGATCTGCCGACTCCTTCATTTTACGTGTCATGATAGCTTTCATGTCGGAAGTATCTGGGTATAGCACTCGTAGTGCTTTCCAAACCGTGGCTCTGCAACTGTTAAATGGAGCTGCGTCATGCTCGGTATTAACTGTGACCACACCAGGGTTGCCTGCTCGTGTCCACACATCGTCTGCTCTCTCACCAAGTATGGCGATTAAGAGACCCTTGATATCCCTGATAGCTAACGTGTTCCCTCCCGTCATTTTTTCTAGCTCGTGTATCCATTTTCTGTCTCCCGATGTCAACATTGGAAGCTTGTTTTTCAAGTTTTCTCGATCCATGTGTGGCCATGGAATATACTGTGGCCTCGCCCCTCCTTTCTCGAGCAACTGAAATTGGGATGCAAAGTCCTCTCCCTCCTCTCTCATTGATCTTCTGTCCATTGCAGGCGTAATATTCCTGCATCTTCATATATCAGGCAATGACCTTAGTCGGCTCAGGTAGGGTGGTGGTGGTGACACCTCCCTCTGACTGTGAGATACTACTTCGTGCCGACTGACTGTGTGGCAAATTCTGATGCCCTCGGTGTAGATCTCTGAGAGTCTAACCATCTTATCCCTTTTCCTCCTAAGACTCTCTTTTCTTGTCTTCTCTCCTTCTCTGTTTCTTCACGCTCCACTCTTTCGGTGTCAGACATTGTCTGCCCCCAACCTGTGCAACTTCTTGCATCCTCTTTGTTCTTGCTTATTTTCAGTCTATCTAGGGACAGTTCTCTATTCCCACTACTTCAGGAGATATTCTCAGAGTCGTAAAGCTGAGTGCTCTCCAGGAACTCATCTTCCCCCTCCCCTTGGGGTACTTGTTCTAGCCCCATTTCGTCATATATTCTATTGATCGTTTCTCCAATGTTTCTGGTGTCGAAGCCATCCTCAACATTCGCCCTAGACATAGCCGGTATTCAGGAAAGAATTCTTCTATAACTTCCCAATCTACTACCTGCTCAGGTTTTTTAACCTCTCTTTCCAGATATTCAAGATCGCATGCTCTCTGTCTTCACTTACTGTCTACATCATCATCGAACTCTCTGCGCTTCCTCACTTCCACTCTGACCCTATCTTCCTGCTTTTTCTTTTCGTCCCTACGTTCGGTTGCCCTTTGGATTTCCTTATCCCTTCGTCTCTTCATTCTTTTCTCTCGTATTCTTTGTTCTTTATCTAACCTTCGCTGCTCCTGTCTGTCTTGTTCATTGGCTGTTCTCTGTTTACGATCGAGATGCCTTTCTTGCTCTTCATGATATAACTGTTCTCGTCTCTGTCTTTCCTTTTTCCTTGGTCTCTCGTCTCTTAATCCTTTTTCTTTTTCCTTCTCCTTCCTCTGTACATCGTCTAATATCTCCTTTCGTTTTGTGTCATCAATGCCTTTGCCAGTGAGTTTCAAGAAAATCTGACCTCCTAGCCATTCGTCCTGTGCGAGTGGTATCTCATCAGTTCTATCCTTGCTTCCTTTCCATCTTTTTCCTTCTCTCTCCTTGCCAAGAGATGTACTTGACTGTGTCTGGTCTCTTCTCTCATCATCGTGTCTCTCCTTGTTCCTTGGGACTTTGGAGGTGATATTATCTCTATCCTTATCTTGATTTTCATCACTACTTTGCTTAGGTGACTCATACGCTGGGTTACTATACCCCGTCACTGCTTTAAGTTCCCTGAGCGGGTATAACCCTTCTTCCTTATTGTTTTAAATTTCAGACGGGCCGGGTGGCGCTGTGGGCAGCTCACCCCCCTCTGTGCATACATTAAGTATCCCGTCTGATGGTGGTTCCTCTTCCTTGTTGATACATTTTTCACAATTCTAGACTAGCTAGGCGTTTGTCTAACTTTTTCCCGTGTATGTGGCGTGCAAATATGTCGTCATATGTTTTAAAACTGCTTTAGATAATGACCCGCCCTGTGGTCAAGGCATGAACATTTTGTGGGAGGGTCCTTTAACCCACTCCGCACTGAATTGTTCCGGGTTAGGTGCGTGTTTCGGCAACTGTTTTCACAGGTGTGCTAATGGAGTTATGTCCTCCATGCTCAAATCTGGTTCCTTTTACCGTATATAACACTTGTCAAAGCTTCACGTGACTTAAACAATTCCAATAATATGAGTGAGAACCAATCACTGCAAGCTTCAATCCCGATTTTTCCACAAAATGTTATCTCTTCTATTTTACTCAATAAACATCAGGTTACCTTCTACAACCTGCCAAATATCTAATTGCACAGTTTTTATGCTAGTTCCTTGAAGGAAAACTTTCCGTCCTATGACATCACAACAATCAACACATAAGACAGACGTTTAACAGACTAGACGAACTCCAGCTGGTCACATGTATCTCTGCCTCTAAAATTACCCCGACATGGAGTTTAAACTTATCCCTTTCACAGCACTTTTAATCGCTGTGGTGGCCTATTCGTTCCCCTTTATTTGGGACTCTGGATAAAAGTTTTTTCTAGCCGCTTGTATAAAAAGCATAGGAATAAGGCGGATCCTCTCTTCTCGGGTGTCCTCCCCGGTACCCTCTCTCTTCTCGGGTGTCCTCCCCGGTATCTTCCCTTTGTCTACTTAATTATTCTCGAGTCTTCATTCCTTCCACATATATATATATATATGGGATAGGGAATGATGACTATGGGGAATATATATATATATATATATATATATATATATATATATATATATATATATATATATATATACACATTCGTCTCTACTTCTAACTATATTTTGTTTTTTCCCGCCTCTCTCCATTACCTTTTCCCTCACTTGTTCTAAGGCATGCACTTTTGCCAAAGCATTAGTCTTTTTCACTCACCGTTCGCATGTTTCCTCTCTGGATCCCTGGGATCACCGCCTTCATCACCGCCTTCTCCGGCCTTTCTCCTGCTCAGCTGCCCAAGGAGTGGGAAGGGGTTATGTGGGTCACACAGGTCCCTTCAGACCTCGTGCTGCAGATTTTTGTTTTTATTCTACCACTGTCTACGGGATCTTCATGGTCTACTCAGCCGAATGGCAAAGGACTCGTGATATTGCCAAGGACCTACAGTTACTTTATGTTGACGGTCAATGGGTGTCTTATTCTAATCGATAATCGATAACCATCCTCTGCTACCAAGTGTGCTCCGAGACCCCCAACCAGCCAATAGAGTCAGGGTTTGCTCAGAAGCACTTTAAGACAAGATAGCGGCACCCGTGAGATGGATGGGGATGCAGATTTATTACTTCAACACCAATCAGTAAGGACAACTCAACGGTATGGCAAAAGGAGTCCGTTTAGTGACAAGTTAAAAAAACAGGGAGTTATGAATATCAGCAATGGTGTGATCTGCCTTCTCACTTCAACTCTGACGAACTTCATAAAAATTATAGCATTTATACTGAAAATTCGTCATCATCGACGTGTAACACTCAAAAGTTTCAATGCAATTCTATTGGTTAGGAAAAGGTAACTTTACTATAGGTACTATATCTGTGTGTGGTAACGGAGTGATGGGATTGGGAAAACACTATCAGGTGGGCATCTAAGCCCTTCCTTCAAAAATGACTACTGCAGATGTCACTAAAAGTATGACATCCCATTGGTTCTACTAACTATAAGACCCTAGATTACTTGGTCCACTGTGATTGGGTTGGCACCAACCCATTCATACTTTTTCACTTTGCTTAGCAGCACGCAGACTAGTCGGCCAAGTGCAGGGTACCGCTCTACTCACCCAGCCTTCCTTCAATCAATCATCACTTTAGTGGCTATGTGTCAATTATTTCGCTGTGGTTGGCCTCAAGACGGCATCTTCTGCCTCGATATCTTCTCCTGGCTCACAGCCATGCATAGGTCCGGGGTCTTGCTTTGCTTGTTCGGCTGATCACGTGATTCAGACACCGTGGATTTGCCTTTTCCTCAACAATTTGTGCATTTGATTTTATGTTCACCCACCACCTGCCTTCGCCTTCTTATCTTGCCCCTTCAAAGCAGTATATTCTGGTCCTTGCTTCAGTTAATTGTAGCTACTGCTCGTTCATTTTGATCGATACGACCTTGGTTCCCTAGGCATGAGTGGTGTCTGATTAGTTTCGTTTCTGCCACTCACTCAGCTCCTGATGTTGTTGAATGGGAAACCTTTCTCGAATGGCCTTAGTAAATTTTGTTGATTCTGCTTTTTGTGCAAAGTGGAATTATACTTGATATAAAGCTACACAATTCTCTTAGCTTTCTTGCGGTTCCAAGTATATGTACACGTGTAAACTGATCAACTATCTTTGCCATGCTTACAGCTTAAGCTTCTTTCATTTGACATCGCCTTCACACTCTAAGTTCACGATATCCTTATGCATGACGTTTCGTCTCTTTATGTCATTCTCTGGTCGCCATTTCTTCTATAGGTGAGTCAGTCTGGGCTCTCGTGATGTCACCATTAGGACCTTTTTGGTTTCTTCAGGGACTGTATTTATACGATCTTCGGTTCGTCTCATTTGTTGATATTGTTTTCTCAATGGGTACCTTACTGTCCATGGTTTCCTCGCTATTGGTACTTTGATAGGTATTGTTCTTCTGATAGATACTGGACAGAGCCCCACTGTGTCTCTCTGCCGGTTTATTTGCTGATCATACGTCACATATCTCGCTGTGAACGTTCCTGATACTTCAAAATGGACGGTTGGAGTGCGGGTTGCATTTGGGACCTCCTCTATAATGACAAACCCAATTTCTCCCAAAACACGTAAGACCATTGGCCAAGCTGCCCTCTGGGTATTAATGGCATGTACCACCTACACGCTATCTGAGCAAAAAATCGCATTCCTGCCATGCAACTCCTTCTGCCACGGGGGGCCACCAGACTGAGGAACAGCTCAAGAAAAGTGACTTTCTGCAAAAGCTCAGACTGAGCCCAGTGTGCGGACCATAACACCATGCACTATTTTGGACCTAGGATCTACCCAGAGTCCACACTTCAAGCGGCTTCCGTGAACATACCAATAGCACTGTTAGGTAGTGCCTGAGCTGACCGGACACAGGAGCCAGTGAAGGTGTTGAGGAACGTGGCCCATGTCCTCAGGTCATCCCTAACCTCGCCTGACAGTCTTGCCCTGTGGTGTTTCTCTCTCAGCCCCCCCACCGCCAACGCCTCCCACCATGGACCTAGAGAATGGCCTCCCAATGGGAATTATTCACATAGAGAAACAGAACGGACCAACCTGGGACTGCAACTGGCCCAGAAATACCTTTCTCACCCCCAGGCACTATACCACAATGTCACTCACCATCTCCCTCGGTAACCAGGATTCCCTCTCCTGAGAATCATTCTCAATGTACCGAATGTACCAATTCTAGGTTTTCATTTGATTATAACCAATGCATTTCCCTTTCGCACTCTGCGCTTTTGGAATTAGCCAAAGGCACGGCCACACTCCTGCACGCTTCTGCTTTCACCTACAACTCGAGTGACACTTTGCACACTTCTGCCATAAGAACGTACCAACCTTTCACGACAAAAATTCGAACTGTACCTAGACACATAATTGACTATGCTCTTACATGCCTCTCCAACTTATTTCCCTTGTGTACCTCTCTCCACCCATACACATGCCAATTAGAGATGGGTGGCTAACAGGGACTCGGCCAAGCCCTCATAACCTTTAATGGGCATTATGTACACAAACATACTAGCACCTCCTAACAGTCCCATATTTCGGAGACTTCAGTCCTGCAAGGGCTTTCAACCTCCAGCGCGTTGGGGCCATACTCATGGTGAAAGGTGCTATACAAATGACGAAATGAAATGAAAATGAATCCCCAGAAATGCCAGCCTGGAGCGGGGCCCATTTTACCTTTCACCAACGGGATGCCCAAGCTTTTTGGTACGCGCTGGAAGGTGCTCTGGTACCGCAAGCATTCGTCTGACCACCACCAGTACCAAGACTAAGAAATCCTCAAAATAATACAAAACTGATGTCGACCCGCAAGACTCCATGGTGACCCACTCCAAGAATGTGCTGAATTTCGCAAAGTAATTACACTTCACCGAGCAGCCGAATGGCATACATTTGTCAAATTAAAATTGCCTGTTCACTTTAAACCCCAGCAGTCAATAGGCATCAGTGAGTAGTCTAAAGGTGGATTGGATGTCCACTTTTGCCATTAATGCCCCTTGACCCAACTTCTGCATTGATTGAAAGATACCTACCTCCTGATGCACAATATGTCATTGATAGCATTGTTCACCAACGCCTGTTTGGTAAAGGATAGATTGGGAAGGAGCCTAAACTGCCCCTTCTATTCCTTGGGGACCACCCCTAAAGGCAAGCACACAGAATTCTGGAATGGGGGAACCATACAGGGGCCGCCACCCTCCCCAAGCCAATTTCCTGAGACTCTTTAGACTGCACTACCTCTGAATTCCTCAGTGCAGAGGCCTGATTCCTGGGAATTCCAGATACTGGTACTCCCACTGCCGGAATACAGATGACACACTTAAACCTTCTAACAAAACAAAACCATTGTTTCCTCTAGGGCACCTACTCAGCCATAGTAACAATTGGGGAATGCTCACTGGCGTGGTTAAGACAACACCACCCGCCTCCCCCCGTAGAGACTGTCCCCTGGACGTGTGCTCTGGAATCGTTTATACCCATTCTCTTTTGGATACTTTGGACATTGGACTGCCGGATGTATCCCAAGACAAAGAAGGAGCAAACATACTTGAATTTGCAAATTGACCTGGAGCAAAAGTTTTTATTGAAGGCCAAACTGGCACCTTTCTTATCAGATCCTTGGGTGCCACTCCAAAAGGACTGCCTTTGTCTAGTGAAATCCTGCCGGAGGTGCTGACCACTGCTTGGTTAATAACTGTGCAATTTAACCAAATGTTCACTGTCTTCCTTCCCCAGTCAAGGTCTATGCACCTGGCTTTCCCTCCCCTTAACCTTTCTTCATAAGCTATCCAAGCGTCATGTAAGCAAATCACAATATGCGGTTAGAATCAAGTATTTTTAACTGGTATTTGACTATCTAGGTGGCAGACTCTGGGAATTGTCTAAATCTGGGACATTGAGAAAATACGGTCCAAATCACAATTGATTTCTCAATTGAGGGTTTCTTCTCCTTCCTTTCTGCCCCATTATCCTCTTTTCCCTCGTCCGTGACAGAGCATTCTAGTAAGGTAAACGGATCAACACATTTCTCTTTCTAGATTTTCTCCTTCGCTTCCTGTGAAATATGCCGGGACAACATACCTGCCTTTATGGTGATGTAGGCAGAACCTGCCTGCCCATCCCCTGTTGACAGAACTACTGCCCTAGTGGTACCTCTCACTTTTGGGGTCACCTTCACAGTGCCGCAGGTCGGCGCACACAGTAAGATCTACCTAACCTGTCTGGGGATCCAGTTTCTCCACACACCCAATCGTGGCCTGGGCTACCACACCCGTGATGCCCACATGGGATTGGGAGCCTGATGATGATGCTCCAGGGATGCTAAAACCCTGGACTCCCAAGGTATACTTGAACCAGTTGCCCAATGCCCTGGCAGCTGCACCCACTCTCTCCAGGGGATGGACAATAACCCTATGGGAAGGTGCCAAAACCAGGAAACACCCTGAGCTACCCCACTCCATGTGCCCACATGGTGGGACTGCCCTCGTAGGGGACCCGGGCATTATGCCACCACAAAGTGCCTTGTGCTCTGACTATCTGGCCATGCTGCTTTGGCTAGTGTTTTTGGCATAGACTCCCACAGCTTGCAACTGGAGGTGCCGCCAACTGCCCTTGAAAGGTGGGTCACGTGGTGTAAGGAACTCATGGTGGCAACAGTAAAGACAGACACAAGTGATCACAGTTCATGGGTGCTTATTAAACTGTACATGCTGGTTGGAAAAAATGCCTAATCTAAACCTAAATCAAAGATGGGAGCAAGCTATGACCATCAAATAATAATAAGGCAGTCGTAGTGGCGTCTTGTTAAATAAAAAGGCCTATTCTAAGAAAAACCTATTGCCAATCCTTACAACTAATACAAAAGGGTGTGGGATAAAATTCACAAGAAAGGAAGAAGTGTTCACAAAAGATAAGTCAGGATGTGGTAGCTGGGGGTCTCCCATCCCCATGTCGTTTTGAGCACAGGACAAGGCGGGACTCCTGAGCAGAGCAGATGCTCGAGCTTTCCCAGCACGAGACGACAGTTCCATTTCCATCTATCAGGACCTTCGGTGGTGAAGTCTCTTTTCTATAAAAGGTCCCATGCCTCCAAGGACCTGATGTGTTCAAAATAACAAACAAAGAGTTCCTTTCCAAATGTACTTTGGGTGATGACGTTTCACCCCCTCGATCCCCCTCTTCCGGGCTCAGACCCTTCTTGAAGGTTAGCCTCCCTCTTCCGGGTTCACTATTGCTTTCCAAATCAATTCCTCTTATGGCATTCACAAATCTTAATGTCTTTTTTAAACAATTCACCGTGGACATCCCTCTGTCAGGTTCACTTTTGTCAACACACTGTTCATTGGGACTTTAGGCTTTGCCCCTCTTTATTGGCATCCCTCCGTCGGGTTCACTATTGCCACTTCACAATTCCTTTTACTTTCTTATCATGCAGGATTCACTTCCCTTGCATTCTCAATGGTTTGTTGGTGAAAGACTTTTGACTGTACAGGGATTTTGCTAGACCTCTGCATGACCACTTTGACCTTTTCCTCGCGGCTCTTCTAGGGCCTTCTGGTATCAGCAGTTTCATTCAATGTGGGATCAACCAGAGTCTCTCGAGTGAGCACCCACGTGGTGCCGAACCCCTCTCACAGCTGGTTTTCCCTTAACAGTTGTTTAACTTTCCTCAATATGCCACTTTGCGACTTTCATTCAGCACAGCTCGGCTGATGAACCGCTTGGCTTTCCTCGTATCTGCAGTCAAGGACGGTACCATGGTAGCAGGCGTCTTTCTCTGTCCTGCTTATCAGGACTGCCTTATTATTATCTGATGGTCGTAGCTTGCTCCCATCTTAGATTTAGGTTTAGATTAGGCGTTTTTCCAACCGCATATACAGTTTAATAAAAGTACCATGACCACACAAAGAGCGTCATGGTATGAGGTAATTCTTATCTCAAACCCTGCAATCAAAATTGTAAGGTGTAGCACAGTGAATCCAGCAATGTTAATAGCTGAACCAATGGGAGAAGATGTCGATGTGCATGACTGTATAACGCATAATGAATGTTATGATGATATTCCCCAAGTTAGAGAGAAGTCTCTAGTAAGGGGGGTAGTGGCTTAATTGATGGATCATCAAGGATTGATCAAAAAACGGGGGTGAGATATATGGGATCGGCAGTTGTAAATCTGATTCGAGAGGGTACATTTTAGCTAATGATTAGCAGAAGACTGTCCCCAAAATACTCAGTACAGGCTGCAGAATAATCAGCGCTTATTATGTAGCTTTGCGGATGAGGAAGCGAAGGTGTAGTCTCACTCCGCCTATGTGACGTCAACCATACACGCAGGCCTATCACGTTGGAAGATGGCACCCCAGTGCAACATGCAAGCTTATTATAAAAATGTATTGAAGCATTGAGTTTTCCAGAGACCATATCAATCGTAAAATGAACAGCACATTCAAAGGGAACAGATTTAATCTCTCGTGAAAACTAAGCCGCAGATTTGAGGACGAAAAAGCAGCCTATCACCCAACCACATTTGAAGGCGAAGTAAAGAATATAAGGCAGACAACAGGACAATGCATGCTGGTTATGGAAGGATTTAATAGGACGTCAATTATACAGTTAAATGAAATACAAGGGGGAGCATCACTGGAAGAAAAAGAGTTATGGAAAAAACAGAGATGTTCTCTATCCCCTACTGAGGCAATTTGGAGACAGGATAACATTGGAAACCCCACTATGCCTTTAGCATTATTGAGGGTAGCGTTGGAGCAACTTTACTACCCAGCGCATGTGACTCTAGAAAGTCTAGCTACTACTATTGAAGAAGAATGGTTCATGCCAAATCTATTTGAACATGAGGCACAGTTTATTATGAACTGTATTGCGTGCCAGAAATGTACTGGAGGACACACTTTGGGACCAGTGAGAGGAGTAATCCCTAGACCAAATGGACCATTTCAGCATCTACATATAGATTATGTAGATATGCTGCAGACTTGTAATGGCTATATATACATGCTAGTTGTAGTAGGTCCCTTTTCTAGATCGATCGAGGTGGATCCATGCAATACAGACAAATATGGTATATGAGACCACATGGTCTCATATACCATATTTGTCTGTATTGCATGGATGTACTTGGATGTACAAGCATACATGTACTGCTTGATAACTATTGTTTGCAACAAGATGAGAATATTGTGCTGTGCCAAGATTCAGAAAAAGCACCCGTTTACCAACAATGCCTGTGCAAAGAGGGCATCAGCATTCATGTAAACTTTTTAGTTATGACTTATGCAAGGAACATCCAACAGTGTGATGGCCAAAGACCAGATGAGAAACATTTGGTTGCTATTAATGCCTTACCATTTACCTCTGGGACAAATACGCAGCTGCTCTATTCAGTCCACATATGCAAGTGTCACACTTATAACACAGTTTAGTTCCATATGTACCTAGAATCCTCGCAACAACTCCGGCCTCATTTGTCAAATGTAGAGATACAACTCCATATGCAGATTTGGGGAGTTGTTTAATAATAACAGAGCAAAATTCTCATACATCACATTTTATGCTTTCTGCATTCAGCTCTCTTATAACATTTCACTACAGCCTTTAATTCTTTCACATTCTTCTCTTGCACTATTTCCATCCTGACCAACACAACATTCCGCTGTGAGATAAAGGGTAAGAGAGAGAGAGGAACAAATGTGTAGATTTGAAAGCAGCTTTCAACTCTGTGCATATGGAGCCATGGTAGGTGTCACTGAGAAGGGAAGGCCTGAGAGAAGGGTACATGAACATACTAAAGTTGTCCTTACTTGAAAAAAGAGAATGCCTGTGAACTAGCAGGGGAGTCATTTGGGTGTTGCTAGGTGTAGCAGCTGCTACCCCTGTCTGCCTCTCTGCTATCCCTAGACCTGTCCTTGCGACCCCTGAATCACTGGACACAGAGACAGTGCCAAGAGCGGATATCTGTGTTGCACCTAAAAAAGGCAGTTGTAAATGCAGCAGAATGTGCCACAGCTTTTTTCACCATGAATTTGGATCTCGTTAACTGGAGAAATAACAGGGATGCAGGAAAAACCATGAAGCCGTCATCACTAGCAGGTTGGCAGTTTATTGGTGAAGAATGCGTGAATGACTGGGTTCAGAGGCGGGACTGTCTGTGCAGCTCATACACAGTACTGTAGCAACAGGAAGGGTATGAGGGCTAGGTCTAGCTAGCTGGGAACAGGCAAGAGGAGCAAAGCATAACAAATTTGTCTCTCTACTTCTACTTTCCCCTCTCAACTTAAACATGCCTCTGTTATCCCTATTCTTAAGAAACCTTCTGCTGACCCGTCAGTAGCTTCTAATTTCCGCCCTATTTCTCTACTACCTTATCGTTCTAAGCTACTTGAGCGTACTGTCTACTCTCAAGTCTCTACTTTTGTCTCAGATAATGCTATTCTCCCTCACTTTCAATCTGGAATTCGTCCTTTCCATTCTACTGAGAAAGCTCTTCTTTTGATTATGGATTCTCTACTCTGTGCTCGGTGTTATAAACACTCCTCCTTTGCCATTCTGATTGATCTTTCTGCAGCGTGTGATGCTGTCAACCACTCTCTATTATTAACTATTTTATTGTCTCTTGGTTTCTCTGGCTCTGTTCTTTCTTGGTTCAGGTCTTATCTTTCTCAATGAACATTCTCAGTCTCCTGGGCAGGGTCTTCATCTGCCATACTCCCACTCACCTATGGTGTCCCCCAAGGCTCGGTCATTGGATGTTTTGTATTTTCCCTTTACAGTTTTTCTTTAGCTGGTATTATTTCCGCTACAGGTCTTTCCAATCACTTCTACGCAGATGATACTGAGTTATTTCTATCTTTTTCATCTTTCTCCCCCGAGATTCACAGCAAATTTTCTACTTGTCTTTTGGCTATTCGATCATGGATATCAGCTAACTTTCTTGTTCCCAACACTACTAAAACTGAAGTACTTTTCTTTCTTGCTAACACTATACCCTCTCCTCTTCCTGCCTCTTTTGTCTCATTTCCCCCTACTTAACTAGCTATCTCCTCTACTACTCATAATTTTGGACTTTACTTTGATTCAGACCTTTCGTTTAAGCATCACATTTCTCTGTCCTCACATACCCGCCGCTTTCATTTGAACTTCATAGGGAAGGCTCGCTCACTTTTTACTTTTGAAGCCACCAACTCTTGATTACATCACTAATCTTTTCTCACCTTTTTTACTGTTCCTCAGCCATCTTTGGTCTCCCTCTCACTCGTCTAGCTCCTCTCTAATCTGTCTTTAATGCTTCTATCTGTCTACTCTGTCTTCTACCCCTCACCCCCTTGACTCTAGCTCTTCTTCTCTTTTGTCTCGTGGCTGACTCTCGTTCCAGTCTTGCCTCAAATTTAACTTCTTGTGCCTTGTCTTTAAATCACTCAATGGCATGGTTCCGGATTACCTTTCTTCCCTAGTCTCATTCTATGCTCCCTCTCATTCGGTTCAATCCAGTTCCCAATTTCTTCTTGCTGTCCCTCATCCTCCTTGTGCTCATTCACGCTTTCGCTCTTACTCTCTGCTTGGTCCCTTGCACTAGAATGCTCTCCCTCTATCTCTTCACTCCATTTCTGTCTATTCTGCTTTTCGTGATTCTCTTAGATCCCATTTACTTTGATCCAGTTAAATTGACATTATCTTTTACTAATCTTCATTTATTGTACCATTTTTAATTTTATGTACAGCACTTTGGTTTAAAGCGCTATATAAAACGCAAATAAAATACAAAATAAAATAAAATAAAAAAATGAACACAAATCGCATCAGCATTTCTCGTTGTCTGCTTTGCACATCCAGTGAGCCACTGGGCCTGTGATGAGAGGAGTGTACCCCAGTGGCTTCTGCCACCAATCCTGCCTGGGCACTCTGTGACCTGACACAGATCTGCCAGATCTGCATTGCTGGAACACTGTAGATAGATGCAAGGTGAGATAATTAATTTACAAGAAGTTGCCCTCCTTTTGAAGTAAACCATCTGTTGCTTCCTCAAGCAAAAAACATATATATATTTGGAAGGATAGCACAGGGGCAACACACTTGCTTTGTAAATAAGATGATACAGTGCATCATGGGTTCAGTTCCTGTTACAGTGCTTAGAAGCTGACGGAGGCTGGCATTAAGCACGATATAAAGGACAAAAGAAAATAATAAAATGGACCTTTTATAGGGGAGATGTCATCGAGATGCTGCTGCTGTTTACATTTAAACATGTTAAAAAACTGCAATTATTGTGACCTGCAACAGACCCTAAAAGTGGCAGTCCAGCCCGAACTGCTAGGTCACATCCCTACTGCATGAGACGACAAGCATCCCCAGTCATGGTCCAGACTCATTGGGCGTCATGAGTGAGGAGTAGCCAAGGCCTCTAGGTCAGCATGCTTTTCTAAGGGTGATGCTGTGGAGCTACTGCTTACATATTAAAATAAAAAAACCCTGCAATCAATGTGAACTTCAACACATCCTCCAACACATCCCTTCGGTCTCCCATCTAACAAAATGAAATTTGGGTTATTTACCAAATAAGCAAAACACAAAGGTGATGTCTGGAAGGTCTCACATCATTCATAACCACTGGCACAGCTCTGGGAAACCATCCAGACCATTGTTTTTCTGGTTGGACTTGTGTTGGTCAATTGCTGTCTCCAGTCTGTGGCCAGACACTTGGCAGGCACTGGATGTCTGCTCTTTGGGGCTTGGGCCTTTTCGAGATTCTCTGTCTGTTTCCAGTTTAGCCCGAGTGATGTACAATAGACCAGGTTGCTGTGTTGCTCGTCTGTTTACATTCACAGTAATTCGGTAACACTGATATGAACGCTACATATGGTGATCCATTCTTGTATGAAATTGATATATTACAGTGCTATCGTAACCATAATTTTCATAGTGTACTGAGGAACAATGCTATGTGATGCCACTTCCTGTTTTGTCAAGGGGTGAAAGGCTGTGTGCCATCATTTCCTGTGATGTCACTTGGGGTGGGGATCAAATTGCATCACTTCCTATGATGTCATCAGAGGTCAAGGGATGTGTGATGTCAGTTCCGCTACCCTTGTCATTCTTGTGAAATGATGTCCCTGTGAGCTACCCACCAGAAAACAGGTAACCCGGAATATATATTGAACTATTTCCAAAAAAAGCATGTCTAGTGTATTTAGATGCAGTGTTAGGAACAGCAACTTAGACAGAAAAGCACATTAGATCATTTTTACTCTTAAGAACATTGTAACTTTATTTTTTCTTTAAAGGTTTCTGTTTTTCTGTAAAGAAGCATATTATAATTGTTATATAACAAAAACAATTCACATCCAATAAAGAGTCCATAGAATGATTGGCATCCTCATATTGAATTCATCATCTCATCGATAGGATGATCATCTGATTACTTTTCTGATTAGCCATGTCCTACCGTGAAAATGCATATGTTCAGTGCATACTGCATTTAACATTCTCTTCCATTATATACATATTGGAAATATTCTCAAACTCAATAGTCGCCAGGAGCTGCCTTCTCAATTCTTTATTTGTAGAGGATAATTACTCCATTGGAGAGAAAATACACTGATTCTCTAGACGCTGAAAATAACATAATCAATTACATAATTGAATTAGTTCGTAGCCAGCTATTAAGTAAAAATTATGTAAGTGATTGAGCTGGCAGTATAAAGGGATCATTACCTTAGAAAGGATATTATTTCCTATCTTTCATACGGGCTCAAAATTCCAAATTGTGTCTTTCCTCTATCTGTGAATACACACAAATGGTCACAGAGGGGTTGGTTTCTAAAAGATGCTCTGTTCTTTAATTTGACAAAAAGGAAGGGAAATTTGTAAAAATGTCATAAATCACCAAGGTATCTTTTGAAAAGGATACAGTAACCAAAAAGGATACGATTGGTAGGGCTCTTCCGGATCCTTATTCACACGACTTGATAGTAGTGAAGTCAAATTAGACCTTCCAAATGATACCACTCTCTGACCGATGAAACAGGCAGAGAGAGGGATCACTGGAAAGGGCGTGGGAGCTTTATAGGAAGTCAGCCTAGGATAAATAAAGTATCATAAGAAATTGTCCCAAATCAACTGACTATAGAACGGCAATATCACTAGTTAACAACACTGACTGTGGGCTTAGAACTGGAGTTTTCACCAAGTCTCTGAAGAAATCCAGGAGTTGAAACAACCAAAAGGAAGGGAAGGTTAGTAAGGGAGACTTATCCCGAACGGCACGAGGCTCACGCTAGATACCGGGTTGGTGCACCACAGGATAGCGTCCAAAGTACTGTGCACAATCACCTTCAAAAGAAATACTTCCTTTCACACGTAGAAACAGAAATAAGATGAACTGAGTCCACCTGTTATCTCCTCACAGGTGCCAGGGATTCACTCCAAAGCAAAGAATAGTATGCGTGTAGAATTACACGTTCAACAGAGTTCAAAAACTCACGTGCAGGATTACACGTGACAGAGTTCACGTGGCCTGGGCAGCCGCTCTTGCAAGCGTGAGGAAAAAGCCTGCATGCAGGTTTACACGCGACAGAGTTCACGCAGCCGGGACAGCCGCTCACACGCAACACAAGGACATGCAACTAGGACCACAGCGTGTAAAGAGTAGAGTAGCTTGCGTGCGATAAGCAAACAAAAGTGCACGCAGTCAGAGCAGCGTACCTGAAGAGTTCCAAAATCCGCGTGTGAATTACCCGCGAACAAAGTACACGCAGCCCAGGACAGCCGCGCTTGGAAACAGCGTCCGCGTGGGATTTCCACGCGTCCAACTTCACGAAGTCAGGAAAACAGCATGGGAAGAAATCAGGAACCCGCGTGTCAGAATACACGCGAATGAAGAGCACGCAGACAGTGCGGCCAACCTGTGACTTCCAGACAGCAGCTCCAGGAATTCGCGTGTGGAAGGAAACACGCCGAAGAAGCCAAGGAAGTAACTGAAGAAAATGCGAGGACACAGATCAAGGGTTTCAGCTACCAAACGCCATAATGGTTCAATCAGAAGCAGCGAGCGACGTATTCACGCTGCTTATGAACGTACTGCCAAAACACACGTGACTAACCTAAATCACGTGAATTTAACGACGTGAATAATGAAGACGTAGTTTTCCTGGCAGTGCATCAAACAATCTCCATTTAGAATAGAACGGTCTAGCAGTTCTATGAGCATAACTCGTTCTGCGTGAAGATGTTGTTCCATGTCCAGGGGTACTATATCCAGCATGCATGACAAAAAACTCCTATTGTAGGGGGATACTTTACCACGTTTTAGTCCTTTGATCATGTCAGACTAATATTTTGAATGCATGCAAGCATCTGTTTGAAGTACATGCATGGCTAAAATAAGAATCCAGATTTAAAAACCCAGCTTTTTTTTTGAGGGATGCAAAATACTCCTAAGCTTAACCTTCCTCGGATCAAACTCTTACCCTACTGGAGTTGTTTAGAAGTTACAAAATTACTTTATGTATTGAATCTTCTGGTTTCCCACCGACTCACAGAATTATAGGTTATAAAAGAAATAAAAATGGGGTCAGGGCAAGGAACCATATACTGCAAACACATGGTTATTTTATATATATGAGGGCCTCCGTAAACCTTGTTAAGAAAGTCTTATCTCCATATGGGATTAAATCCAAATGTTCTGTGTTTCCATGTGTTTGCCATCTCGGCATTCAGCACACACTTAGGCACCATGATGGAAATTCCATCTATTTGTATTATGCGTCAGGGCATCAAGATGGTATTGTGTTTGTTGCTCTCAGCAGTGCCATGTGATAGTGGTCATTCATCCCAACGCATGTCTGAGAAAAACATAAACATGTAAGGGACCTAACCCGCAAGTGCTAATACTCTAATATTGTGACTTTTATTTATGAACACATTCACTGGCATATATTGCTGTGTGCATCTGTGTGCTGAACAGGCCAATATCCGTTAATCTATAAATGATCATGTCATGTACATTATGTTGTACAAAGGCATAATTATCAGAATGGTTTCCCTTATTAAAACACATGCAATGTTTGTACATCCTGCGGTACCATATATCAAGATGGTTCAAAAAGGTCCTTTTCTCTTTTCTTAAAATCTTTTTTCTTTGTCATCACCATTAAAACTTGGAAAATTCTTTCAAATGCAGTTTGGCGTTACCAATCAGGAATAACCATTGTTACTCTAGATATGCAATGCTTCAATCATAAAATATTAAACACAATTCAGACTGTTATTTGAGCAACTAAACATTTTTAATATAAACCGTACGTATATACTCACAGTAACATTAATAAACGTATAACTCTAATTGTACATAGAGTCATTCAGGGTAATTTTTCAAATGCATTTAATTTTAAGGGATCTGGATACTGTGCCGTTCGACTTGTTCATTGAGAGCCTCATCACGAGTTGGGCTGTATTCCCGGCTGTAATACTGCCGACTGTAATAGCTCTAGCACCGACCGGTCCGGTGGTATTACCACCGGATCACGGGTTGGGCCTTAACAGTAAATCCCCATTCCTGATTGGGTCCATTGGATCCAATAGGGAATTTTCAGTGCAAATACTGCAGGCTAATACAGCTGGATGTAAAACAGCCGAAAACAGGGATTTTCACCTCCAGAAAAAAGCTGGAGGTAAAACAGCCGATTTAGCGCCCAACTCGCGATAGGGCCAGCCCTTAAAAGTGGCAGTAATACCGTTACCACCGCATTTAAGGGCTACAGCCCAACTCGTGATGATGTCCTTAGTCCTGTTTACCAGATTTTGATTAAATAAACACATTCTTGGTCCCTGTTGTTTAACTACTGTTTTACATATTTCATATTAGATCTTTCCACTTTTTGGACCACCAGCCACTTGAAATCATCAAACTAGTGATTCATCAGTGCAAAATGTTTCACAAGTGGAGCATTCTCTGTTCCATTTGTGTGGCAGCTTCTATGATCTATAATTTCCTTTTTAATCTTTGTAATCATTTTGCTCAGATATCTCTTACCACGTGGGTAGACAATCATACACATTACGTTCTTAGAATCACAATTGGTAAATGTATTATTTACCCACTTCTCTTGTAGACCAATGTAGATGTTGGTAGATTTACAAGTTAAACTACCCCTAACACATCTTCCACATGGATAATGTCCTGCTAGAGGTGGTAAGCCTTAGGTTTCAGTCAAAAATGGGGCATTCCAATCCGGCACCAGGTTTGAGAAAGAGCTTCCAATGTTTTTTACTAATATCCTTGAGTTGTAGAATACATTTGTGAAAGTATTCACAAACACAATTCTTTTCACTAGTGTCTTCTTCTGTCTTGGTTCTAAGAGTGCCTCTCTTTTAACATTAACATCTCTGTCCCATGCTCTTTTTGTTACCCTTTTTGGCTATCCTCTATGTTAAGGTCTGTCACTTAAAAAACACACAACCCATTCATAATCTTCATTGGTACTGCTATTTTCTTTTAATCTTAAGAACTGTCCAAATGGGAGATTCACGCTCACATGTCTGGCACGGTGACCCTGAAAATGTATCAGGGTATTCTTATCAGTGACTTTGTGGAGCGGCTTGATTTGAGAAAAAAAACATTATCATGATATACAGTGATGTCTAAGAAGTTAATTGAGTTTGAATTAATATTATAGGTAAACGTTAAGAATAAATGTTGGTTGTTAATCCATTCTACAAAGGCTGAAGCTTCATCAGGAGTACCAGCACAAATGATACTGGTATCATCTTTACATCTTTATATGGTTCTTAAAAGAGTTTTCTGCTGATAGTTGCATCTAAAACAAAACAAAAACAAAAAACTCCTTTTGTGTGACTATTAAATTAAGCCCATGCAGTCTCAAAATGGATTCCTATCTCTCTGTCTTATTATGATGATGTGGAAAATGACATCTAAATTGTGTTTCTGATCATGTATATCCTGTTCATGATATGTATGTTTCATATTGTGTTTTTGACGAACCTTCATTATTATTATTTCGATTTTGATTTTAATTTTAATTAATGCTTATTACAAGACTGAAAGTTTAGCTTTGTTTGCCCTGATTTGAAAAAGACTGAACAGTCGAAACACGTGTCATCAACAAATTCTCCGGGAGTTCTTTCAATTTTTCTACCTGTATTATGGTGGCTCAAGGCTTTCCCACCACCACTGTGTAGAGACGTGACAATACTCTTAAAGTTTATTGATCACAGATATCTGTAGTAACACAAGAACATTTGACAAACAATAGCGTCGCCAGCACTAGACCAGCCCTAGGGGAAGCACTTCTTACTGTCTCTATGTCTATGTTCAGACCACTGTCTTTTAGGTTAAGCATCTTCAGGTACTTGAGCACACACATTCTTCTGTATGTGGTATACTAGAGGTCACCTTTGAAAACCATCAGCATTAGATCCTGCAATGCGTGTCCACCCGGTTTGAAATATGGACCCACTGGTGTTTCTGTTTTGTAGTTCAACATGGAGTATCTATGTAGGTTCATCCTTTCGTGCAGCTCATTGCAGGTCTCACCTACATATGTTCCTTGTGGGTATTTTATTGTATTCAATGCGGTATGCACGATTGGATGATGTGCAGTTGTATGACCCTTGTATCTGTATTATTCAGTTATGTGGGGTTGTTATGGCAGGTCCAGTGAGTATATGTTGGCAAGTTTGGCCTCTTTTGATTTTGCTTGGGTAAGTTCCAGGTCTTCTTTGTGGATGATCTAGTGAAAATGTACTCCTGGTCAGAGACTGTGCTAGGTTTCTCCATTGAAATTAAGCGAGGTTCTTTGGAGATGTCTCTAAGCTCTTCATCCGTGCTAAATATTGGTTGTAGATCTTTAACAATGCTATTATTTGTGTCAGTTCTGGGTGGTAGGTGACAACCAAAGCTATTCATTCTATATCTCTGCAGTCTCTGTATTGCAGAAGGTTGCCTGTAGGTACTTTTAATGCATGCCTTGTCAATATATCTGGCTGAGTGACCCGTTTTGCAAGAATGGCCAATTGTGTGTGTTTCCAGTACAAGCACTCTTCAATTAAGTTGTATAAAACAAAATTGGATAAAAGTATTTGTAATGAGTGTTCCTTGTTACCTCACAAAGTATCCCTCGTTATTCATATGGTTAAGAGATTCTTGTTGCATCACAATGCCAGTGTCATAAATGAGTGATAGTATGTTGTAATACATATACATTCAACTGTTGTCAAGTTTCTGTTTTGTGTACCTCTTCTTCCTGCCCCCTCCTTTTTTTTCCTTCTTAACAATGGATTGTGGAACTATATAACTAAAGTTAGTATATCCTATTGTTGTATGTATTTCAGTTTCTTTAAACGTTGTTTTGTAATGTTGTTATTATGTATTGTTGGCAAGAAAACCTTCAATAACATATTTATTTTAAAACGTTTCTGTTTCACAAATACTGTTTAGCAACACCATTATGTGGGTTCAGAAAGGCCATTCCACTGCTGCCAAGTTAGTGTTTCACATATTTTGTTTAGAAACACTGTTTTGTGAGTTCAAAAAGGCAGACTGCATGGCCACGAGTTTCGCCCGCTGGGCTTTATCAAGGCTAATGTCTACTTAAGTAATACATAGTTACATTTGCATTCATGTAAAATAGAAAGGAAAAGCAAATGTGCAGGAAAAGAAGAAAGAACAAAATAAAACAAAAATTAGTTACACTCATATACAAGGTTTTGATGAGCATCATTGAATGGTAATATTAAGGTAGGTCAATAGATAGTTTCTAACCTTAGTGGTTTGTTACGGAGCATGGCTCAATGGTTTTCTCTTGTTTCGTTAAAGTTCTATTGTGCGATAAAAACATATATCGCCTGTGATAATTCATAGGCTCTCATCACTTCTCCCCAGAGGTGAACCCTTTCCTGTGAGGCTCGGGAGGTGAGGCCTCTACCCAATTATCCCCCTAGGGGTGGTAAAAAGTGGGAGGACCTCACAGGGAAAGACCCCCCCTTCTAGGGATAGGGACTCCCTTTGCATTCAGGAACCCACTTACCCTCTCACCCATGAGACTTCAAAACCTCCTCAAAGTATTATCTGCCCTTATGAAAGCACTACTGGTATGTATTGTAATTCCACAACCTATATTTATTAAGAGTTGGAGCACAGTAAAATTAATAAAAGTTAATGGCATTTACAAGTATTTCCTGAATCTATTCAGATAAGGAAGAGCATTCAAGGAAGCATAAAGAGTACTCACCCACTAAGTACCCACTAAGTACTGAGACAAGGATGCCACTCGGAAGGATGAAGATGAGCCAAAGGAAACAGGGCAAGGACTGTGACCTTACGCTGGGGACAACCCAGCCTATTTCTATAAAAAAGAGATGAAGGACTACCTGACAGGGGAAGCACCAGATGAGAAGTTTGGAGAGCCCAGGAGATTTGAAATGGACAAGAAGACGGAACACAAGGGAAGCTGCTCTGTACTGCTGAGGATGCCAGTGTTAAACCAAGGGAGTCCACTGCAGCCTGATGGAGCGATGGCTTATCAGGAAGATTGAAGTTGGAAAACGGTGGCGAACCTCATGGAGGTGGACTGGCTGGTCCAAGAATGGCACTGACACTGTCGAGCTGCAGAGGGGCCAGCAGAGTCATTGTGGAACGTGAGAAAGCGAGGAAAGCAGTCACAGAGGCTGGCAAGGTGATCCACTGCCGCTGGAAGAACCAATGATGTGCCCCGCTACAAACACAGGTGACAGGGAACAGAGGAGACCCAGTAAAGGAGTGGGTACAGCTAAGAGCAGCATCCAACGGGATCTCCCTCGTCCCAGTAGTCAAGCCAAAGCTACGAAAAGGGCAGAGTGTCTGGGGAGGAACCTCCTTCGTCTCAGTGATAAATACAGAATATTATAAGTCTGGGAAACCTCAGGAGTAATCTCCCTCATCTCAGTGACAAAGACAGAAATACTATGGGCCTCATTACGACCCTGGCGCTAAGGGGTTAACGGCGCCGTAAAAGGCTGCGGCGCCGTTAACCCCTTTGCGCCTAATTACGAGGTCCCTTTGCGGCTCCCGACCTTAACGGCTGGTCTGGACCAGCCGTTAAAGTAGGGACCCGCAAAGGGACCTTGAAGGTAATTACGGTAGCGCAATTTGCGGTACCATAATTACCGCCTTCCCCATTCCCATTGAGCCCTATGGGGCAAAAATGGGAATGGGGAAGGGCCAATGGTGCATGGGGAATTACCGCCCCGCCAACCTTGAAATGGGGTGGTAATTCCCCATTGCACCATGGCGGACTCGTTACAATACCGGCAGCAACCACGGTGCTAATAGCGCCATTGGTTACCGCCGGTGTTGTAATGAGGGCCTTTAAGTTTGGGAAACCTCTAGAGTAATCTCCCTCATCACAGTGACAAATACAAAAACACTATACATTTGGGAAACCTCTGGAGTAATCTCCCTCGTCTCTGTGACTACCAACATAGAGCCTCAAGTGTGAACACGAATAAGAAGGATCTCCCTTGTCTCAGAGGGGGCGCTGAGTGTAAATCCAGTGTGAGAAGCTACGTGACTGATCTCCCTCCTCATAGGGACTCTGGTAACAGAAACTCAAGTAGCAAATACATTGTGAGTGATTCCTTTCATCACTGTGAGTGGGATATAAAAGAGAATGTTATAAGAAGCAGTGGGATTGGTCTCCCTGGTTTAAGAATCACCCCTGAAAGTCAGAAGGAAGAACATCACATCAGGACTGTCCTTTCTAGTCCTAGTGGCTCTTTGAAATGTCTGCTGCAGTTTGGTATATTTCTTCTGTGCAGTACCACACGTGGTATATTCAGTGTGCTATAATTAATTTTGATGACAATCTTGAGTATAAATTTTATATGTATACGTACTGTTAAGGATACCAATCGGGTGTCACACACTCGACCAGGACACTTGTTCTTAGCATGAATTAATTCAAATTGAGCCGATACCCAACCCATCTCACATTGTCAGGAATGGCACTCTGTCAAGAGTGGCACAGGGTATCCAAGTTGGGTTTGGGTGGCTGTGCGGAGGTAAGGTAGCAGATAAGCACACACAGCAGGAAGTTCAACAAGAAAGAAGAGTAGGAAACAGTAGCTGTGAGCCAAAAGGGGCAAAAGATACAAAGGTACAAACAAACTGGATTCCCTCTTGGGGTGTATGCTGAAATGGGAAAGAGTGTCCCACGAACCTTAGGAAACTCCAGCCTTCTGCACAGATTGCTATAACAGAGGCCCACGCTGTATGCTCATGGCTGGGAACAACAGCAGTGGGTGTCTGTAACACTGAAAACGCGACAAAGGAAGGGGCAGAGGTTGCCTGCCGGAAACCAACAGGCAAGCTCTGTACAAAGGGATTACATAAGACACATGAGAAGACAAGAACAGAAATATCCAGCGAAAAGGAAGTCAATCAGGAATCTAGCAGAAGGAAATGAAGGAAAGGCAGTTAGACTGAAGGTGGAGTACAGAGGACTCAAGGAAGAGAACAAGGAGCAGCAGTCAGGAAAACAGAAGGCTGCAAAGTAGGAAGCAGGTCTGCAGTCAAGAGTGGCTCTAGGTGCAGGCAAACTGTATTGGACTGCGGAGGACTGTAGTAGGCTGAAAGGCAGGGAGTCCAGAAGAACAGGACAGAGAGAGATTAGTAGTAGGCAACAGACAGAGAGCCCAAAAGAATAGGGCTGCTAGGTAGGGAGCCCAGAGGAGCAGGGCTGTAGGCAGCGAAGAGGTGCAGGCTGCAAGGTAGGGAGCCCAGGGAACAAGGGCTTGGAGACAGCAGAAGGTTGCAAGCTGCACGGTAGGGAGCCCAGAGGACAAGGGCTGTAGGCAGCCGGAGTGAGGCAGGCTGCAGGGCGGGGAGCCCAGAGGACAAGGACGGTAGGCAGCCGGAGTGAGGCAGGCTGCAAGGCGGGCAGCAGAGGACTAGGACTGTAGGCAGCCGGAGTGAAGCAGGCTGCAGAGCAGGGAGCCCAAAGGACAAGGACGGTAGGCAGCCGGAGTGAGGCAGGCTGCAGGGCAGGGAGCCCAGAGGACAAAGATTGTAGGCAGCCGGAGTGAGGCAGGCTGCAAGGCGGGCTGCAGAGGACTAGGACTGTAGGCAGCCGGAGTGAGGTAGGCTGCAGGGCAGGGAGCCCAGAGAACAAGGACTGTAGGCAGCCGGAGTGAGGCAGGCTGCAGGGCAAGGAGCCCAGAGAACCAGGGCAGCAAGGAGAGAGCCCAGAGGAGCAGGGCCGCTGACTTTAGAGGGCTGCCGAGGACTGTAATAGGCTGCAAGGCAGGAAGCCCAGAAAGGGCACTGGAACAAAACAGGATAATGCAGCAACAGGAAAGCATACAAAGTAAAGGGTCAAGGCAAACAGGAGTGGGGAGAACTCAAGATGCAAGACACTGTGCTCCTGCAGGCAGCTGCTTATATACAGCCCTGCCCTGTTCTGAGGCAGGCTAATTGACAGCACCTGTAGCAGCACACCTGAAGACAATCTGCCTCCTCCCTCTCTGGTCCTGAGCAGGTGGAAGCAGCACTGGCCGCTAGGGCTTCTGGGGATTGTGGTCCTAATAACTATGAATGAGAATAGCCAGGAATTGAGGACTGCAGCCAGGTGCATTATGGTAAATGTAGTTAATTGAATAAAATAAGAAAGAACCAAAGTTGAGCAAATGGAAATAAAAGACCAAGGCGTGAAAAGGAGTTGTTCAAGGAGTATTAGGAGGATAAATGAGTACCAAGTAGTCCATGATGGTTGCCAATGGGTGCGCCAGCGGCGCGGGCATGACAGTATGCTCCTCTCCATGCCCCTCTCCAGGCCCCCTGAAGACTGACCAACAAGAAGAGCACATCCAATGCCTGTCACACCGCGAGAGAGTCTTATACCAAAATGGCACATCATGAAGCACCCAAAACTGTTTAATGCTGCAAGGTGAGAGTCTTGAAGAGAGGAGACATTACCAATGTTTCGAACCTTTGAGGTATAATTCAGAAAAGACAACTTCTTAGGGACCAAAAACCCAACAGTGCGTTCATGAACTGAGGAACTGTGGAGATGTGCTGCAGACTCCATGGCATATATTGCTTTGAAAGAAGTGGTCTTCCTTAGGACTGGCAATGGTACAGTGCTGAAAGGTGGAACCAGAGATTCAGCTGAATTGGTTGCTCTAGGACGGTCGTCCAAATAGTCAGAAGCAGCAATGGCAACATGAAGATTTGCGACAGAGACTTCAGGAGTAACAAATGTTGCAGGAACACCATGAGTTGCAGGAAGATCAGGAATGGCAGTAGGAAGTTCAGATGCTGTAACAGCTGGAAGTATAGGTGTCAAAGGAGCACCAGCCGACAGGGACGCTACTGAGACTGATGGTGTCGTGACTGGTAGTTTAGGTGCTGCAGAGGCACCAACAGGATCTACCGGAGCTGTAGCCTCAATAGAAGAACTTTTAACTGGCTTTGCAACAGGTACTGTCCTTGCAGGCAGAGAGGAAGGGGGTGCTTCGACTGCAGTAGGAGTGATCTGAGATGAGGCATCAGTAGCAGATTCAGGAGTACTAGCAGGGGGAGCAGCAGAGATTGGGCTTGCAGATCTTGTAACAAGTAGCATGGTGGATGTAGGACCAGGAAAGGGTAAGCCTTCCGAAGGCTGGCCGGCAAAGTCTTGTGTGCCCAAGTTGATACATGGATCTGGGGTATTGACAGTAGGCAAAGTTGGATTCCAGACAGGTACTGGGTATGTTTCAGGATCTGACTCCTGGTCAGGAGTGCCAATGTTCATAGAAGCAAAATACATCTCAGATCTGGTCACTTCCGTAGAGGCTGTAAGTGGGAGTAAAAGACTGACATCAAGGGCAAGAATGGAACAATCCTTTGACTCAGCGGAATGTCCAGTCAGATGATTACACTTGATCTTTGGTGTAATGGCCGTGTGAGCGATCTGGCCCACTGGAGGAGTCCATTCTTCACTATCTGAACGACAGACTGTGTTACTGTGGCTAGTAAGTGAATGAGCGGTGTCAAGCTTTAACTGGTATGTATATGCCAAGTTCAGGTCTTCGAACTGCTCTGTATAAGTCTGTATCCTCTTCTGTGTTACCAGTACAGGCCTTAATCTGTTAAACTCTAAAAACAGAATGTCGGGTGTTGGACATAGTGTCAGATGGTCTGGTAAATTGTGTCCCTTAGCTAGATTCTTATAATGCAGATAGACAAATTCATCATAGAGGTCTTCGGTTTGTCTTTTAAGGCTTAAGAGTTGTTCTTGTAACAGATATGTTCCATTAGCCTGTTCCACAGCTTCAGAATCTGGTGCAGCAGAAAATTCGGGTGTTGCAATAGGAAGACTGACCTTAGAGTTATCATGGTTAGTAGTTACTGGGGAAGCATTAAGACAACCGATGGTCAGTATTGGTCTTTTGTACCCAGAACCAGCTGCACTAACCTCAGGATACTGTATGCCTGGCCCGGTTAAATGAGTGTTTACAGCAGTCAGGGGAGGTTGTGTAGCTTGCCAAGCTGATCCTGAGCATATCACTTTGGCAACAGCGTACTCTGGTTGAGAGTCTGCCACAATGAGTGCAATATCCTTGGCTGTAGCACTGTTACGACATTGGTCCTGAGACCGGGTAGCCTGGGATAAAGGAATACAAGGTTTGTGTACCGGCTGAATGTCGAATGTAGTGTCAGAAGAAATGCCAGAAAACGCATGAGTGTTTTCCACTGGTTGGGCTAACAAAGTCTGCAGGAATTCATTTTCTTGCTGTAGCTCTTCTATAGATAGAGACTGCAGATCATAGTTGCAAATGTCATAGTAGTTACACATGGAAGGGTCAGCGAGCCAGTGAGTGTAGTACTGTACTTTATTTACTAGGGCGAGTCTGTCTTTTAAACTATGGTTTTTGTTTGCAGTCCTTAAGAAAACTTTTGATTTTTGCAGAGGGTTCTTGAACCGAAAAGAAAGCATCTTTGGTCTCTGTGTGCCCTTCCTGCCTATAGAACAAGAATCTTTTTGGTCTTGCATTCTGTCAGGAATGGCACTCTGTCAAGAGTGGCACAGGGTATCCAAGTTGGGTTTGGGTGGCTGTGCGGAGGTAAGATAGCAGATAAGCACACACAGCAGGAAGTTCAACAAGAAAGAAGAGTAGGAAACAGTAGCTGTGAGCCAAAAGGGGCAAAAGATACAAAGGTACAAACAAACTGGATTCCCTCTTGGGGAATATGCTGAAATGGGAAAGAGTGTTCCGCGAACCTTAGGAAACTCCAGCCTTCTGCACAGATTGCTATAACAGAGGCCCACGCTGTATGCTCATGGCTGGGAACAACAGCAGTGGGTGTCTGTAACACTGAAAACGCGACAAAGGAAGGGGCAGAGGTTGCCTGCCGGAAACCAACAGGCAAGCTCTGTACAAAGGGATTACATAAGACACATGAGAAGACAAGAACAGAAATATCCAGCGAAAAGGAAGTCAATGAGCAATCTAGCAGAAGGAAATGAAGGAAAGGCAGTTAGACTGAAATAGATAACCTAAGGTGGAGTACAGCGGACTCAAGGAGGAGAACAAGGAGCAGCAGTCAGGAAAACAGAAGGCTGCAAAGTAGGAAGCAGGTCTGCAGTCAAGAGTGGCACTAGGTCAGGCAAACTGTATTGGACTGCGGAGGACTGTAGTAGGCTGAAAGGCAGGGAGTCCAGAAGAACAGGACAGAGAGAGATTAGTAGTAGGCAACAGACAGAGAGCCCAAAAGAATAGGGCCGCTAGGTAGGGAGCCCAGAGGAGCAGGGCTGTAGGCAGCGAAGAGGTGCAGGCTGCAAGGTAGGGAGCCCAGGGAACAAGGGCTTGGAGACAGCAGAAGGTTGCAAGCTGCACGGTAGGGAGCCCAGAGGACAAGGGCTGTAGGCAGCCGGAGTGAGGCAGGCTGCAGGGCAGGGAGCCCAGAGGACAAGGACGGTAGGCAGCCGGAGTGAGGCAGGCTGCAAGGCGGGCAGCAGAGGACTAGGACTGTAGGCAGCCGGAGTGAAGCAGGCTGTAGAGCAGGGAGCCCAAAGGACAAGGACGGTAGGCAGCCGGAGTGAGGCAGGCTGCAGGGCAGGGAGCCCAGAGGACAAGGATTGTAGGCAGCCGGAGTGAGGCAGGCTGCAAGGCAGGCTGCAGAGGACTAGGACTGTAGGCAGTCGGAGTGAGGCAGGCTGCAGGGCAAGGAGCCCAGAGGACCAGGGCAGCAAGGAGAGAGCCCAGAGGAGCAGGGCCGCTGACTTTAGAGGGCTGCCGAGGACTGTAATAGGCTGCAAGGCAGGAAGCCCAGAAAGGGCACTGGAACAAAACAGGATAATGCAGCAACAGGAAAGCATACAAAGTAAAGGGTCAAGGCAAACAGGAGTGGGGAGAACTCAAGATGCAAGACACTGTGCTCCTGCAGGCAGCTGCTTATATACAGCCCTGCCCTGTTCTGAGGCAAGCTAATTGACAGCACCTGTAGCAGCACACCTGAAGACAATCTGCCTCCTCCCTCTCTGGTCCTGAGCAGGTGGAAGCAGCACTGGCCACTAGGGCTTCTGGGGATTGTGGTCCTAATAACGATGAATGAGAATAGCCAGGAATTGAGGACTGCAGCCAGGTGCATTATGGTAAATGTAGTTAATTGAATAAAATAAGAAAGAACCAAAGTTGAGCAAATGGAAATAAAAGACCAAGGCGTGAAAAGGAGTTGTTCAAGGAGTATTAGGAGGATAAATGAGTACCAAGTAGTCCATGATGGTTGCCAATGGGTGCGCCAGTGGCGCGGGCATGACACACATCCCCTTTTACAAATACCCCAGGTCACAATGGACCCTGAACCAGTCCGGTTGGTGAAAATACAATATTAATTTATTTTTAGAATTCACAAAAATTACACACATTTTAATATTGGGCAGCAATCACCGTTGGGGTGATAATTACAATGGGAATGGAAGCAATGCACTTGGTTAACCTTCTAGTAGAACATATCCAAAGCACAATTGAATAGGAGCACTTTTTGAATTAGGATAAATAGCACCCAAGTTAAGGTTTCCCCCTGCAATGTTCTCTCAACCCACAAATAATCGAATTCTGTGTGGATAGAAAGAGGCAGTAGGTAGTCAGGATTAAGAGGCAGCAAACTGAATAAAAATCCGGCCTCCCCTCACAAAATAAGGATTTTAAACCCTTTGCAATAGCATGAAATGACACTTGGAAACTGACAATAAATAATTAATGTGCGATTAAATCTTTGAGACAAATATGATTTCTCACGACAACAGGGATCAACAAGAGGCATACAATTCAAAAACAAGTGGAAAGTTAAAACATGCTGCAGCCGAATTCACACGTTGGAAAGTTGCATTTTCTCAATTCCCTTTTAAATTGACATAAATTAACTTTATGAAAAACAGGTGAAATACTTGGATTTTCAATGCAGTTATTGGACTGGGGAATAGATATATATCACAGGGACAATATTGAGGTGAAAGGAGGTCTCGAGCTGGTGAATTGAGAGAGATTTGGAAGGAAGAGTGAGATTAGTTTTTAGGAAAATAGAGCAGTGAAAAAGAGAAAATCGGTTTTAAAATGAAAGGCAACTTTTACTTAAACTAGATTTAATGGCCAAGAAAAGAGGAACGCCAACCATGAAAATAAAAGTTATGCTGCAGTTGTAACCCTTCACGCAGTGTACCCCTTTTCTTTACGGAAAATGTATTTATTTAATCAAAATATCGCTAATGACTTATGATCTATGCCAGACAGAAATTAAGAGAAAAATGGCGCTAACACTTGGAGATCAAGGACAAGATGCACAGAGAATTCTGACAGTTGGACACGTTATCAGGATATGGATAGGGTTGCTTAGAGAGGGGAACAAAGACACAAATCAAGATGGGGAGACTATGGGCCTCATTACACGGTAGGCGGTGGACCGGGAAGGGGAATTACCGCCCTATTCCAAGGTTGGTGGGGCGGTAATTCCCCCATTGCCCTTCCCCATTCCCATTTTTGCCCCATAGGGCATAATGGGAATGGGGAAGGTGCTAATTACGGCACCGCAAATTTGCGGTGCCGTAATTAGCACCAAGGTCCCTTAGCGGGTTGGTTTTTAACACCTGCAAAAAGCAGGCGTTAAATTCTCCAACCCGCTAAGGGACCTCGTAGTAAGGCGGTAAGGGTTAACGGTCACCGGTACCATTACCGGTGACCATTAACCCTTACCGCCTACCGTGTAATGAGGCCCTATGTGTTTCTCTAGGATGGGAAAATACTCACAGTCCACACTTCAGTTTTGGGATTTTGGAACAGTCATGGTTCTGGTCACAAAAGATTCTGGTCACCGGATAGCGGACTCTCCTGGCAAAAGACAGCTGTGCAAAGGTCTGGTCACCGGATGGCAAGTACAGCTGGATGCAGGTAGTGGAGAAGCCGGTATGGTCTCAGGATACTAAAGGTACCACAGCTTTTCCCCTGGTTAATGGTATTTTAGTGGGATTTCTGGATCAAGGCCTTTGCTGAGATGGTTCAGCTATGCTATGGCCTAGCAGGAGTAGGGTCAGCTCTGCTTTTGGCCTTTCAGCAGGACTTTGAATCAGCTATGCTTTGGCTTTGCAGTGGGATCTGGAGTCTGGCAGGATGAATGTGGAAGCTCAGGAACGCGGGCGGAGGAAATTCAGGAAAAAGTCTGTAGTTCTGTCAACCTCTCTTTATATAGAGCATGGTGCCATCATAGAAGTATATGGTAGGGCAGGCTTAGCTAAGCACACCTCTAAACCACTGGATTGGTCAGGGGTAATGGTTGACACCTTGCTTTCAGCTGGTTGGGTTTCAAGGGCTTGATGTCAGATTTATGATGTGAGTTTTACAATGTTCAAAACCAGCCACAGTTAATTTTGCCACAACCCAGTTTTGCAATAATTGGCACATTTGTACAGTAGTAGCATTTTAACAAATTACATGAGCAGATTACATATTTTGTGCAGCTCACGATAGTTCAACTATACAGTTTGTGAGACTCTGGTTCGTCCGTTTAACAGTTTTGTCGTTTTTTTCCATAACTTTATACACTGGTGAGGATTATCATTAGGCATGTAGGTGTTCAAATTTGCAATGGCATCACGGATACTTTCCTCATAATACCCAATTCTCTGCCATTTCTACTCCCCATGCGGCAGTGAAGTCTATGATGTTTTAAATTAAAGCCCATAAAATCACATTTAAACTGTTAACTTTTCTCATTTTTGCAAAGTCCTGTTGCAAAGATAAAAGTCTGAAATGTTTCTTAATAAAATAGCTGTTTAAACCAAATGGTTAGCATTGTCCTCCAAATATGGTCATGCCTTTCCAGGCCATCCCCCTAATTCCAGGGTTTGTCATGGAGTTTTTCTTTGAAGCTTCTTGTAAAAATCCCAGGGAGGTGTGATTTTCTTTTTCACTTCCTCATATCCCAGAATTTCTATTGTAAGAGGCCCCTGCCCAGAACAAAGTCTGATGAGTATGTGAACTTTCTTTCCCTTGGGTCAGTCAAAGTTTTCCAACCTAGTAATTATCACTTTCGTGTCCTGGAAGTGTATGGTGGTTCCTTTTGGGGGTAGCCGTAGCTTGGCCAGCAGGGAAAAACCTGTTCTGGAGCTTGCAAAATTCAGCCAATGCAGTTTAATTCCTTTTATTTTATTCTGCCCTGGATCAAAACAAACCTGTTGGATAAAACATCCCCTATATGTTTCCCAGCAACAACCTTCTTTACATTGCTAGGCACAGATACGTTTTTGTTCATCATGGTACTTTTGAAACAGGCATTATTTTCTGGTTTGCGAAAGCCAATTTTTCCATGTCTAAAGCCAGCTGGCATTTTCCTTGCAAATTCGGTTTATCTCTTCCATCTGCACTTCCACATTGTTTTGTAGCCATAGTTAGCTTCTTGTACACAACAGTCTGTACAAGGCAAAGGTCTCCTGAAATTGACATGTGCAGAGAAAGCTAGAATTTCTTTTCAAGCAGTGATTTTTGCCATTTTGTAACAAACGTTTAAGCATTCTTCTGTGCAGCTGAAGTAAAGCTTTTGTTGATTTTCTCAGATTTGGCTGGCACAGCCTGCCGTTCAGGAATAAGGCTGTTTTCTGATGGAACACAATGTGAATATGGCTGGGCATGACAGGGTCTTTAAGATAAAGGTAGTGTGATGAAGAACAGGGAAAAAAGCATCAGAGCGGTACCATTTTAAAGGTGACATATTTCCTTTTCCAATAGGAACTTTGGCCTTGCAGCAAAGCATTGCTGCTTTTTCACTCCATTTCTTGAAGACAAACAAGAACACACCCTGGTAGCCTTTCTCAGGGTGCTTCCTGTTCCATCTTGCCCAATGGTGCTTGCAAAACAGTGCAGCCCTCCTTTTGTCACTGCAAACGCAGTTTGGATGCAATGGTACTCACAGGAGCCAGCACGGCCATTTTGCTGGTTCTGCTGAAGTGCAGCTTGGTGATGTGGGGAAGTATTCTGTTGAGTGGGTCAGTGTAGCCAACAGTACTTTCAGCATATGCCAAGGAAGCACCAGAGCCAAGGTGTTTGTAATTATTGCCTATGAGCACTTACATGATTGGGCAATACATGTGAGTTGCACATTCTAATATGTATAGGTTGTTGGGATTTTGAAATCTGCTACACTGCAGTTTCAGAATTAGCCCCACCTAAGATGGCGGCCACAGTAGGACATAACGGATGATCCATATTGTATTTGGGTCATCACAGGAGTGACTTATTGTTAAGTCTACTAGCGTGCCGTCTACAATAGATGGTTGCCTCCAATTAGGCGTTCCATGTAAAATAGAGGGATAGGGTCTGATCAGTGTTAGCAGCATGGTACCACTCACTGCTATTGCCACCATATTGACTTTCATAAGCAATTTACAGTTCAGGCATTAGTCCTACTCAAGATGGCGGACACAGCCCAAAAGGTCGATGTCCTGCTTCTATTTCTGGCCATGCTATGGTGCTTAGAACTAAGAGTGGACCAGCGTGGCTGCCCCAGATTATGTATGCATGGCAAGCAGTCAGGGGCGAGAGGTAGGAGGGGTTTATCGCAGGATTTGACGATCGTCGCAACATGAGACAACCATCTTGGCTTACACATATACTTTCTGCTTTCCCTACTTTTCCTTTTTCACCCATTCGTGTTTCGGTGGATCCATCCATGTTCTTACCCAACCAGGCTTGAAGAACCTTTGGAGTCAGGTATGTTCGCACTTGGAGTTTGGCATATGGCAGGCAATCCTCATAGAATGAGTCAGTTGCAAGATATGCAAATTATTATTATTTTTTTTTCTAAGAACCTGTCTTCACTCTTTACAAACAGGGTTTGCATCGAATTCAGCCCAGGTAGGTGGACATGACCACTATTCATGTCGCGCCTGCATTAGATAGCCTTAGAATAGTTCTGGTTATAATCCCTAATAATATACTATTTTGAATATCACCGAACTCATTTAAATATTCCCAGACCCCATATTGCATGGTAAAGTATGCTCTAGCTAAACACTCAGCTTTGGTGACAGGTCCATGGTGTATGTCAATAGGGTTAATGCCCTGGTAAATTGTTTACCTTGATTAGGGACTCAGTATGTTTGGTGGAGGGTGTTTTATATTGGCATGCTATACACAACGACGTTGATTTCAATGCCTACTGGTTTTTAGGATTGCGTTGTTTTATGAAATATTATTCATGTGGCAATTGTCACTCTTTCTTGTATTTTCTCACACTATGTTGAAACTTTGGTGATTTTGGTGATCCTTTTGGTATGTACTGATGACTAGTAAATGTGTTTTATTTTGTCTTTGCATTATCTCAACTTGACAATTGTGTTTCCTACTCTGCGCCCCGAACCTGTGGTTGTTGCTGATTCTAATCATTGTGCACAACAATGTCTTCATGATAATGTATTCATTTCAATAGCCCAGAAGAAGACCGTTTGGTCGAAACATGTGTTCCCTATTATTGCATTACATTTTTTGGAACAAGCAAATTGAGATTGTACTCAGTATATGCACAGTGTGGTGTTGAAAATAATTGCTTACTGTTCATTTGTTGGGTACCCTAAGCATAGGGTCCATATCTTCACCACCGCACACTGCGTAAATATTAGAGAATAATAATTGGTGGATGCCTTCAGTTATAGGTTGATTAGTGGTGACTTTTAGACGAGCACTTTGGGGGCCACTCTTATGCCATACCAGTAGCCTCTAGATTGTATTTCATCCAAAGTTAGTTAGTGCCAATGCTTGTTAAGAATCATGTAAAGTTGATGACTCTCATTGCTATAACCAGTAACACATGTGACTGTCTCTTGTAGATCTGTTTGTTCTGGTTCAGTGTGTTATTTGCAATTAGTTCATCACTGGTCCTACTCATAGCCTTGTGTGCTACTGTTTTGATGTTTCTTTCTGTATAACCTCTCTGTCTGATTTTTCTCTTTAACCAGATTGATCTCATTCTCTGCTGTGTTTGTTTCACTACAGTTACGTCTGATAATTTCAACTACTTGTATTTTTTGTATTGTGCTTCTCAAATGGCAATTCAATGCCATTAATGTCGAGTTCACTACAATGGGTTTGCGGTAGATACATGTTTTAATGTTGTTATTCTCTATGTACATTGTGAGATCTAAGAAAGTAATCTGTGTTTTGTCTCACTAGTTCTAATCCAAAAGAATTTGTGTTTCGATATGTTGTATATATTCCATCAATGCTGCAGGTGTACCGTCCCAAATTAGAAGGATATCATAAATATAGTAAATGTGCATGAGTGTGTTGGTAGTGAGCAAATAAATAAGTTTGCTAACAAAGAGGCATAGCATGCTCCCATTGCTACCCACTTGGTTTGTTGATAATATTCCTCATTAAAAATAAAGATGTTGTTCATCATAGTAAAGTTTAGCAATTCCTTGATCATCTCGAAGTGTAAATAGTATGTGGCCAACATATCTGCAAAATGGTAAATAAATGCTTTGATAGCTAATCCATGAGCTATAGGTGTATAGAGCGAGGTAACGTTAAAACTAGCCTCATAGTAGTCTTGTTTCCATTCATATTGTTTGAGATTTTGCATTATGTGTGTCAAGTCACGTACATAAGAATCAAGATGTAAAATGAGCGGCTCTAGGAACTGGTCTATATATTTTTGATGCACTTTCTGTAACCCACCCTATCTCACTCATTATTGGTCCAACCTCCAGGAGATTTTCAAATTGTTTTGTGGAAAATATCGTGGGTAAGGTGGTTTCATCATTGCAGATAAATGTTCTTTCATCAGTGAGAATTCCCTCAGCATGCCATCTCAAGATAATTGACTCATATTCTTGTGAAACCTCCTTCTCTTTAGTTTGTTGTAACATTCTGGAGTTTGTAGAGGTTTATAGGCCAGAGTGATATAATCTTGGCGATCTAAGATTACTATATTGCCCATTAATCGTCTTCATTTATAATGATTGCCTGATCATTTGCTAGGTTCTCTTGAGCTTTAAACTCTTTGGGAGTCAAGATCTTCAGTATTCAAGGTGTGTTAGTAGCCTTTTCTTTGTCCATACATTTGTGAATATCCTTCAAAACCGCTTTATAAAAGGTTTCTATACTCCTGCCTTGTGTTGTTACTGGTGTAAATTTCGTGTATAACAAGGGGGGTGGTTACCGCCGTTCAAATTTGGACAATTCTCAAATGATAGAATGTTATATTTAAAGGGAACTTGGGTGGTGTTTCAAAGTAGTCACCCTATTCCAAACTTGCAAGAGCTTGAACATGGACTCGCATTCTTCTAAGATGCAGAAAACACATCAAATCATGTCCATTGTTGTGCACCCTTTTCAATGAGGGGACATGTGTTTATTTACATGTAGTTAAAAGAAAATCACATAAACATCTTCAGGCAAGACAAACTCATTGTGCAACCTATTGCCATTGTGTATGGATCAAAGAAAAATAGACAATGTTGAACCCTAGGATTGTCCTCATTCAAAGCAAAGCATAGATTCTGTGTTCAGGAGTATGACCAACCTTTCTATTTAGTTAGAAGGATATTCCCTTTACATGAACCTGTCTGCAAAAAAATAGTAGGTTCTTAATGTTTGAACCAAAAATGTTTTTATAAAAAGCATGTATATACACAAATGTGCTACTACTGTGGTCTGCTGGCAGAGCTAACGTAGTCTCTAGTGCAGTCAGTGTTTCTGGCAGCAAGCTATAATACAATTGTCCCAAACAGAAAATACACACAGAAAATTAAGTACATTGTGTTCTGTGGGCGCCATTAAGTAGCTGTGTACTAAACAATGCAGTCAAGAGAAAACAGAAAAGGGGAAGTACACATCTCAAGTGTGTTGTTTCCAGAGTTTGACTTTTTTCAATTTAATTAGAAAAAGCCTAGTTCTGTTGTTTTGTAGTGAAGTCTTGCACATTAATGGGGTGATGGCCAATCCTTGGTCTACGTCGGGAAATGAACAATCCCTGATGTTTGACTGGAGGCAGGCTCAGGCCTGCTGCAGTGTTGTTTCGGCTATAAGATTTGCAGCCTTCTTCTGGGCCAGAAGGATTAATGAAGCCTACAGTAATGTGTAAGAAAAGAGATAGAAATGTTTTAGGTAAAGGACATGCTCGGGAGAGGACATCCACGGCAAGTGCACTAAAGTCAACAGTTAAAAGAAAAAGAACACTGGAATACACATGCGGAGGTGCATTCTGGTCTAAAAGGGATTAAAACCAACTGACCTTGAAAATATCCAGGCTGGGGAGGGGAAGGAGGAGGACCAAGTTTGTACTGGAACGTGTAGAATAAGATCCAGTGGCTGGGTGTGTAGATTGCCCAGTTTGGGCATACAGGAAATTAACTGTGGGGCCCTGTGGTGTCCGTAGGCCGGGCTGTAGTGAAAGCACACCGTAGGGGGAAACAAACAAAAAAAAGAGAATAAATGTATATCAAGGTGCTACTGAGTTTTCACTGTGGTGCGAGTTAAAGAGGCATTGAATTCTAATTGTCTGAAAATACTAGCATACCTCTAATTAGCGTACCAGGCTCAGAGGAGTTGATGTGGGACTGGAGCAGGGCTGAGTCCGTATGTCTTGGAGAGCAGTCCAGGACTCCTGAACAGGCGCCAAAGGAAGCCTTCGTTACATGGTGCCTCTAAAGAGAAGGGGAGAGCTGTTGTGAGCAAAGTACTTGGGGCCAAAAACAAATTTTCAGTATTGTGTGTGCGCAGAATGGAAGGGGGCCGCTGGAAGGTGCAGCTTACCTGCATTCAGTTAGGGGATCCAGCTCACATGAGTGCTGCTGCCCTGCGTTGGTGTACGTGCGGGCTGTAGGCTTGGGCACCTAAGTATGTACCGCTGCGCGCATGCGTAAAGAAGCAGTGCGCACATCAGAACGGGGAGCTGAGCATCGTTGCGCCTGCGCTGGGAGTAAGTGGAGTGGCTCTGGGACAGTGTCTGTAGTGTCCCTAGTGTAGAGCCACTAGTCTCCCTGCGCATGCGCCCGGGGGCGTCATACGATATTATGTAGTGCTCGGCCGCGGATGGTCTGAACATGAAATACGGGCTAACAAGGTGCTGTGCTGATTTGGAAATTTGTGTGTGAGGTACCTGGATGACAGAGTTAAGGGGCACGGGGGCCAGTGTGTCAGTGCTGGACCATGTAATATGAAAGGTGCGGGTTACTGAGACAAGGTGAGCTGGGTTGAAGCAATGTATGGGTCAGGGCAAGTGCCTATGTTGGAAGAGTTATAGGGACATGATCTCTAGGGGGCTGTCCCTGCTGAGTAAGGGAAGCCAGAATTTGGCGAAAAACACATATTGTGGACTGGGAAATCAGTTGTGGTGGTAGTTCTCGGACGGGGAGGCTTCATTTAGTCCGCATTCAATTGTGTGCAATTTGAACATCCACCGAGCCTCTTTATAGTTGAGGGCATTTTTGATGTTGGAGGTGTGCTGGATTTTGTCAAGGACCCACCATTTCAATTGCTCCTGTGTATGTTTGAATTCCATATAGTGAGAAACCAGTGGTGCTGTGATAGAGCGGCATCTTATTTTGGAGCGATGTTCCCCAATGCGTTTATGTACTGGTCTTGTTGTTTGGCCTACATATCGGAGCCCGCAAGGACACTCAATGGCGTATATTACGTTTGGAGTTTTGCAATTGGTGAATTGCCTGAGCGTCCAGTCCTGACCTTCAATTTTGAAGGATTTGATTTTACTCGTATATTTACAGACTGTGCAATTGCCACAGGGGTGGTGACCTGTCGGTGTCCTGAGGTCCCATAATCCTGTTCTGGTAGGTTTCTTGGGCAGGCGAGCATGAGTGAGCCATTCACTGAGGTTTTTAGACCTTTTGAGTGCCATCCTGGGTATTGGTTCGTCTGGGAGGTTTTGATGGACCAGTGGCCAGAATTGTTTAATGATTTTTTTAATCCTGTTAGTGTCAGGACCGAAGGTGGTCACACAGTTGATGCGATCTTCTGGTGTGCCATGATCCTTGGGTTGGAGCAACGTCTCCCTGGGGATGGATAGGACTCTTTTGCGAGTGTTTTTCTCCAGGTTTTTTGGGGTAGCCGTGAGCCACGAGTTTGCTTTCAAGGTGTGCTGCATGCTGGCGATATTGTTGCGTTTCTGAACAGTTCCTGCGAACTCTGAGAAATTGGCCGAATGGTAAATTAGTTCTCTGGTGTAAATTCCGACTATGCCTAGAGGTTGGATTCCACAAAAGTATCTGATTGAATATCTATATATCTAGATCCTGGATAGTTTGTGAGCCAGGTGTATTTGTCTCATTATCAAGGGACAATAACAGTCTGGTGTCCTCTATCTCAGATATTGTGAAGGAACTTTGTGCGCCCCTTTTGTTAGAGATATTTGGTTTTGATGGTCTACTGTAAAAAAACCTTTTAAGTTTAAGTTTCTTACAAATGTAAAAAAGGTAAATCGAATTGAACCGCAAAGTGTTCTGTAGTTGGCAGCGCTTCTTGTTTTCTGGGCTCTATAAGAACGCTGTGGTGTTTTTACATTATTCCCCTCAGATTGGCCGGCAGATCAGCGGACTCCAAAATGTTTATTTAGAATGGGAACACATGCAGAGTGTTCGCGCAAGGTACCCTGCAAAGTGTTCTGCAGTTGGCAGCACTCCTTTTTTTCTTGCTCTGCCTGGCTCTACGAGACCTCTGTGGTGTTTTCACATTGTTCCCCTTGGATAGGCCGGCAGATTATCTGGCTCCAACCTGTTTTTTTAAACTGGGAGCTCACACGGAGTGTGCGCAAAGTGCTCTGCTAAGTGTTCTGCAGTAGCACTCCTTGCTTTCTGGGCTCTATGAGACTGTTGTGTTTTTTTTATTGTTTGCCTTGGATTGGTGAAACAAAGATAAGGAGTCCCTGTTGACTTAATTTACTAATCTTAGAGTAATCAACAAACTTTTCGGGCAAATATCTGGCATTTATTGCATGAATAATGTCAAGTAAAATTCATTAGAAATAGATTCAAGTTCAAACATACGTCTTATGACTCAAGAAACATAAAATAACTAAACAGAAAATATAAACATTTCAGTTTAGAAATATATATGAACCCATGAATACATAAATGAGTTCACAATCTGCTAACACACAGCAACTATCTCAAAGACGAAAACAGCCACAGGCGTTACCACCACCAGAAACATAGTGTCATAACTAAAACAACAAGAATATTACTCCAGTGACCGAACAGTACACAATGTTCCTAACACCCTACAGGGGTTATACACCTAGGGCTGCATTGATATGTCAGCCTTGCCTCACGTCAACCTGCTTTGTGTTGGACCACTTTTTGGTAGGGTAAGTTCTGCAACCAAATGTGCCCCTATCCCCAAATATCAAGTTACGAGGAAGGTTTAAGACTAATCAACACTCGCCTACTCGAGTTTCGGCTTAACAGAGGCCAAACTGTTTTTGAGCCAAGCCTTCTTCAGGGCATCTATGTTCAAGAGGAGATGGCCAAGGTGTTACAAGCCACATTAATATAATACATGTAGACCATTCTGTGCTTCAAATGATTCATTGTTAACCTTTTGAGTCATTAATTGTCAGAATTCCCTTCTTAACCTGTTGTATAGCTTGCAAAAGGATGTAAAGGATGGGACTGCTCATACCACCACAATACAATCTAACCTGGTTACAATTGATGATAACCTTAAAGTTTCAAACATTAGCATGTCTGCAAAGCTTTTTATCATGGAGCCAAGGTTAGCAGGTAGGTGAGTAGGTCCACTGATGGACTGAAGAACGTGGTTGGGAATGTGGCTTCCAACCAACTTGCAATAGCACTTCAATCTTTAATCAAAATATGCAAGAACATTAACAAGGTGCAAATAGATCAGCATACTACGTTACACAATATTGAGCGTCTCTTCATTGATGCTACACATCGACCATGGGCTTGGCTTTTGAATCAGAACCTTCCTGCTCCATCTGAGGTTTGTCCCCTTGAGGAAAGTGCATTTCCTAATCCGGGCTTAATTGCTTAATTGGCAGGGACATTATGTTTGGATCTATGATTTTATCGTACCCTAAGAGAGATGCTCTGGTACAAGACGTGTCCATTGTCTCATGCAATCATATTGATAGTGCTATTCCATCCATCAGTAGCCAGATGAAAGTGGCTAGCCCTTTAATACCACAAATGCCACTTGTCCCAATGACTTGTCTGGAAAACATGTGAAGAGGAGGAAGCGCTGCAAAAGGAAAGCAACGACGAGCAAGAGAACAAAACAACATCATGGGAGAAATGGATAGGCAATTCAAATTAACAGAAACAATCTCTTGTTTCACACTCGCCCTTGATCCTGCCTTGGGGCCAAAAAAGCAGTAGCTAGGGAAAAAGAGGAATAAACAAAGCAACTATAACAAGGGCAATTTGGATATGTGGATTGTGAAGGAGCCCCTTACACACCCACCATCCCCTGATGAGTAAGATGTTCTTGATTACATCATGGGTGAATGTCTGGATCTGTCTGGCACTGAAAATAGTGTGGTGGTGCATAATAACACTACCAAGCATCGAGAGCTGTCTGCCTATACAGAGAAAGATCTAACAGCTGATCTCGACTTCTCCGGCAGGGGGGCACCCATCAAGATAACTCAGTTATTTCCAATTATGTTTTGTTGCAAACTGTAGCTGCAAAGGCCCAAACTCATCGTATACTAATCCAAGAATTGTTAGACCCCCCAAAGAGGGAGAACCTTTGAATGGAGCGTACACCCTTTCGTTATTACACATGATACCATCATTAAGAGTGATTACATTGGCTGATGGGCTTGGGTTGAACAATCTGCAGTCTCCACCTCGCCTCTCCCATTTCAGGCCCTCTGTACTGCACTGACCTCCAATGTCACCTCTAAACCTCAGGACATTCTGTCCTCTCTCTCTTCTCCACCTCCTTCAATTCCTCACCCTGTTCCCCGGTCTCCCTCTCCTCCACCTCCACCTACTTTCTGCTCCTACTCACCTATCACAACAAATGTGATCTCTAGAGTAGTCAGCTCTATGAAGGTCTCATGCAAACAGGTTTCCCCCTTTTCTTCCAGAACCATTAAGGACAACATCACCTCCCTCGATCTGGCTCTTACCGACTTCTGTAACCACTCCTTACCATCTGGCTCTTTCCCTTCCTCTCTCAAGCACTCCCTTCTGCCCCACCTCCATCAAAGCCTTCCGCCGACCCCTCGTGTCCGGCCAATTACCGCCCTATCTCTACTACACCCTTCCTTGGGAAACTCCTGGAGAAGTTGGTGTTCGCCCAACTGACCCAGCACACTGAGCTTGCTGGTTCTTTACATGGCCATCAATATGGATTCCGAGCATCCACAGGGACGGAAACTGCTCTCGTGAACACCCGTGAAGAACTGCGTGCAAATCTTGACTTTTATTCTCCTGCTGTTCTCATTCTCCTCGACCTCTCTTCTGCCTTTGACATGGTCTACCATTCTATCCTCATAAAGTGGCTCCAGGATACTCTGGGCATCTCAGACCAGGCACTGGACTGGTTGATCTCCTTCCTCACTGACCACCCCTCTCAGGTTCTACTGGGCTCATTCTCCTACGTAACCACTCTCTCTACATATGGTGGTCCCCATGGCTCTATCCTCTTGCCCTGGCTCTCCAATATCTACCTTGCACCTCTTGCTCACCTGATCTCCGCCTTCTCTCCTCATTTCCAGTGTTATGCAGGTGACACACAGCTCTTCTTCAAGCTCCCTTCCTCCTCCTCTATCATCACAAACTGTCTGTCTGCTATCCAGTCCTGGTGCACCTGCAATGGTCTCTGTCTTAATGCCAGTAAGACTGAGATTCTTCCTATCGGGACTCCTCTGCATTCTGGCTGCCCTCTATGGGATCTCATTCCTCTCCTTCCACTGCAGGCACACACCTTGGGGTTATCTTCGAACCCTCACTCTCCTTCACTCTTCACATCTAAGACCTTGCCAAGAATTCCCACCTTCAACTTCACCTCCTTAGAGGCACTGTCCCTTTCCTCACCTTCCCCCAGAAGCTCAATGTCACTAGAGCTCTGGTCCTCTCCAGGCTGAACTACTGCAACTGCCTCTTTCTCAGCCTACCTCTTTCTTCCCTCTGCCCTCTTCAACTAATTCAGAATAGGGCTCCAGGGTCCTGGACATTTGCCCAATCGCCACCGGCAACCCCCCCGCACTACCCTCTGAGCCTACACCTACTAATTGGGTGGTTTGTCTCTGCCCGCACTTACCTGATGGGTGTCAGCCCTCCCTTTTGACTTGGATGCCTCTGCCCATGCGCTTGTTGCCTCCCCAACAGCCACACTGGCACCCCCCCGCCCACCCCGGTGGGCCCTTAGCACTTCCTCCATCTCCCCCAGCCTCCCTCATTTCTCTCTGCACTTGCCTTATCTGAATGTCACAAGGCTGAGTAGGACCGCTGTCTGTTGTTCAGCTTTCATACATTGTCACTTCCATTGTTTTATTTGCTCCCTTGTCCCCTTCCCATTTGCCTTGTGTACTTTGAAACACTGTCTTGTTGTATAAGCGCCTTACAAATAACCAATAAATAAAATAAGAAAAAATAAGTAAATCAATTAGATAACAGCCCAGTGAAAGCTCTGTTTTGCATTGTGTGTCTCCTCACATTGCCAACTTTATAATACCCTTTATGAAAGAATTTCTAAAAATGGGCTACGATTTCACTTGTTATGAGGGCACTACAGATACACTGAAGGGTAGTGAACAGTTAAAGGTCACTGTTGACCAGAGTGGCTGATGGCTCCATCATAAACAGCACACAACAGCTCAACAAGACTCACGTGAGTCAGCTAGAGACTGGGACTGGGTACCAGGGGTTCTTCAACCTGAAATAGTGCAAAGACGCTAGCTACGCCCCAAAGAATATTTCTATCTGCTGCTGGAACACTCGCTGGAACACTCATGGCTATAGGAAGTTGATTAATAATGGTTAAGGAGGTCAGTGAATGTTATGCCACAATGAGTTCCTGATGCAAGAAAGTGGTCTCCTCAGTGATGTGATGAATCCTGTGTGGTCATCAACAATTCCAAGCCTAAAGCCTCCTCCCATGTGGCCAGGGGATGGCAGCTTCTACCTGACCCTGACCCTGGAGGTGGTATCATGAGGAAGAATCACATGGGAGATGGCTGTCAGGGTGAATTGGTGAGCCCATCAGGAACGACGTGGTATGGCCCTCTTCAATGTGAAGAAGATCTTGTAATCGTTGATGTATTGATGGCATACTCCCAGTATACCAATCCTTCTAATAATAAAACTCACAGACCTCTTCTTAAAACTTAAAGACGTCTTCTTGCTAGATACTCTAGGCAGGATGACATTCACCCTTTATGTACATGTGGTGTTCATAAAACATCTTCTCTGTCTTACCATCTTCACCTGAATGTAAATCCAAAGTATTGTGACTTTAGAAGGCCTCAATCTCCAATGGATTCCAAGCCCCAGAAAACCTATAGTACTGGGACGAGGAAGAGGATAAAGAAGTTAATGTGGAGCAAGAAGTACACCACTCTGTGTTAGCAGACTAGTTGTTTGGATCTCAATCAGCTGTGCAGGACATTTAAAAATGGTGTGCTTTTGGAGCCAAACAGAACAGAAGGAGAGCAGAGATGCAGAACAGGCGCTGCAAGAAGCAGTACCGGAGACGGACACGATCGGGCAGGCGCTTCCTAGTGAAGTGGAGATAGGGAGGGAGCAGCGTGGCAGAAGGAGAACGGGGACCGCGAAGGAGCGGCTGCGAGGAGAAGGCTGGTGGGATGTCACAATGAGTATAGGCGGTGCCCCTCCTACTGCCCCAAGTCAATTCTGCTATGATGAGTGTGTGTCAAGAACTGCTCTGTAATGTCCAAGAACCACCTGGACCCTTATTTCAACCTGGTAGTACCATTCAACATACTCTTGCTCCAGGTGGTTCTTGGACATTACAGAGCAGTTCTTGACACTCATACCACTAATGATTGATAGACAGGTTAGGGTAAGGTGATTTTGGAATATCAGTGGTGAAATCTAGGGAATGACCTACAACATTTAGGAACATCCACTATGCACGAGTCGGTGGGGCTTTTTACACTCACCCGCTCACCATAGCGGCATTGACTTGGGGCAGTAGGAGTGGCACCACGTATGCTCATTGTGATGTGGTGCCCCTTCGCCCGCCCGACTGGATAGCCATTTGAACTCGCATTTCCCTCCCGCGGACTTAGGGGAAAGGTAGAGATATCTGTTACGTTTACCAGCTATTGCCTTGATCTAGTACGTAGCAATACCTAATCCCCCACACTAGCGTGAGATGGGGGTTTAGATTCTATTAAAGACACGGAGGCGAATATTATGCATTAGCTTTCTTTACTGAGACACACAGCAGCAAAGAAAATAACATTTTATAAAAGTTTTTTGAAAATAACATGTTACAAAACTTTTTGAAAATGAATAACACAATGTCAACAAAACACATTTATAAAAGTCCCATTCCAAAATGGCGGACAGGTCATGCCCCCCTGGGAGCCAATGGGCATACAGCCAAGTCCATAAATGTCCCTTTCTCCAATAGCAAACCCTCTTTCTGAAGCTGTCCTTTAAGATAAGTTATTGTAGCCATCCTTCACACAATTCCATGAACGATGAATCCACGTAACAGAACTTGAAACTCCTCAACAGAACCTGAACCGATCTCCTTAAAGCAGGACCTCTCACCCGAAATCTGAAACACACAGAAGACAATTAGGGTGGGTGGGTGGGATAATATTCGCCTCCGTGTCTTTAATAGAATCTAAACCCCCATCTCACGCTAGTGTGGGGGATTAGGTATTCTATGGCAAGACAGGAGGCTCCTATTATGCAAGTTCAAAGCCCTTGCAGAACATTAACCGCTACATGAGCAATTCGCTTATGATAAAACGTTTTGAAAGTTGACTCCCTCGACCAATCAGCTGCTTTAAGGATCTGATCTAGGCTGCCCCCCAAAAAGGCGGCTTTAGAGGCCATAGCACCCCTAACAGAATGGGGACCAAATGCGGAAGTATCCACTCCCGCCTCCCGCATAATCCATTTAACCCATCTGGCCAAAGTGGAAGGGGATACCGGTTTAAGGGGCTTCCTATAGGAAATTAACAGCTGAGAGGTATTAGGAGGACGCAGACTTTCAGTTTTTAACTCAAAACACTTTAAACATGCTACAACACACAATTTATTGTTTTCAGGGAAGGCTGGATAAGATATGGAGGAAGTCATGCACTTTGTTCGTCGTGAAAAAAAAAAGGTAACTCCCTGAGGGGTAAACATTTTATTATCGACATCTAAAGCCCTGATATCGGATACTCTTTTAATAGACACTAGACACAACAACATTGCTAGTTTGGAAAAAAGTTGCTGTAAAGACAGATCTTCATTAGGGGCCCAGGATCCAAAGAGATCCAATACTAAGTTAACATCCCAAAGAACTGAATACTTAGGCTTTGGAGGTACTTTAATGCGAATAGACTTGAGAGCTCTACGCACCAGGAAGTGTCTACCCACTGGTTCCCCTTTTACCAATAGGTGACCTGCTGAGATAGCCGACCTGAAACCATTAATGGTTCTATAAGCTTTTCCTTCTTTAAATAGACCCACTAGGAAATTAACCACCTCTACAGGAGGGGCAGAAATGGGATTGAGGTGCCTAACCACACACCAGCTAGACCAACGGTTCCACGCTGAGGAGTATCCCACTTTGGTAGAGGGGGCCCAAGAGTCCCTGATCACCAGGAAGCGCTGAAATCTTCCACGCCATAAGGGAGAGGTGCCCCTGAAGGACCAACTCGTGAGGAAACCCCCCCGGGTTCGTTAGTAACTGAGGATGAAAGGGAAGAAGACGAGGAACGTCTACTGATAGCTCTAGGAGAGCCGGAAACCATATCTGGGAAGGCCAAAAGGGGGTTAGAAGCACTAATGTGACCTCTTGCCTGCGTACATGAACCAATACTCTGGCTATCATCGCAAAGGGAGGGAAGGCGTACAGCCCCTGACCTGACCAATCCTGAAGAAAGGCATCGGTAGCTAGAGCGCCAGGATCTGGTCTCCAACTGAAGAACCTGAGCACCTGACAGTTTAGCCTCGAGGCAAACAGATCTACTGTAAACGGACCCCAAAGGCAGTCTATCTTGGCAAAGAGGTCCCTGTGTAACATCCAATCGCTCCTGTCTTGGAGGTGTCTGGAGTTCCAATCTGCTACTTCGTTGCTGACTCCCGGCAGGTACTCTGCCTTTAAAACAATATTGCGGTCCAGACAGAAATGCCAAAACTGCCTCGCCAGATCCGCTAGGACCTTGGACCTGGTTCCCCCCAGACGATTGACATATCTCACTGCTGAGACATTGTCCATGCGTAGGAGCACACAACAATTCCCCTGATCTTTGAGGAAACTGCGGACTGCAAAGGATCCCGCTAACAGTTCCAGACAATTGATATGGAGATCCCTCTCTTCCTCTGACCATTTCCCCCCCGTGGAGACCTGGCCTAACCGGGCTCCCCAACCTGCTCTGCTGGCATCTGATTCCAGAACTACATCCGGGGAGGGACCAAAAATTGCTTTCCCATTCCATGCTTCCATGTGTTTGAGCCACCAAAGGAGTTCCAATCTGGCCTCCGGGGACAGTTCCACCATCTGAGAGTAAGAGAGACATCTGCGAAGATGTCGGGCCTTCAGACGCTGTAGTGCTCTGTAATGTAGTGGGGCCGGGAAAATTGCTTGAATAGATGCAGACAACATCCCCACTATCCTGGCTAATAACCTGAGGGAGATTCTTTCCCTTTTGAGAATACCCCGGATCTCCTTCTTTATCTTGGACAATCTGCTGTCTGGGAGGAGAAGGATGCAATCTTTTGAATCTATATCGAAGCCCAGAAACTGGATACATTGCGTAGGCTGCAATATGGATTTTTTGGCATTTATTACAAACCCCAGGCTCTGAAGAAGAGTTATCGTGAACTGCAGATGAGAGAGCAAAACCTGAGCATCCTGGGCTAACAGGAGCATGTCGTCTAGATAAATAATTATCCTTATCCCCTTGGACCTGAGGCGAGCCATCACAGGCCTCATCAACTTGGTGAAGCACCACGGGGCCGAGGACAGACCGAAAGGGAGGGATGCAAATTGCCAAACCCGACCCCCCCCACTGAAACTGGAGAAACTCTTGGTGTGGAGGGAACACGGGAACCACTAAGTAAGCATCTTTGAGGTCCAACTTGGCCATCCAATCTGCCGGAAGGAGGGTGTCCCTGAGGAGGTGGATCCCCTCCATCTTGAAGTGGTGGTAAACCACAAAGGAGTTGAGAGCTTTTAAATTTATCACTGGGCGGAACCCCTGATCCGGTTTTGGGACTAGGAATATGGTACTCAGAAACTGGGATGCCCTGTAAGAGGCAGGTACCACCGCTCCCTTGGAGATGAGGTCCTTGACCTCCACATCTATCAGCGACTGCTTTACTCTGTCCAGAACCAAAGGATAGGGAACTGACAACTGGCAAGGAGGGGAGTAAAACTCTATGTGATAACCCTGCACTGTCTGCAACACCCAGGGGTCCGATGTGAGGGATTCCCACTGTGGGAGAAACCTGACCAACCTGCCTCCTATACTTTGGAGGGAAAAAACATTTAACACTCGGGAAAATACCTGATGCTCCTCTGGACCTCCTGGAACCTCTGCCACCACGTCCTCTCCAACCCGAATACTGTTGCGGGAAGAATTGGGAGTATGCACCTCGAGCAGAGGATGGATTATGGGCGCCTCGTGAGGCAAATTGACGGGGGCGGGAATGGCCCTGGGAAAAGCGGCCGGAAGAGCGGGCTCTGCCTCGTCCGGCCCTGGGAAAAACCTTCTGAGTGAAGACCTTCTTTATATTAGTCTGGGCCTTATCCAAGGCCGTGAATGTATGGACATACGCAGACAGATCCTTAAGGAAACTCTCCCCAAACAAATTCCCTTGAGCGGAAGGGCCCGCTTCCCTTTCTGACATATCCGCCAGCTTTGAGTCCAGTCTCATTAGAAGAGACTTGCGCCTTTCTTTTGATATAGCCGCATTGGCGTTGCCGAGCAGGCAAACAGTCCTTTGAATCCAACCCCTTAACATGACTACATCAACCGGGGAGTTGGAGGCCGCCGCCTCCTCAGCCATCTCAAAAATCTGAGTGACCGGACCCAGAACATCTAAGAGCTTGTCTTGACAGCTGCGCCAGGCCTTATCCACCCCTTTCCTGGGGTCCTTGCCCTTCTGAGACAAAAACACCGTCATGGGTTGATCAATATCCGGTGTACACGCCACCTTGTCCTGCAGGATTGGCCTAGGGCATTCTGATCGTAACTTGCTCCTGTCCCCTTTAGGTAGTGGGCGCCTAACCCAATACTCTAGAAACGAGGCAATCTCTTGAGAGGGTTGCCACTCAGCAGACCTGGGATGCAAGATGAGGGCCGGGTCAAAAAAGGGGACCCCATTAATGTCCAATACAGGACCTTCCTGGGCTGGAACAGGAGCCACTCTCCTCTTGCGCCTCTTAGGGGGCGAATCAGAGTCCTCCGAAGAGTCAGAGGAAGAAACAGGTATAGGGGATAGCTGTGCAGGGAGCTGGGCAGAAGAAGACCAAGGGGTTGAGGAAAGTGGGTGGGATTCATCCCTTTTGCGCTTTTGGGCTCTACCAGGGGATGAGTCGGGGGAAGAAACTGGGCGAGGACTGAGTTGTCCCGAAATATGCTTTGTTTTTCCTGTACACTTTTTTGGGGGTTGGAGTTGCACAGAGGGGCCCGCCGCCTGGGGGGGGTGAAAATCCGCTATGCGGTTTATTAGCCTGTCAAAAGCAGAAGCCAAAGTATTATTAAGGTTAGACAAGGCTGAATCAATGGAAGCCTGGATAGCCTGTTCCACTGTAGGCTGTCCATTCGCCTGCCCCCCCCCATTATCCGTTTTCTTGGAAGTGCGCACCTGAGTACAGGCATCTGCTAAAACAGGGGCAACAGAATTATTATTAGTATTACCCATGGCAGGCCTCTCCATCATTGGTCACCACAGAAGTGTAACTTCTAATCAATGCAGCCGAGCAGGCTGTGCTAAAAGCACACAAATAGCCAAGCAGGCTTTAACAAAGGAAACACACCAACTGGTGAGAAAAAACAGGTGACAGCCGAGCAGGCCAAATATACACCCGAGCAGGGTGAAAGGAGTGGGGGGAGCCGAGCCGGCTGAGCATAAAAGGAGCACACAAGGAAACACAGGGAAATAAAATAAATGCAAATTAAATTAAATCACTCCTATGAGGTGCAATAAATGTGGGAAAATGCTCCTGCACCTTCACTTTAACCAAGCACAAACAGGCAGGCCTAGCCTGAGAGGCTCACAAGATACGCAAGCAGCGTATAAACACACATGTGCCACTTGTAAACAAAACCCCCCCAGAAATCCGAGAGGCCGTGACCCTGTCAGAGAAAACCAAGCTCAATTAACACGGACAAACGAGCTCAGGGCCCGGCTGCCTGAAAGAGCGCGAACGCTCCGAAAGGCCCGGCTATTTACAGAAACACACTCCCCTGAGGGAGAAATGCACAGAGGATAGCTGAAGGCACACGAACAATATTGCAACAAAGTATAAAAGGCGCGCGAACGCCTCTGCAAAAGGAATGGAATGACAAGGATTAATGAGCAGGCACCCGCTCCACACGGAGCGGCGTCACAATGTAACACTCCTGACTGGAGGAAAACGTTCGAACGAACGCACCTTTCACAGAACAAAAAATGAAATGACCATTTCAATTCAAAGATACAATCACCGAAAAACGAAATGAAGTATCACAATCAACACTCTAAACTCTATATGAAGCACAATAAGGCACGAGCTAGAGAGAGTAACTTAGCTGTGTCAATCAGCAGCAAAGAAAGAGGGTTTGCTATTGGAGAAAGGGACATTTATGGACTTGGCTGTATGCCCATTGGCTCCCAGGGGGGCATGACCTGTCCGCCATTTTGGAATGGGACTTTTATAAATGTGTTTTGTTGACATTGTGTTATTCATTTTCAAAAAGTTTTGTAACATGTTATTTTCAAAAAACTTTTATAAAATGTTATTTTCTTTGCTGCTGTGTGTCTCAGTAAAGAAAGCTAATGCATAATAGGAGCCTCCTGTCTTGCCATAGAATTGGGAGAGTAATATGTCAGATACTGACTGACGAGGGCTAGTGTGAGCTATCACATGTTCAGTCCAGAGAGGCACAATAGGGTGGAAACTAGATTATCTTGTACACGGAAGTACCAAGCAAGGTCGCTTTGCTCCATGAACACTAAGCGACACTGCTTGTAATCCGTAAGAAATGTGCGTTCAATGCAACTTCACAATGTTGCTGTGACAACGCATTGGCGGCCCACACCAATATGGCGCGCATGCTTCCTTGGACGCATGCGCGCCCGTATCCATGTCAACCACATATACACGCGTTTCACTGCAGCTCTGCTTGGCGAGCAGACGAACGTGCAGCGTTTATACTTTTGCACCAGTAAGTTTCCTTTCGGTTGTCTCATCGTTAGGTTTTGCTTGTTAGATAGATACGATATGATAGCTAACAAACTGTTGGATAGTTTTTACATCATGATGTTTCTTGTTAAAGGAAATGGAAAGCTCCCATGTATGTCGTTAGTAAACATGGCTGGACTTATCGATGGGTAAGATCTTATGAGGCTGTATTATACAGATTGAAATGGATAGATAGGGCGAGACGATATTAAGCTTAAGGGTATACGGAATTGGTACAATGTAGCTCCATATTAAATGTACTCAATAAGCAGTGCTATAGTGACATAGACGCTGCTGAGATATTTATGGTGCAGTGACACCCACTCTTTATTCCTTCTGCAGCTCGCTAGTCCCAGATCGGATAACCAGGCTATTCTGAGAATACTGTGAGTTACACTGCCCACAGCCATGCCACAGTTGTCCTAACCATCCACTTCTCCTCCAACTACCGCCCCCAGCGGACAGAGCAAGTCTACATTCTGTCAAGTTGGCAGAAGGTTTGTTTTAACTGGTTATTCTCCGCTACTCTGATGTTCCATGAGAAGTTTGAATTTCTTTGACATTTGACATGACACATTGACAGACATCATATTTATCTGTTATCTACAGAGAGACATCAGGAATTATAATCACAGCACAGCAGTATTAGCCCTGAAAAAGGATTTATTCCGAAACGAGTCGGCATCTTTATGTAACACCGTGGACACTGCCCACACACTTGGATCGTTTTGAGACACTAATACAGGACACATACCAGTGTGAAAGAAATTACAATACTCATTGAAGACATATTGAGAATTGTCACACTGGAATTGACTAAGGAATTAGAAACTATCCTGTATGAATTACCTGTCTTGACTGATTCTACCATTGAGTTCTTTTGTTAACCTTTACTGTTAATATGATGAATAGTTCGTAAGAGTTTCATTACGACACTCCATCTATGCACTTGAAAATATCTGTTGGGCTATATACAACATAAAATTGTTTTTCCTTTTACTTTTAATATCTTCATGAGAAATTATTTGCTTTGAATATCCTCATGAGAAATTGTTTGCTTTGAAAATCTTCATGTGAAATTGTTTGCTTTGAAAACCCTCATTATAAAGTATGTTTGTTTGAAAACAACAATCGTTCTTAGATTTTTTTGATCTATTAATGCCTTTCAAAAGAATGAAGCATGTTTGATATTGGTTCTGAACCATATTAATTATTGCACTATTGGGATTGAATGTATGGGATTTATATCCCCTAGGAGTGCACATAGGGACTACCCGTCAGTATATGACAGGTTCTGCTTTTTGGTTTACATTTTTGTCTCTAGTGATCTTGAGACATTGTTAGTCCCTCTGCACCTGAAATAGCTTTATATTTCATTATCTGACTACCTGACATTTGGAATACATCCATAACACTACAGTTTTACTGACCATTTATTAACACAGACGAATATAGTAGTGCCCCTCCCCTGTTGTATTGTGGACATTATATAGGTGACCATATATATAGGGACAGGGGGAGCAGGGACTGCAGGGGCGTCCCCCACTCCCCTTGGAAAAAAAGAAGGGTATGGGGGTCGCAGGGGTGTCCCCCACATGTTCCATGTAATAACGTCCCTACAAAAAAACTGCCATTTTTCGGCGATGTTTTTGCAATGGCGATATTATTGAGGGGACATTATTACATGGAACCTTCTATTGAACTAGAAGGTTCTAATAACTGGGCTCCTTTTGATGTTCACATCACTCGTAATGAGCGATATATGAGATGAGATGAACTCAACCTTTGGATTAATTCACAGTTGACCCTAGAGGACAAATTGGTATAAATAAGGACAGGAAAAAAATCACTATCGTAATTGTCTATGCACCTATAAGCACTAAGAGAGCACTGCCCCGTGGCATGTCATGCTCCGTACAATGGCTAGCGGAGATGGCAAGAAATTCTGCAACTTGATCAATAGGTCAGGCAAACCAGTCAGTAATCTTCTAATAAGCTCTATGGTCGAAGGATCCTGCTGCAAATATATTGGTTCCATGTTAAACAGGGATATAGAGGGGCAGGTCCTCCCCAGCTATGCTGACAGCAATTATATCTAAGCTGGTATATGGTAGATGTTATTGCTGGTTTTATTGAAAATCTTTAAAAATCCTGTGCCACACGGCCCGACGGATTAGCCAATGCAGTCTTAAAAATAACTGTGAGACTTTGGCCAATATCCTCACATGTTATTTTAATATAATATAACATGGCGCATTGCAGGCTTCTGTCAGAGTTTGAGAGGGGAGTCAGCTGTGGGTATGGGGCGGCAAGACGGTTCAGCGATCAAAGCTGGATCAATAGCTGCAGGATGGCCTAGACTGTTGTTCAGGGATCGTTATCTCATTGCTAATCGCGGGTTCTGAAGCACTGGTCGAGATGGCTCGATGTCTTTAAGCGACTGGGGCTTGACAAAGGTAAGCGTTGCAGTCAGTTGCAGCTCGAGGAACTTGTCTGGCTGGAAAATAAATGTTAAGGCGGACGGCGCAAAATGTTTGTCAAGGTACTTCTCCTAGCTTCTTCAATGGGCTTGTGTCGTCATTTAAGGCAGATGGCCCAAAGATGAGGAGTGTGTTGCAGGCAGCTGCCTTGTCCTTGGTTGTAGGTTGAGAGACCTTCTGGCATGTCCCATCCAGGAAGTTTGCTGCAGGGCACGCTGTGTGCTGGCTGGGTACCGGCTCTGGAGTGGCTGGCAGGTCCTCTGAGTTCTGTATCTTCCCCTGTTCCCTGGGAAATGTTTAGAGGAGGGAACTTGCTTCCCTCTTTGGATGCTCATGGCTTTCCGTCACTGGCAGAAGCTGTACGGCAGACTGTACCATCAGCCAGGGTCCAAGGATGAGTTATTCTTGCTGCTTCTTGCTGCTTCTTGTGAAGCCTTCAGATGAGATACTTAAAGAAGGGCTCCAACCCTCTTTTAAAGCCAAGTGGGCCACAGGCATTGGTGTAGGCTAAGCCTACTTTAGAGGAGGAGCCGAGTACCCCCACTCCAACTGCACCGCCTACATTACCTGAAACATATGAACCAAAGTATGTGACGTATACTGAACAGTTAAACCATCAAAGAGAAGAGCGTGGGATCTGTGCAGTACCCATAAGAATACCTATACCTAAGAGAATATGGGAGGTAAAGTACCCATTAAGGAAACCATAGCTGCATACAAGACAATATGATGGCCATTTGAACGAGATTCCTGAAGAAACTAAATGACAAGGATGAATGGTGACGTGATATAAAGTTGAATCAACACCTATATAGAAAGAAAACCGGACCAGACAGGCAGACGATTTACAAAGTACAAGAAGATACCAAGGATAAGTGACATCTTGGGATGAAGATGACAAGACTTATGCCGCAGACCTGATGAAGATACTTCGAAAGTTTAAACGTGTACAAATGCAATGAAACGCAAGCAGCAAAGCAATCATGAAGCTAGCCACATGCTTTTAAATAGATTAGACCACAGCAAGCAACAATATATACATATATACCTCAATAGATACATTTGGACAAATAAAGAATAAATGTTTCCGCTACGTATATGTGCAGTACTGAACAAAGGCGAGAAGGCCTCATTTCAGTGTTACAGTTGAGAAAATCAATTGAATTAAACAGAATAAAAGTGCAGCTAAGGAGTTCACCGAGCCAAGAAAGCCATGGTCTTATCAAACTGGAATTGGCTGACATTGGATACAATTAACGTGAGAGAACAGATGATCCTGTTCACAGAGATCAAGCAAAAAAAAAGACGTCAGAGGACTATCGAAGAATAAAATCAAATACATGAAAAGGCTCAATTTCGTGGTGTTCAGTTCCGTGATGGAAGGAAGTGGATGAGCAAGACGATCACACCTACGCATCGAAGCCGGCTAGTGCCCATACTCCTTAAAAATTCTCAGAGAACAGTACAAACTCAAGGCCAACTTCAAAGCACTAATTGACACTGGACCATTGAGGTGATGATGGATGATATTTTAATTGGTGGGAAGCTCGTATCAGGACGATCTTATCCGCACCTGGTTTTTCAGTCTGTGTGCTGCCAACGTAGGTAGGAAATGTACTGATGGGGGTTAGAAGCCAACCAATTGTAGGGGACCACGTAGTTGGGGGTCCTATACTATGTGTAGCCAATGAGACGTCGTACATTTAGTGACGTTCATAGTGGTCATTTTGAAGGGAGGGCTTAGTTGCCCCACCTGATGTTAACTATTTAATTACCTCTTACCGTTACTCCCTACAGATATAGAACCTAAGCTTAGTTATTCACTTAGAACCAATCCGACCTCCCGATAGGTTTTTGTAGTATTGCACATAGGATGACGATGGTAATGACGCAGATCGGCGCGACAGAGATGACCACTTTTGGATACAAAAGCCCAGGTTTTTTATGAAGCAGTTAGAGTGAGAATATTGAGCGATTGATGATGTTCGTTGTACTCCCTGTTTTAATATATTTGACATTAAAACAGACAAACTTTGCCTAACTATTTGTGTCATCTTGATTATTGATGTATGAATAAAATCTGCATCCCCATCTATCTCCACGGTACCGCTACTCATCTTAAAGGGCTGGAAGCCCCCATTTCACTACCTTAATGAACCAATCCTGGGGTCCCTACAAACAATCTTCTGTATGTGTGAAGTCATACCCAGAATGCTTTGCAACAGGAAACGTAAAGGGGTGGAAACAGGGACAAGGTGTGCCCCAGAACTAAAATGGCAGAAACCTTCTCTCAACAAAAAACTCTTGCCACACTTCTTGTGACACTAAGTCCCACCCATCTTCCTGTCTGTTGTGTTCTCTGGGTAATGGTCCTCTCTATGTGGTCACTGTTAAAGTGTCAGGTCTCCCTTGAAGCTGCAGCAAGACTAGACTCTATGGCTCCTGCAAACCACATTCTCATACCTTATGAATGGGGTCCCCCTCACAGGGTGGTTTACTGTAAACAGCAGTCCCAGACTTGACAGCTCACTGATGTTGATACTGAGGGTGGGAGCTGGCTTCAGATTGATACAGTTACATAAGAAAGGTTGTTGGGTTTCCTGTCTCCTTAGTTAGCCCCTGCAGTCAGGCCCCATATGAGCCTTTTTGAAGTATTCTCTATTGGTATGTTAATCGTTGCTACCAGCTGTAGGGCCTAACAAAAGAGCAGGGCGGATCCATGGAGCCTTTATTAGTTAATCAAGCTGGCCATAGCAGGGGGAAGGTTTGGTGCTCCCCTTCCTGGAGATGACATATACAGGCATGGCTGTCACATTCCAACTAAATATGACCGGGTAAACTGTGCCTGTAGGCTGTATCCACAGGTCTATACATTTTGTTGTGGTGTGAGCATAGGAAAATGTGTGTGGATTAGCCCCACACATTTTTATGAGGTTGGTTTACCATCATTGCATTTAATAAAACGTTTCAAAAAGCCCAGGTGGGTGCACAATTGTTGCATATATCACATGGAGGGTGTGGCAGGTGTTCTGTGGGTACTAAGCAGAATCATTCAATTATAAACGTGACGCTAAGAATACCAACTACATAATCATCACAGGTACATTCCATAAATCATATATACTTAAAAGTGGTTCCTCCTTGTGAACGGCAGTCCCAGGTGGAACCCCTAGCACCACTCCCTTATGGCATTGAACAGCGGTGAGGTCCCCCTACGTTGTTGCGGACCTCCCTGCCAAACCCTATGTTGGGGGGTGATCCCAGGAGGCACCCTTCTCTTGTCTGACACCTTCCGGCTCCTGGCCCCACCCCCCTTCTCTGTCCACTTTCCCATTGGACCTCCTGCCAGGCCAAAGCCATCCCAGTGAGAGGAAGACCATGCCCCCCATCACTGCACTTAACCGGCCTCAGCTTCCCTCTGAAGCAGCCAAATCACCGACCACATGGTCCACTCCCGCCTGCCACAGGACCTTCGACCAACCGGTCGAGGATACTCCCCCCGCCTGTGCTATGCGCATCATAGCCAAAAGGTTTTAAAAAATCAAGTCTGTTCCTTGGTCCGACAAATGTACTCCATCGTGATGTATATTGTCCGTCCCTCTTACCAACCCGCTGGCATCCACCTGCCAACCCGGCTAGCTCATTGTTTAGTTTTCTTGCTGAGATATTCAGGGGCCTTGCTGATCCCGGCACTCCCCTTTTCGACCTTGGGATGATCTGTGACCATGCGATCGCTGCTTTTGGTCAAAAATTGACCAGTCAACCTAACAGGGAGACCAATGTTGGTCAAAGCTCCTTCTGCCCCATCCTCACCAGGTCCCCCCCCCCCCATGTGCAGTATTATCTAATCTGTCTCAGGCAACCGATATGTTGCCTTGTGCTCAGCCATGATGTTGCACACCTGGCCTACTCGCAAGCCCCCCTTTCCGATCCAATGTATTGCCGCCTCTGTGTTCCAATGCATAACTTGCCCCTTCCTCACTCGTCTCTCCATGCGCTTTATGAAGGAGTACCCAATCACCCACACCATCTGGGTCGGTGACATCCTCTATGGATAACAGAAGAGAAGTACATGTTACACATAGTCAACCTACATCATCTTTTCATTTGGCATATTCAAAATTGCTCCCTCCACCTCCGCCCCCTCCTCCTTCATTACCTCCGGCTGGCTACGGCACTCCCCAAACCCTTAACAGGCCAAGTGATGCCTTATTTGTAGGCACCGGATTTCCATCTCCCCAGTTTCATGATCTCCACTTCTGGCAGTCCTTGTCCTGCCGCAGTAGTGGCCGCCCCTATCTGGAAGGAGTTGGGGGCAAACCCCAGCGCTCCCAGCCCAGCTGCCAAAATACACCTATGAAAGATCACCTTGAATTGGAATTCTGAATGACTAGACCCATCCTGGTGTCGGAAAAAGGGTCCCCTCGAGCATCCCCTGAGCGTAATGTAATCTCCCAGTGCCGCCACTGGACAAATCATTCTATTCCCATTACTGGCCAGGTTCTCTACTGCCCCTTTTCCCTCCTGATCCATTTTTGATTTTCTCACGTAAATGTGTACTCCTCTAAGTCCCCCAAAACGGATGTCTGAGAAAGCTAGCACCCCAGAAGTCTCTGTCCCGGCGGCCCCCACCAATTCCCCCAGTCTAAATGCCCCAAAGAAAGCCGTAATGAATGCAGCACTAAAGAGTGTTCCTTCGTATTTGTCTCTGCATATCCCCTCCAGGGATAGCACATTTTTTTCCAGTTTCTGAAGATCCAGGGGATGCCTTTAACCCATTTGCCTGATCCCCATCCTCTGCCACCCTGCTAATGCCTTTTTTACTGCAAAATCATGGGAAGGACTTGCAACCCCTTGTAACCCAGCCATGAACCTAATGGCCGCCAACTTCACCTTAGCCATCTCTGCAGACGCCCCTGTGCCATAAAAAAATGCCCTAGCAAGGCATTAAGGAGTACCTGTGGAATATCTCCTCTCTCTCCCCTTATCCCCACAAAACTCCCAATACTCCTGAAATACGTTTTCTTATGCCGTCCTGGTCTTCCTGGACAGTAATCCCTCGATCAGGGTTGCTAAACTATTTGCCTCTTATTTTGTGAGGGAAGGTCAGATTTTAATTCTGTTTGCTGCCTAATACCCCAGACTGCTCCTCCTTTCTATCCACTCATAATGTGATTAATTGGGGTTTGAGGGAACATTGCAGGGGGAAACCTTAACTCGGGTGCTATCTACCCAAATAGGAAAAGTGCTCCTATTCATTTGTGCTTTGCATATGTTCTTATAAAAGTTCAACCAAGTGTATTTCATTGGTTTTCATTGTAATTATCACCCCATTGGTGATTGCTGCCGATACGCAAAATGTGTGATTTTCTTTGAATTTAAAATAAATAAATATTGTATTAACACCCACAGGCCTGGTTCATGGTCTACTGTGACCCGGGGCATTTGTAAAAGGGGGTTTGAGATGGGTTAGGTGCCAGCTCAATTCTAATTCATTGAAAATAAAGAAAAAGCATTCTCATTGAGCACTACATCCTAGGCTAAGACCAAGGGTCCTGGTCGGGTGTGTGACGCCTGATTGTAATCCTTTACCAACTGACCCATATGTCCATTGCCCTGGTTCCCCAGTCCAGCTGTACTCTCCCTGCCTTGGTGGACCCGAACCTCTCATCATAGTTTAATCAGATGCCAAATGTGCATTTCTGATACATGGACAATATTAGGTGTAGAAATGACCATAGCTTTTGATGTAACTCTGGATATTTTTCCACAATTATCGCTGAGAATATGGCGAACCCTGTTTTCCAATTTACAATTGATCTTTCCACCTGCACTCTTTTTTCGTTACTTTCCCCTTTTGTTTCCTTTACTTCTGATAGAGTATAACTCAGTAAAGTAAATATATCCACAAATGCATCCTTCAATATTTTATTTTATTTTATTTTATATTATAATTCTAGTGGTATGTGCCAAGTGAGCACACCTGAAGGGTTACTGATGGGGGCCATTGGTGCTCACACATCTCTCACCAAAGTGCCTGCTGCCGGGATACCTGTACTCCCCAGTGTAATCACCTGCCCTGTCACACCTGCTGATGGCCCCCCGCCATGCGGTGTCTCCCTCTTGCTACCTCCTGTCTGGATTAATGCCTTGCACTTCCCAGCCCTGTGCCTGGAGCCCCACATGCAGGCGTGCCCTGTCTGAGGGGCATGACTTCCCCTGATGCCTTCCCAGGATCTTGTTGGCAGGTCCCCTGCCCTCCCCCTAGACCGATGTTCCCTGCCCCAGATTGCCATTGTCCTGTCAGGAAACTCCCTTTTTCTGTCCCCATGGGCCATTGCACCCTGAGGGCCTCCTGTGTCCCTCCATTCCCTGACTGAAACGTGTTCTGCGCCCGACCCCATGTGCTCAAATTCACCCTTGGTGACTCCACTGTGCATCCCTGGAGCATCCTGGGACCGTTCCCCTGACTGTTTGTGATCCCTCCTGAGGCTGCAGGCTGTGTGGGAGCCTGCCTTGTGGCTGTGCTGAGCGCCCATTCCCACTGGTTGTCCCCAGCCCATGGCTGCGCACCCCCACTCATACACTGTTGAGAGATTGGCCATTTTCTCTGAGGCTCCCCCACATTCCTTGTGCCCCTCCATGTCCATACGGCTGGTAGGCTGGCCCCTCTTGTGGCAAAACAGCCACCCTGCTCCCTGGCCCTCGCTCTATTGTGACCACCTGCCACTCTGTCTGCCGCTGGCTAGTGCCAGATGCTTTTGTGCCTCTTCTTTTCTTAGCAGGAGGAAATGCAGCACTAGGGGCCACATTCTTCCTCCTGGGTCTGCTTTCCACCCTGCCTCCTCCTCTGTTTCCTGCTGTTGCACCGCCATTACACCTGCATCTCCCCCAGTTAGTTGTGCCATTACTGAGTCAATTCCCTTGTCCTGCAGTAAGAGAAATAGTGCTGCTACCTTGCCTGGGTCCATCCTGCCCATTCCGTGTTCTACATGTTCCTTGTGCTGACCCAATTTCCTTCTTCTATTGTTTGCACCCCTTGTGTGTTTGCTCTATTCTTTCCTTTCCTTCTGGTTTATTTTACCCCCCGGCCATCTGCCCTATATGTGACCCTCAAGTTGTTGCTGTGCAAGTTCACTGGCAATCTCCTGTGGCCCGTTTGTCCGGCCAAATCAGGTTTCTAGTGTCACAATTTCACTCAGGCAGCCTGTTTTTATGGATTGTTGCCACCAAACCCACACAATTGCATTAAACACTTTTCATCTCCTTTGCGGCTCGTCCACATGACAATGTACACTTGCACAATAATAAAACTACAATACAGTGATTTCACCCAGGCGGCCTAAGCCTTTGCCTCTTCTAACACACCCTGCCCACAGCTCAGCCACTCGTGCCTGCGATCAAGACGGTAAGCGATATTCCCACTCTGTACCCCACCTCTCCCGCCCACTGCACGCCAAGGACACCCTCTTATCACTGTACCAGTTCTTCCGGCCCAGTGCCCATCGCAGGACTTTGCCACCACCCGGAGAGAGAACCCACCCAGTCCAAAAACCTCCTTATCTGCACAACAGAAGTCCGGTGGGCCTGGGGCCAAGAAACCGCTACTTGCAGGAAGCCCCCAATGAAAAAACTCTGACGGCCTGAAGGAGTCCAATGCACAGTGGAGGCAGGCCCCCTCCCGGAAACAACGGGCAGAGCAGCAAGGATGGCAGACAAAACTTGAGGAAAAAAGCACAGTAGAGATTCCTTGTGACAGCAGCAAAGAAGAGGCAGAATAAAGAGTCCCAGTGACATCCGGCAGGGTCACGCTGTTGAGTGGAAGAGCTTCTTCTCTTTCCCCACTCCCATACCCCCTTTTAACGGCGCACATTGGCGCCGTTGCTGCGGCCCCTGTGGCTCCCTGCATTGTTCCAGCTGAGGGTGTGTCATCAAACACTTGGCTACTTTCTTTTGCCAGACTTCCCGGCGCCTTCCACCCCACAGCCCTTCCACTTGCTAAGGGGGCACGCCTTCATGTTCTGCAGGTGGGTAGCAAATTAAGCAGTGCTGGAGGTTGTCCTGCAGGTTGATGGCTGGACATGTAGGATTGTTAGAGGATAGTCTCTCAAAGTTTTGACAGTGCAGTGCTGGGTGTATGTAGCGTACAGGCCAGTGGCTGGATATTACCAAAACGTAAGGGATAATGGAGCAATGAGAGGACAATATCCAGGACAATAAAAGGTGAGAGGCAATTTCAAATCAGACAGTATGCGGAATAGGGTGGTCTCCAGATTACAGCAGTTAATGGTGCAGTATGGGGAAAGGCATGATGTCTTGATTTTACACAGGCTACAACGGCAGATGACTCAGTTATGCGTTGCAGGAATTTGTGTTAAAAGACAAATTAGCAGCAGTTGACGGGACAGTGGGTTACTTCAATGGTTGGTTCATGGTCACCAACTTTAAATACTATATTGAAGGCCACATTTCCAGGGCAGCATTAGCACTCCATTTCCGGACAGTTCAATTAGGTTTTCAGAACATTGTGCTTAAAGTGAGTTTCCCTCGAAAGCTGTTCGATTCTTCCCACCCAATGAGAGATGGCCTCTATAGCAGGAGGTCCAATCGGTCATGTAATCACTGGCGCAGTCTGACTCTAGATTGGTCTCTGCTGACACACTGAATAACCCACTTGGTACCCACTTTCCTCAAGCCTTGAGGATCTGCACTCCACAATGCCTGAGCTAGTTCTTGTTCCTGAGTCTCAAGTCAAAGACCATGCAAAACAAGCCCTGCTGCAACTTCAACTACAGATGCTTAGATTTCCACTGCCAGATTATATCTAGAAGGTTCTGTTGTGCTCCTTGCACCCCACCAACTTCTTACAGTATTTATTTGCTCTTACCATATAGCTCTTCCTTTAATATGGTTTCTCCCACTCTCCCTGACCTCCTTCATGCGCCACTCCCGCACCCCGGTATCCCCAATCCCCTCACTGCTATTCCAAAAGCCAACACATCCTCCTAAAATGTTCACCACACTGATTAAATGAAATCATCTTCCAGGTACACTCTAATGCACGCTTCTCTTCTAATGGTGCCTGCCCCCAACTTGAGGTACTATATTGCTACTAGTGCTGCCTGGGTCTTCACATGAAGTACTCTCGTTGCTAAGCTTATCACACGCTCGCAACACTGTCACCACTAGATTTCCTTCTGAACAGAAGGCCCATATCGGTTGCTCCCTCTCCACAATTGTATAAAGCCTTGGGCTTCTGTTCCCAAGGTAACTACATTCCTCCAGTCTTCCAATGTACTCTAGTGTCCCACCTTTTGTTTCTTAGCATCCTCAATCTGTCCCAGTCCCAACGTTCCTTTGTACACATATTCCTCCTGCAGGCTCCCTTGCCACAGTACTCCCCTTCCTATGGTTTCCCTTGAGTCTGCTCTAAAGCTATTCTCTCCCTGCTGCACATCTCCATTTTCAAATGCTCACATTCAATCAGTGCTAGAAGTGTACCAAAAAAAGTAGTGGACATTTGGTCTCGGCAGGGGAGAGGGTAGTCGGAAGCATAGTGCACCATGTGACTAGGGGCCTCATTACGACCCTGGCGGTAAGGGGTTTACGCCATCGTTAGCTGCGCCGACCCCTTACCGCCAATTACGAGGTCCCTTAGCGCCATGGAGGTCTTAACACCCGCTTTCAGCGGGTGTTAAAATCCATGGCGCTAAGGGACCATGGAGTTAATTACGCCACCGTAATTTACGGTGGCGTAATTAACGCCTTCCCCACTCCCATTATGCCCTATGGGGCAAAAATGGGAATGGGGAAGGGTAAATGGGGATTGGGGACTTACCGCCCCGCCAAGGTCGGAATGGGGCGGTAAGTCCGCCAACCACCATGGCGTAAACATAGTTTACGCCATGGTGGTAAAGTCACAGCCCAGGCGGTAACTTACCGCCTGGGTCGTAATGAGGCCCTAGGTGTTGCTGCTGAGGCATTGCAATAGTCTAAGTGACTAGTAACTAAGACTATTACAACGTTATACTTGCCCAAGGACATGAATGGACAAATCCTCTGTATAGAATGGTGAATGTGATTGTAAAAAGTAGAGGAATAGTAAACAGAATAAACTAAAAGTAGTGGAACAACATTCCTGACCATTCCCGTTCACTTCGATCACTGCATTCAATGTGAGCTCTTCAAGGCACTCCGTACGACTCCGCTTGGTACTCCGGGCCCCGAAGGTGGAGGGCCCAGGCCAATAAGCCTAGAGAGGGTCATGAAGGTAGGGAGTTGCCTCCTTCCCTCACAACAAAGGGGGAGAGGAGGGTCTGCAGGAAACCAAAAGGCCCATCTCCCCTTCAGACCAATGTGTGCAGGGAGAGCGCCTGCCACAACAATGGAGTCATCAGACTCACGGCACCCTGGCCGGGAAGAAGGCAGGTGACAAATACCTGCAAAATGGTTCTGGCGTCGGGCGGCAAAGACCAAAGGATGGCCACCCCAGGAAGTGTGGGTTCCAGGGCGCGCCAGGAAAGACAATGAGGCGCTCATATGCACCTGGGATGGTTTTTGCCCATACGAAGAGGAGGTGTGGTGAGCTCCCCCACGTTTACTCCTCGGCGCAATGGTGGCACAAGCCACACACATTTTGCAGAGAAGAAACCCGCCCAGAGACGTCTTTATGGGAGGGCAAAAGGGGCACTTGCCCCAGGCCCCCACCTTGTAGGGGGGCCACACAAGGCTGCCTGAGCTAAAGAAGTCAGTTTCCTTTATTCACCAAACTTAAATAGCAGTTAGGACATTTTATGGCATACTACTGAGGCGCTAAACCTATTGCCTCTCATGTTGACAAATACATTCTGCTCTAATCAATTCATCCTATAATGCTTTCTGTGTGCACTGTGGTATACATAGTGTGTGCATTCACTTCAGCTCATTTTGATTTCTGCGAGGCAGCATTTCAAGCTATGGGTTGTGAAGGTGATCGGGGGCATGATCAGATATTCTGGATCCCTTCATTCATTCATTGATTAATTTCGTACGGTGGAGGAGGGCCCCAAAGAGGTCTGTGCCCCAGGCCCCAAAAGTGCCTAAGATGGCCCTGAACCCGCCCTTCCCACCCGAAGCCGCATCCACCTTTACTTCCAGCCTCTGTCGGTGCAGGACAGAAAGGGACTGAAGCGACAAGCAGAGCGCACCAAGGAGACATCACCTGGGCATTGACCGGTGGCTAGAGCGGGGCCAAATCGACAAGAATTGTGCTGTTTTTCACACCTGGAAGAAGTGCACCGTGGTGCCAGCTCAGGTCGAGGGACAGCAACCACCATATGATACTCCAGATATATAACACATTCGGGGGAAGACACATGGTTAAATTATGACAGGGACTTTAGAAAGGAAATGCAGAAACACCCAGATCTAGGTTGGGAAGAGGAGGACGCTAAGCTATCCATGTTCCATGTATTAAAGGAAAATGCATCTGGTAATACTCATGGCAGCAAGCAAGGACAAGAATACCAAGGCCAGAAAGAGGGCGGGGGGGGAGAAGTCACAGTACCCACAGATCTCAGGGTAGCATCACATTACAAGCAAAAGCAGTCCTTTTGGAAATCTGCCCCAGGAGGGCAAATGAATGGGCACCAGAATTACACACAGGCAGTGTCCCATAACCAGAGGTCTTACAGGAGCAACAACACAGCCTTCTGCTGGAATGTCGAGAATCGTTCTGTAGCTGGGGGAAAGACTGTAAGTTTAAACACCAGTGCAGCACGTGTGGGGGAGAGCATGGCAGTGCGAAATGTACTAAGAGCCCACCCGCCCACACAGGATCTAAAAACTCAGAAGGGAAAAACACCCACTAGGTTTGAGTGGGGGGTATCCCCTGTCAAACTGGACAAGTTGGCACTACTTCAGCATTTCCCGGATACCAGTGCAGACAGGTTCATTGAAAACGGGTTCAGAGAGGGTTTCAGAATCCCATTCAAGGTGAAAGGGTGCTCAGCACATCCCCAATAACTTAGAATACACTTACACCAGGCCGCAGATAGTCAGGAAAAAATCCTGAAGGAGATTGCACTAGGGATGGTGGAGGGCCCTTTCAAAGTAATCCCTTTTGAAGATTTCATACGCTCTCCCCTGGGTTTGGTCCCCAAAAAAGAACCAGGGGAGTACAGGTTAATACACCAGGTATCCTACCCTCAAGGCAGCTCAGTTAATGATGGGATCTCCGCCACTGAATTCGCAGTAGTTTACAGCAGCTTCCAGGAAGCCTTAGAATTGGTAAAATTGACAGGTAGGAAGGCATTGGTGGCGAAGGCCGACATCCAATCGGCCTTTCGGGCTCCTACCAGTGCATGAAAGTGCTTTTCCATGGCTTTGTTTCCCATTTGATGGTAAATTTTACTTTGATAGGTGTCTCCCCATGGGTTGTGCAATTTCATGTGCATATTTTGAACAAGTTAGTTCTTTCTTGCAATGGGTACTGCATAGGGAACTACCGAGGGTACAGGTGATACACTAGCTAGATGATTTCTTGTTTACAGGCCCGCAGGGGTCGCACTGGTGTGTCAGAGCCCTGAGGGAATTAGAAGGAATCCTGGCAGAATTAGGGATCCCACGAGCCGGCGACAATACTGTGGAGCCAACACAGGTGTTGGCGGTCCCGGGGATAGTAGATTGATTCAGTCAAGGGGATCTGTAGGTTGCCTCAGCAAAAAGTGATAGGCCTACTGGAAGAAAGTAGGAATCTTGCAAGCAGGAACAAGGCAACACTAAAAGAAATCCAATCACTTGCAGGGAAATTTAATTTTGCCACAAAAGTGATGCCACAAGGAAGGGTCTTTCACGGGAGATAAAAATGAAAGGGGCATCCAAAAAGCACCGCCACATAAAGTTAGGAGCTAGCGTAAGGAAGGAGCTAGAAATCTGGGGGGAATTCCTGGAAAACTTTAATGAAAAAATCGTTTGGCATACGCCAATGAATGACAGCAGCGCAAGGGTCCTATTTAAGGATGCTTCAGGGGGGGAAAGTTTGGCATGATCTGGGAGAACAAGTGGTCTTCCGGAAAATGGCCAGGCTTCTGGCATGACAGAGGATGATCAAAAAACATCACGCTTTTGGAAATGTTTCCCATGTGGATGGCACTCTGCATATAGGGACCTGCAATGAGCAACACTGAATTAACTGCTTGGTCTGACAACATGGCTGTGGTACATATCCTAAACAAAGGTTCCACCTCTTGCCAAATGGTGTTGACAGTACTAAGGGCAATTACCAGGCAGACATTAAAATGCAATATTGTGATAGGAGCCCGGCATATTTCTGGCTAGAATAATAATGCTGCCGACACATTATCTCGTTTTCAGATCAAAACCTACAGAGCTTTAAAACCCCAAGCAGAGGTGCTGAGGACAGAGGTGCCACAAGAAGCATGGGAAATATTGGAAATAATCAAGCCAGGCCTTTCCATATCAGGAAGGAGGACCGTCCGAGGAAAAACCCTGCACAGGACCGAACCCAAGGCACGGGTGCTGCAGGCCTCATAGCACCCCTGGCTAAGGGTACAGGTGATCGCACAGGCATTTTGGGGGAATTAGCGTGAAATGCATTGGCGCAGAAAACTGAAAAGCTCTACAACAAATGCCTTATGATATGAAATTATAGGTTATTTATAACGTGCTTAATACCCATAGGTTTCTAAGCGCGGGCGGACCTGGGTATCGAACCTGTGTTGCTTCATGTCGTCTTGCTTCCAAGGCGAGCACGTTGCCGCTGAGCTATCCTCCCGGGTCATGGATGCATTTGGGATTTTGATGTAATAATTAAGATTGATAAGATAAGAAACATCCAAGAAAAACATGTTAACAAGTTTCTGGAATGGGCTTTCAAAGAAAACAAGAAAAAAACATGGGCTACATCCCCCCTAGCAACTTTCTCTTACTAGTGCAGGCTAGCCGGGGATAACCGGGGGATGGCGGGTTGATCCTACACACAGTGCACTGACACACTATGCTTTAAAAGGTTGGGCCAAACTTGAGGGAGTCAAGAGGGACACTAGGTGCCCTATGAATTTTAATAAATTGAAATGCTTGATAGACATCTTACACAGGGTATGCGCCAACAAATACGACACAATACTATTCAAAGCAGCTTTCAATTTAAACTACTTTGGGGCATTCAGGGTCAGCGAGATTGTGGCTAAAAACACCTTCTCTGAGGAGGGGCTGGCCCTAACAGATATCATTCTAGGCAAGGAATGCATGGCCAACAAATTAAATAGGTCCAAAACGGATCAGCTGGGGAGCGGGAGAATAATAAACCAATATTGTATTGACTACAAGAGATTCTGCTCGGTTTGCACCACCAGAGCCTTCCTCCAAAGTTGCCCACAAACAGGGGGGCAGCTATGTAAGCACAAAAATGGAAAGGCCCTCAGCAGGTTTTAATTACAAACCGTTCTTAAAGAATAATCCGGGCAATGAGTAGAGGCCCTTCAGAGTTCAGGCCTCATTCATTCTGGATTGGGGCAGGAACTTCAGTTTGGATGGGGGTTTGGATGAGAAAGCAATCAAAAGTATTGGAGGTGGAAATTCGGTATGTACAAGAGATACATCAGGAAAGATTTAATCTAAACCCCCACCCCCTCTTTCTTATTGATTTTTCCCCTAGACCCCACCATCCTACAAGTCAGCTTGGATCGAGGGACACTCATTTGTAACAAGAGCAAGCCAATGGTTGGAGGACACGCAGGATGGTCTCCGTTTTCAAGGAACAATCCCTTCTTGGTGGGGCACGCCAGGTATGAAGTGAGGGGACTTGCATGACAAGTTGGCAGATCTTTTAGGTGTCAGGGCCACCCCCACCCCCAGAATTTCTGATCATATATTTTGGGGGCAAGAACCTAGCGCAACTGGAGCGGAAGTCACTCTTAAGGGAGATGTGCACCTCAATGAATTGAACTGCAGGCTGCTGGAGACAAACTGAGGTAATGGTCTCAGAGATACTAACTAGGCAGCACTGCCAGGGGGCGGACTCGAATAAGGCAGTGGAAATATCTAGGAGAAAATGAAATAAGGTGCTAGGTCATTTCTGCGGGTACACCGGCCTCAGGTTCATCAGACGCGGGCCATTACTTTGAGCAATAGTGAACTGTTCCACCAATACATGGTCCATCTCTCTATAGTGGGATGGAGATCTTCACAAGGAAAACTTTCTGGACTTTGGCTGAATGGGGATGCATATGGGGGACCATTTTGGGGGGACCTGAGTACCCCCTCAGGGTGGTGGAAGGGTATCAGCTTCGAGTTGGCCCTATGATGAAGCAAGGCCCTCGCTCACTTGATCCCTGGTCCCCCAAAACATGTCGTTCTTGTTGTGCTATGTATCTTGGTTATGATGAATGGTTTTGTGTAATAAAGCTTACGGCCTAATCTTTTCCACCTGACCTGGTTTCCCGTTGCGATTATTCCAATTCATGTTATGTGAGGGGTGGGATGGTTTGGTCACTAGCTACACCTACTTGCTCATTATTTTGCTTCCCGGCGCTATGCCACTTCCAGGCTTATAGCCTGGAACAATGTCCTGTGATATGTTCAGAGAACCTGCAACACCAGCAACAGTTCAGCCACCAGGTCCCCACTTGCCACAATCAAGACCCCACCCCCAACCCCCCATCCAAAAAATGCCATGTTACATAATGCATAAATGTATTTCCAGCACCAGGAACAGAGAACGAACGCTAAAATGTACAAAATAACATAGCATAACATAACATGCTGGTTGTCATCCAGTGGGTCCGTTAGGGTGGGCCCGGTGTGAGTGCAGAGTTTGAAATTGTCCCTAGGCCCAGAGGAGGCTGGAGGGCACCTTATTTCATGACCACACATGGCTTTGTCTTGGCTGGGGACGTGTGAATGTGGGGGACAGAGGTAAAACACACTTTCTATAAATATTGTTGTGGTGAATATTGAAGGTTTTTTTTAGTGAAAGTTGGTTTAATTTTTTGATTTCAGAATGTGTGTGATTTGTATGTTGCTATATTTTTGTTTCATGTGTGCTCCCCTATCTATGACATACAAGTATACATGTAGGTGTGAATCAGTGGTGGGCAACCTGCAGCCTCCCAGGTGTCCTTGCCTACCACTCTGTGGACCTTTACCACTGGCTACAGTGACCAGAGTTGATGGGGAAAAAATGTGGCCAGTGGCCATTCAACCTACAAGCTCTTTTTACTGTGAGCATATGATGCCCAGAGAGTGGACCTCTGCCACACCAGTGTGTATCCAGACATGTCAACATTGGCCTCTCAGTCCTTGGGGATGTCTCTGCATGCCCCCCTGGGCTCTTTCACACCAGCGCCCGTGCTCACCCCCACCCCTGTCTGCAGTACAAGCCCAGGGCCGTTCTTCCTTAATCTTTCACAAGCATAGAAGGCTTTGATGTGTAATTTGCGGGTCGCCTGCCAGAAGCGTGTCGGCCTTTTGTCCTGCTAAGGACCTGGCCAGGAAGTGTAGCGTGATCTGCGTTTCAAAGAGGCCGCGGCAGGCGCGAGGGGAGGCTTCTGGAGAAAGATCATGATGAGTCGCGTGCTACTGATGGCACCTCATCCGGTGCCTTTGCTCGACGCGCTCATGCAAATGTACGTGCCTTAAGTTGGGCCCTGGCTCTATGAAATTACAAATGGCGCTCAGCAAGGCATCCCCCAGGTGGGAGATGATGAGGAGCATGGGAGAAAGGGAGCGGGGCTTTGAACTGGCAGGAAGTATCGAGTTGGGGGCAGGGGGAGGGCAGACCAGCTCGCCCTGGTTCTCAAATACACAAGTATCAAACCCAAGCAGGGCCAATCTAGTCTAACTCCTACGTCCTCTGTTTTAGCAACGTGCTCAGGCTACAGCCTACACCTCTGTATTGGCTTGCACTTTCGTCCCGCCATTAGCCACCCCCCAATGAAGGCCATATCGTTTGGCATTTTGCACGTTCTTTTATGGGCGGCAGCTGGGCTGCAGGTACAGGGGAGCTGGGGCGCCATGGTGTTGGGCCCACCAGCAGTGCCGAAAATCACGCCACGTGGCCTGCGCCATTCCTGCGCCCATCCCCCAAGTACCCTTCACTTCAGATTGAAAAGGGGGGCCCCCGGGGAGTTTTTTGGCGCTGCACACGGGGAGTTTTTTGGCGCTGCACTCGGCCAGCGAGTGGCCGTGGGGATGCAGAGCGCCCCCCTAGGGGTACTTAAGGGATCAGGGAAGGTTCGGGAGGCAGGCGACAGTTAGGACTTGGTGATTGTCCTGTCGCCTGCTCCCGAGCCTTCCCTGTAGCTGGGCCTGGGGTCGCGGTAGGAGAGGAGGTAGGGGTTTAGTGGTGGGGCTAGGTTAGTAGGGGAGGGTGGAGGTGTGTCGGCGGGCGTTTGTTTTTTAAAAAAAAAAAAAAAAAAAAGAAAAGGGGTTGGTGTCTGCGGACTCCGCATATTGGGGGGTATTGTATATAAGGTACCCCCCCTCCCCCCGCTTACCGGAGCAGCCGTAGGTGGTTTTTCATCAGGGAGGGCGGGTCGCGGTGGTTTCGGGTTGCCGGGGAGGGAGCAGGAGCGCCGCTGGGAGGCGCATCCCTCGTTGGGCGTAGTGTGGTCACGGGGGGGGGGTTTAAGGATCCGGTGCCGTCCCCGCTTCGCTGGTGGGGGTTAGTGGTCAGTGGGTCGGCTGGGGGGGCCGTTGTTGGAGCCAGTGTGGGCCGGGCTTCCCTGGTCCTCGCGTGCGGTGCTGGCTCGCTGCAGTGAGGGGGCAGAGCGGTCCTCTTAAAGGGACCGCTCTCTCTTTCCTGTAGTGGGCTGCTAGGCGCTGCGGTGCGGCGGGTGAGCCACCAGGGGGCAGGCTGTGGTGATGGAAGGGCACGGTGGGGCCCAGTTTAAAAAAAAAAAAACACATCAGGCGAGAAGGGAGGGGGTGTGGGTAGGGGTTTCTCAGCAGCAGGGATATGATATGGCATTTGAAACGCTCCTATACACAAGTGTTTCAAGGCTGTGCTTTGGCTCCTGGTTTTTGGGTTTGTTTCTTGTTGGAGGGCATTTGTTAGAACATAAGGAAGAAGTTTTGTTTGGGCAAAACTTAGTTTAAAGGGTTTAAAAAAAAAATAAAAAATAAAATAATAAATAATAATAAGAATAATAGAAAAATAAAACATACAATGGTATCTTTGGGGTATTATTCAGTGGATTTAGGTTAATTAACATTCTGGGATACCTTATTTGCTTAGCTCAGTCCCCCTTTCGGGGCTTTCCTTTGCACTGGGTAGCTGCCCACGGGTAGGGCTGGCTCGGGGGTTTTAGTGGCTAGGTGTAAGATTAAAAGGAATATTCAGTGCACTGTCATTTTATCCGGGCACGATGGTGGGACAGGGAGCTAGTAAGAAGGGCTGGGTGGATGCCAGGGTGCTGAGGGAGGCCCTAGAAATTATTAACAGGGCATCTAAGGCCCAGCTTGAAGGGCGGTAGTGGAGGTTTTGGGAGAGGAGGAGGTAGGGGGGGGCAGGCCGCAGCGTAGAGCAGTGGCAGATGGGGCTCTCGCGGCAGTGGTGGCTTGCACCCCTGCGGCCGGGAGAGGGGAGGCATGGGAATGCAGAGGAAGGAAGTAGAGGAGGGAGATTGACAGGAGGGCATACAGGGGAGAAATACAGTTGGATGGGGATCCAGTTAGGGTTGGGGTCAATAATGACCAGGAGGAGGTGGGGGATATCAGGAGTGTCCAAAATGAGGCAGGTCAGGAGAGTAATGTCAGTGGGGGTGATGGGGCGCACAGTGGGGCAACTGGACAGAGGGGAAAAGGGGGCAAATACCTGCGGAAGAGTGCAGGTGGGAGAAGGAGGGAGAGGTCCCCATCAATAGAGGAGGATGAAGTGGGGCGCGGAACGGCCCCCCCGGGTAGGAGGAGTGAGGGCGGAGGGCGCTGCGCAGCCCCCGCTGGTCAGGTGGAGGTAGAGGGTTTTAAAACGGCCCCTCCTCGGTCAACGCAAGGAGAGCCTAGAGGGCGCAGCACAGCCCCTAGCAAGGAGGATTCCAGGGCGGAGGTCGGAATGCCTCGCCTGAGAGAAGAGGACCAGGCAGGGGTCCCCACAACCCCGCTGAGAAAACGTCAAAGGAGTGGCGGGGCGGACGCCCCGGGCTCGCAAGAAGATCAGCAAATCATCTCGGGCATGAGCTCGCATCCACAATGGTATTTAAGGGGTTGATGAAGTTGGTTGGGAGGAATATGTGGGGCAATGGGAGTTGGAAGATGACAGGGCGGAAAGGGAAAGGGGGGAGGAGAGAAGAAGTTCAAGGTGGGATAGGGAAAGGGAAGTGCAGGGTGGTCGGGGTGAAAGGGGTCAAGGGAACTATTGGCTGGGTGAGTGTGCTGACATGTTTTGTCCCCGCAGTAGGAGCCCTCTAAGAATGGAGAGGAGGAGCACCGGTGTGGACGCCAGGCCGCAGATGGCAGGTGTGGAAAGAGGTGAGCGGGAAAGGGAATGGTCATCTGCATGGAAGAGAGGGGTTACAAATAGGTGGACAGGGGAGGAACGGGCTGGTTTTCAAGGTGTAAGGAAGGAAGTTGGTGTGCAGGCCATTGGAGCTGAGGGGGTTGAAAAGAGCATTTGCTCAGTGGAGGTCCAAACGGACAAGGTGGTGTAGCCATTGGTGCTCGAAGTGCAAGCCGGAAAGGATAAGGAGTGTGAAATGAAAAGAAAGGAGAAAAAATGGCCGTACATGGGGATTACAAAACCATTGGGGGCGCACTTGATGGCAGCGACCAGGGAGAAGATTCAGGCAGGGGAATTTGTGGATGTCTTTAAATTGCTCCATAGAGAAGTGAGAGCAAAGGAGGGGTCTAAGGAGGAGGAGAGGGAACTGGCTTCACGCCCAAGGGTCCCGGTGACTATTGAGAATTGGACGTCGGCGTTTATTATTTATGCCAGTGTGTACTGTGAAAAATTCCCGGAGCGTTGCGTGGCCCTGCTTAAATATATGGACGTAATTAGGAAGGCTTTCACGAGTTTTGGGGGTTTTGCCTGGGTACGCTATGATGAGGAATTCAGAGCGAGAATGGCGGAGGATAGTCAGGCGGTCTGGGGGGAGATAGACATGGATCTTTGGCTGCAATGGATGGCTCCAACGAGGCCTTCCCCGACATTACACACAGCAAGTGGGCTGCCTGTGCCTTACCGGCCCTTTCGTGGTCGCCCCGCCCATGAGGGGGTGGGGGGAGGAGGCGGAGGACAGCCCTCAACAGCATGTTGGGCGTTCAATAAAGAAGGCTGCACGAGGTGGATGTGCAAATTTAAACACGAGTGCAGCAGGTGTGCGGGTCGGCATCCGGTTACAGATTGTTTTCAGGCAGGGGACAGTGGGTCAGGGCGAGGAGCGGGGCAAGGAAGTGGGGGGGAAGGACCGCATGCCAAGTAAATTGGGGTGTGCTGGTAGGTCGGGCTCAGTTTATCGTAAAGGAGGTGGGGGGCACAAGGTGTGATGAAAGGTGTTGGGAGCAAAATTAAAGGGGGCAGGAGAAAGGTGAGGAGGAAGATGCGTAGGTAGGGGAGGGCCCAGGGGGGAGGTAACGGTGGAAATTGTTAAGGGAGAGGTAGCTGTCGTTTGGAGGGCAGGGTCGACGGTGGTGAAGCCCTCACGCTTGCCGCACGACAAGGTGAGTAGGCTTCAGGCTGCATGGACGGAGGTGCGGGAGCGCCTCTGGTGCAGCAGGGGGGAAGTGAGGAGATGGGTCTGCATGGACGGGGGTGCACTAGGGCCCCTGGTGCAGCTAAATTAATAAAAAAAAAAAAAAAAGTGGAGCTTAGAAGCGAGGTGCCGGAAGAGGAATTTATGTGTAATGGTCTGCATGGACGGGGGTGCACTAGGCCCCCTGGTGCAGATGGGAAACAGGTGGTAATGGACGAAAGTAGCTTGAAGATGGTGATATGGAAGGAACTGCATGGACGGGGGCGCAGGTTTGGCCCCTGGTGCAGCGGTGGAGAGGAGTAAGGAAGAAAAGGGGCCTGCATGGACGGGGGTGCATTAGGGCCCCTGGTGCAGGAGGGAAAAAGGTGGTAATGGATGCGAGGAGCTTGAAGAGTTATATGGAAGGGACTGCATGGACGGGGGTGCAGGTTTGGCCCCTGGTGCAATGGTGAGAGGAGTAATAAACTAAAGGGCCTGCATGGACGGGGGTGCACGTGGGCCCCCGGTGCAGGGGGGACAATGGGTGCAGGGGGGACAATGCAGGAATGTAATGGAACAAACTGGGCACAACAAGTGGAACAAATGGTTTATTGCTTGTAGGGGAGCTGTTTGCGACTTGTTTTACGTGGGTATTGTTTGGGGGCTTTCAGGGTTTCCGAGTTGGTCGGGGGAAAAGCGGGGGTAGGGGGACTGCAATGGGAAGATGTTCAAATTACAGAAGAAGGTTTAGACATCAAGATTAAAAGGTCTAAGACGGATAAGAAGGGAAGGGGCTCTTGGGTTCGGCTGGGTCGTGGGAGCAGGGTCTTATGCACAGTTACAGGTGCTAGGGGTATTGCGGAAGGAGTTGGTGGCAGTGGGAGAAAAGGAAGAGGATTTTGGGACTCATTACTTTAGGATGGGCGCAGCATCTGAGGGTACCGGGCGGGGTTTTTTCAGAAGACAAGGTGAAAAGATTGGGACGTTGGAGGTCTGGGAAATACAAGGGGTACGGCAGGGAGTTTGATAATGGGGGTCTGAAAAGGTGGTTAGGACTTTGCGGGCCAGCTGTTGTTGAAATATTTTTGACTTGTCAGTGATTTTGTATTTTCTTTTTCAGATGCTGCGCGAAAGGAAGGGGAGTTGGCGCAAGTTTTGATTTGTTGGCCATTCAATTGTTAAGTGGGCTGGGAAGGAAGTGGAGAAAAGGGGTTTGGAAGGTAACAGGGGTGCAGTTACAAGGAAGTGGTGGTGAGACGGCACGGGTTGGGGGGCCTGCGGTGGGATCAGCTGCTTTCTATATTGGCAGGGATGAGGGAACGCTTGGGGTTCCAGAGGTGGTGATTATGCATGCAGGGGAGAATGACCTGGTGAGAGATACGGGGTTGGCTCTGCTAAGGAAAATGAAGAGGGACTTAGGGGGTTTGCGGGAAATGTGGCCTCAAGCAGTGGTGGTATGGACTAAGTTGTTGCCGCGATGAGTGTGGAGGGGAGTGAAAAGGGGGGAGCAATAGAACGGGCCAGGAAGGGGATAAACAGAGAAAGGGTAACATTTTGTGCCTCGGTGGCAGTGCAGGTCATGGACCATAAGGAAATAACATATGAGGGTCTCCTTATCTTTAGAGAGGTTGGGGTACACTTGTCCGTGTAGGGGAATAATCACTACCTGGCGGACTTGGGTGCTTGGCTGGGAGAATGGGTAAAAAGTTTGAGGTAGAAAAGTTGGGGGGGGGTTGGGGCAGAAAGAACTCCTCGGGGGAGGGTTTTTCTGGTGCCGGGGGCATGGCCCCTTTTGATGTGGGGGGAGGGAAGCACAATGGGGGAATGACACAGGAAAGGAGGGGGTGGCGCTGTTTGCACAAGCAGGTCACCCCGGGGGAACAGGTATTGAGCCTGGAGGGGCATGGCCCCTGGGAGAAAGCGGGACGACTGGAAAAGGGGCAAGGAGACGGTAGGATCCAAGGGATCATTAGGGAGGAAATTGGTTATTTAATTATTTAATTGTTGGGGGAAAATGGACATGTTTAAGTTATTTAATTGATTGTTCAAATATGTCTTTAGCTTGTTAGGCCATGGAGCCAGTTAAGCGTTTTGATTGTAAGCTTTGGCCTGTCACATTAAAGCGACCTTTTCCACTTTTAAATGAGTCTGGGTTTTTGTGCAGTAAGCCAAAAGGGGGGCACCGGGGGGAACGCGAAGCGTTTCCCCCCGGGGAGTTTTTTGGCGCTGCACACGGCCAGCGAGTGGCCGTGGGGATGCAAAGCGCCCCCTTAGGGGTACTTAAGGGATCAGGGAAGGTTCGGGAGGCAGGCGACGGTTAGGACTTGGTGATTGTCCCTCCCTCCCACCCCTTCATTTTGGTTTTAGGGTAATATCAGTTATGGAATAGGGGGGGTCCATTGTTCAGGGGATTATGCGGGGGGGTTTTCTAGATGTCATGGGGAGTTTTTTATGGTTTTTGGGGTCTGTTAAGAGGGTAGGGTTGGGAGTTTCGTGTGACAGGTCAGGGCATTGTGAAAGTGTGTGTAATATATGTTGCTGATGTGGCAGGTCAGGCTGGCTGCAGGTCATAAGAAGGGTGAGTTTGGTGTAGAGGGGAGTTTAAAAGGGGTCGAAGTGGGTTGGGGCGCCGGGGGCATGGCCCCTTTTGATGTGGGGGGAGGGAAGCACAATGGGGGAATGACACGGGAAAGGAGGGGGTGGCGCTGTTTGCACAAGCAGGTCACCCCGGGGGAACAGGTATTGAGCCTGGAGGGGCATGGCCCCTGGGAGAAAGCAGGACGCCTGGAAAAGGGGCAAGGAGACGGTAGGATCCAAGGGATCATTAGGGAGGAAATTGGTTATTTAATTATTTAATTGTTGGGGGAAAATGGACATGTTTAAGTTATTTAATTGATTGTTCAAATATGTCTTTAGCTTGTTAGGCCATGGAGCCAGTTAAGCGTTTTGATTGTAAGCTTTGGCCTGTCACATTAAAGCGACCTTTTCCACTTTTAAATGAGTCTGGGTTTTTGTGCAGTAAGCCAAAAGGAAAGTGTGATTGGGGGCACGGGACACGCACGGAGGTGCCAGAGGAACGTGTGTGTGTTTGTGGGGGGGGGAGGAGGGTGCTCTGTGTGAATACCCACTGCACGGAGGTGCCAGAGGAACGTGTGTGTGTTTGTGGGGGGGGAGGAGGGTGCTCTGTGTGAATACCCACTGCACTGTTGCAAACACACCCTGCTCGAGGCGGGCGAGACGTGTCAACCGTTACATTTATTAAGAGTGATGTTATGTCCCTTCTCCAAATTCAGACCCTCTCCCCTTCCCCCACACAGACTCGTGGTTTTATTATTCTCTGTCACCAAGGCCTAGGCCCGTTTTACCAAATGGTCTCCGAGGCTGATGGGCCGAGAGGTGAAGAAAGCGCCACCTCCGTAGGGCACGTGCTCTTCACGACTCCCACAGCTGCCTCGTACCCGGCGGCGACAGTTCTCGCACGTTTAGCTCTAGCCCCGCACCCCCATGCCCATCCTGACCCAGGGTCGGACTTGGCCATGTAATTGTCTCGGGTATCAATGAAACATTTCTAAAAAGGTAGCATGCGCTCCTCTCCAGAACGAACACGGCATGATAACCTGTTCTAAGTTGAGAGTTTGCAGCAGCACGCGCTTTTTGCTCACTGTACCTCTCACAGATGGGAAATATCCAGCGTTCTGCTAAGGCTTGCTAGGCCCCAAACCTTTCCTCTTAGAGAAGAGCTCATTCCGTTTCCACGGAGCTGAAAACATCCCTTCTACTGGCAAAGACCGGGCACCTATTATCCTCAACACTCAAACCAACACCTCTTCCCCCCACAGAGACCCTCCCGCCTCAGCGCATGCTTCTGAAGTAAACAATCACAACAACATATTATCGGCATTTCACTATGGAGGAGGAGTATAAAATGTCCGCAGCGGCTGGCATGTTTATATGTACCAAATGGGCAGACACCTAAGGTGTGAGTGTGACCAAGACTGGCGGGGGCGGGGCGCAGCACCCCTCAGCTCCAGGAGCTAAAAGAGGGAGGCGCTTGAGCGACAGACATTAGCATCCGGCCTGTGGCTTGAGTGGGGAGGAGAGAGCACAGGTCACGCGAGGGAGGGAGGGAGGGAGGGAGGGGAGAGAGAGAGAGAGAGAGAGAGAGAGAGAGAGAGAGAGAGAGAGAGAGAGAGAGAGAGAGAGAGAGAGAGAGAGAGAGAGAGAGAGAGAGAGAGAGAGAGAGAGAGAGAGAGAGAGAGAGAGAGAGAGAGAGAGAGAGAGAGAGAGAGAGAGAGAGAGAGAGAGAGAGAGAGAGAGAGAGAGAGAGAGAGAGAGAGAGAGAGAGAGAGAGAGAGAGAGAGAGAGAGAGAGAGAGAGAGAGAGAGAGAGAGAGAGAGAGAGAGAGAGAGAGAGAGAGAGAGAGAGAGAGAGAGAGAGAGAGAGAGAGAGAGAGAGAGAGAGGAGAGAGAGAGAGAGAGAGAGAGAGAGAGAGAGAGAGAGAGAGAGAGAGAGACCTGGAAACCGTGTGGCCCACAGCAGAAGCCAGGCGACGAGAGGGCGAACATTCGGGAAGCATTTCCCCGCTTTTTTGGGATTCCCTTGAACATTCGACAACATTACCAGGCATTATCAGCATCACGCATGTTTTATGTTTGCCAGTTTCTGGCTGCAGGGTACTTTTCATCTTTTGAAGCATTCTTATCAGCGAAGGCGTTTTGTGGAAGTAGCCCGTTAAGGGCAGGAAGAGGCGCAGAGAAGTCTTCCGGTTCCACTTCTATCCCGGGGCCATGAAGGGTCCTTTGCTGCCCGAAAGCGCGCACCTGGACCCGTCCTCTGGGTCTGCCAAGGCCACGCCTGGCCTTTATAGAAAGGTATGTGGAGAAATGCAAGGAGAGGGCACCCGCCACTCTCAAAATGTTAAAGTAACCATCTTGTCCATGATAAATGCATACGGTCAATGCCAGCATGTATAATTATCCCTCGCCTGCCTGCTATATTTCTGTGCGTATTTATCTTAGTCAGAGTTACACACAACGAAGTCTCGTTGTTAAGGTGTTTGTTTGGTTTCCTGTTTTGGGGTTGTTCTTCTGTGTTTGCCCTTTTCGCTCTGTAATTTGAATTATCTGTATGTGTTATCATTGTTTTCCGAGTCTCCGGTCCCCAGCTGTGTATAGGTGGTTTTATTGTGTGTTTGCCGGGTGCATGCGTGGGGCAGACTTGCTGTCCCTTAGTTGCAAGTTTGCTTCTGCGCCTTGTTTTTTGTTTGGGGCTGGGGGTGAACTTGCATCAAATGCATACCTTGCACTGCTGCCCACATGGTTTAATGCCCAGTAGACTTTGATATGTGAAGGGTACATTCAGGGCTTTAAGTGGGGTAAGAAATCGAGGGGGGGCCCTCATTTGGGGGCGTGGCCTAAAAGTACGCAAATCGTAGGGTATAAGCGCTAATACAAAGTAAAAAAAAAACGCTGTATTCCAGGCACACGACACGGACGTGTTTTATAGCCACGCGCTTTACCTCCTTTGCAAAGGAGGGAAAACTATTTGCGCTCAAGGGACCGATGCAGGATTGAAGGTTACAATTTATTTCACGAAATATTTACGTTCGCGAAATGGTCAACTGTTTGCAAAGACGACCCATACGCTAGACCAGGGGCCTGAACCCTGCGGCTCTCCAGGTGTTTTGGACTCCAAGTCCCATGATGCCACACCACTGACTATGGCGGGTAGCACTGTTGGGAGTTGGAGTCCAAAACATCTGGAGAACCAATCGTTGCAGTCACACCCCTGGGCATAACCGGAGGCGAGCCCAAGTAGTTGAAAACTGTTCACTGGATCTTGCTACTTGGAAGAATGGTAGACGTGTCCTCTTGAACTAATAAAACGACCCAGTGATTATAAGCCGTACGTGCTCCCCTCCTACTACAGGCAGGCTCCCCACAGAATGTTCATTTTCCAATGCTAGCCAAAATCCCCGCTGCGAGGCGCACACAGCGTTTTATTGCAAACTATAACATCTCACGCAAGCCCACGTCGCGAGGGCCGTCTTGTAATTATCCCTATAGTAAGAGCGCAAAAAGTGCGCTGCAGCAGCGTGGACCTCTGTCGTACACCAGCATCTGGGAGGAGGCAGGTGGCCCGACCGAATGACAAGCGTCCAATAAAAGGGGTTTCACAGTTTCAAACGTGGGTAAAATACCCTGTCCGAATAGACCAGAGAGTGTTATCTTGCTAGGTCTTCCATTTTGGAGGCTGCTGGTAGTAAGTTTTCCGGGGCACGCCCGAGGAAGGGGTGCAAAAGGGCGGTTTATAGAACGTCGACGCGACTATTCCCTCGCTCTTGACCCGTGATACTGATGTAGGGACAACGTTAGGGTGACGAGGTTTTAAAAATAAAAAACCGGGGCAGGATTGACTTAAAAATAAGACTTCAATTTGAAAGGGACTACCTTAAATAACCATCAGCAGTGTGATAATGAGTGGGCAGGGGAAGGGTTGGGGTCCAGTCACTCCACTGGAAATTAACTTTGAAGATGTGGTTGTGACTAACTACAAGGAAGCTGAAAACAAAGCAACTTTTACTCTGATTACTATTTTAGGTCTTGCCTGTGAAGCCCTTACATACGCAGTCTATATGGCACGATCACGCAGTGCACGTTAATTGTCACCAAAAGGCTGTGAGTTGGAGGCTGTCTCTGGAGTACTTATAAAGCGCACCACACCCTAAGGCATCTGGGCGCATTTACAAGACAGCTTGGCTTATCATTGTTAAATAAAAGGACTCAGTCACAGCCTGATTCTGCCAATGGTCACCCTGCCTTTTCACAAAACCGGGACAGGTGTTTTTAAATTTAAAAAAAATGCGGACAGAGGCCCTAATTCCGGGACAGTCCCCGTGAAACCCAGGACGTCTGGTCACCCTAGACAACGTCCTCCTTTAGGAAAGTCCAAGTGAATCTGGGAAGCACTGAAATGGCTACCACTCACTTCATACAACCAGGCACAGGAAGCTGTCTCACGTGCAGACTATATCTTGCCATTGCTTTGGGTACGTTTGGTGGGTTCCCTGCGACAGAAGCTTTGCTGCCTGTCGGCCATTAAGATCGTTCTTGCTAGGTGCCTATAATGGAACAGCTGGAAACACGTGCCTTAGAAACTCAAGACCCACCTCTTCAAGGAGTCTCTCCTCCTCAACACCCAGTCCATTGCGACACCCCCACGCCGCCTGTCTCGCTAGACGCCATCCACCCCTCTCCTCCCCGCCACCCTGTACAGCTGTACCCCTTCTCTGTGCTCCTCTGTATCCCATCCCCGTTTTATATCTGTTCTGTTGTTACCTCTGAAAAGTGCTCCGTTACTTCCTGAAGCTAGGTCTTCTCTCAATGAATACCGAAATAATAATAATGTTAACATGTCTGTGCAAAGAGATCTTAAAGCGTGCCGTGCTGCCATTTGCATGGTCTCCAGGCACTCTAGGAGCTCTAAAAGAGCGGGGGCGTGTAGCTTGGTGGGTAGAGAGGGGCACTGAAAGATAGCTGTTCTGCTGATGTCAGCAGACTGGAAGTACCCTGAGCTCTACGTACAGGTCTGTTTCTTGGTGTTCCGGGTCACAAACATAGGAGCATTTTTATCCAGAGGGGAACCCTGTGTTCCTGTGTTGCCAGCACTGTGATATGTTAGTTGGCTGTATACGTTTAGAGTTGTTTTTTGATGTCTTTTGACAGGGTTCTTCATGTGTGAGTCACTTAGCTGGAATGCTCATAGTATGTTTATGTTTGAGTGTGGAGGTGGGGAATGTTGGTACAGGGAGGTTAGCTGAGGGTGCAGTGGGCAACTTGAGTCTCAATTTGGTGTGACATTTTGATAGGGGTGTCCATTGGGCGAAGTCTCAGTAGTGGTGCCTTTCTGCCAAGGTGCTTTTGAGGAGATGTCTTGAGGCACGCTGGAGTGGGCTGGTATTTCCAACAGTGGAGAGAGTGCAGCGAGTGGCCCTGAAGGAGAGTTGGGGAACACAGGGAGGAGTACTAGACACAGGGAGCAAGAAGCAGTGGGTGCCACGTGATAATGTTTGACATTTTTTCCCAATGGTTGCTATAGTTCAATGGGGTGGGTTCTGCCAACCTTGTGTTACCGCGTGACAGGCCGATTTATTGACTCATGTGAACATAGTATGGACAAGGGTTTAACAGCAGTCGGAAAGACGAACTCTGAATAAAGTCAGGCTTGTCAAACCTACCACATTCTCAACACAATCTTTTTTTTTCCCAATAGTCAATCAAGACCTTGATAGAGAAGAAGAGGAGGACCCGGATCAATGCCAGTCTGGACCAACTGAAGGAACTCCTTCAGAGCAACGAGGGTTCAAAGGTGAGTGGTCCTGGCACTGTAATGGCAAACAAAGGGCAATGTGGAAGAGCAGGAGATTACGCTCTTGTACATGATTTTTTTTTAAGCATTGCAGTGCATTGTGGCTCAATTTTACGGTAACAAATATCAGGTCAGTTGTGACTCACGGGCCATCCCTGATCCTGCTATGAATAGTACAATCGATTGAATGAACAAGGATGATGATGCCAGTGGAGTCTAATACTATAGGCTGGAAGTACTTTTTTGTTCAATGGCACCCTTTAAGAGTAGAAGCTGGCATTCTTCTAAGATACATTTCACCATATCTTGGTCGAAGGAAAGTAAGACAGGGAGTGAGCACCAAATGAAGAAGGCATCTTTAATGTCATAGGGAATGACCAAATATTCCATCACATATCCACAGGAGACCAGGTCTTAGGAGACAGACAGGCCCATCAATGGAAGAGATCCACCCAGATTCATGTACATTTGCCTAGATTCAGGCTTATGTCCACAGGATCTGTGGATCAAAGTTAAAGTTCAACCTCGCATATCTAGGTTCAGACGTTTTGGCCCAGATTAATCTACGCCGTTCTGAGTACTGCTGTGGGCTGGCTGTTCTCCCTGCTGGCAATTTATGAATCACTAGTGCCTCTTTAGCCAAAATAGTACAAATTGGGTCATTGCACCTGCACTGACAATTGTCCCAGCAAAATAACCAAATATGTTTTGTCGCAGCCCTGGTGCAAAGACACAATATGCACCTGTGTTAGCACTGGAATTAAAACCAGGTCAATTACGAACAGGTGAATAGTGGTTATTGTACCAAGCCTAAGAGTCACAAAAATCCTTTGAATGTGTCGATGCCAAGATCCACAGAAATCTGTTTTTCATCGGCTTTCCTGCTAAATCAATAGCAAACCTAACAACCGTGGTATATCCTTGTCTGCGCCCTGAGGTTTGCACATTACATGAAATGTCACAATATAGCCTGATATGACATCAGAAGAGCATGACACAGTGTAATAGAACAACTCCTTTAAGATCCCAATTTAATAAGCACAAATGATTGTTATGTGATTACATTGTATATATAGTGTGCACAGTTCGAATGAAGGTTTAATCTACGCAATTTTAGTATACCCCCGTTTGACATTCCTAGTTTTTTCAATTCAAGAATCCTTCCAGTTTGATTAACACAAGAAATTGCCATTTTGTCCAGTCCAGTTTCTACCTCTTCGACAACTCAGCCATACCCCCACTTTGACATCTCCAATATTGCCTGTTTGCGCAAAATCCATTTATTCCCCACTTAGCAATATCGGCCTGCTCCAGGTTTGATTAATCGTGAATACTTCCAGTTAAATCACATTTTGAAAGTACCTCGGTGCTCCTTTGATGAACCATGCATAATCCCAATTTGACAAACCAACGCATGACATGCCTGTGCAATCCCATTATACTTCCAGGTTGCAAAATCCCAGTAAACTCCCAGTTTGACAACACAGTTTGGCCACATTTTGCAGTGTGTCGGTTTCTGTGCTGGCTGTGGAATCCCAATGTACTCTCAGATTGCCAATCCCAGCACACCCCCAGTGCAATGTCCCCAAGAAGCCGACTCTAGAGTATTCAGAACATGACATCAAGCACTCGATCATGACCTTGTGTTGAAATCCTGCCTCTGTTTCCTTTTCTAGACTGAAAAAGCCTCCCGACTGGAGAAGGCCGACATATTAGAGCTGGCAGTCAAACACCTGCAGCGGCTGAAAAGAGCAGGTAAAGGGAGCGGAATGGCGTGCTCTGACTGTACTTTTATGCCATACAGGTGATATGATTGTGATCGTGGTGTTCTGATGAGGAGATGGGTCTTACAAAGATCATTGTCGCTATATAGGTGACACTGGGAGGGTAAAGCAGGTACAATTGTTGTTCCGATTAAACAGGGAAAGCAACTGGGTTCAGTCCCATGTACACTGCTCAGAGGAGTTGAATACACTCAGGCTGGTTGTACGAATTCTTCAAGAGCTGTGGTGAGGTCAGGTTTTTCTTCACAGTGTAGCACCTGTATTTTGGGCACGCCTATCTTTTTTTTGGAGTATTTCTGGACAGGTTCCTCAGAGCCTTCACAAACACATACCTCTCAGGAAAATTGTCCCGGGAGGATAGCTTAGCGGCAATATGCTCGCTTTGGAAACAAGACGACACGAAGCAACACAGGTTCAATCCCCGGGTCTGCGCTTAGAAAACTCTGGTAAACAGGGCAAGTTGTAACAAAGCAGACAGAAACCTTGGGAAGCACGCTTCTGAAAAGTTAGACCCACATTTCCTGGTCACCTGTGGGCCCAGCTGCTTTTTCAGTTCAGTAAAAACACTCTCAGCTCAGTGTTCCAGACAGGCAGAAAAAGGCCCGAAGTTTCACCCCCAAAAAAGTAAAAGATGACTTCTAGAAGCAAAGATTTGCTGGTGGCTGGTACACTTGAGAATCTTTGGTCTCCACCACTGTGCAACCGCACCAACCCTATCATGAACTAACTTCCCTTGGTGATCTCCATGGGCTTCACAGCGACAAGAGACTTTATAAATGTAGCCGCTTTCCACTGGATAGTAATGGGTCTTAATGAGCGCCAGCAGGATATGACTTGTAGCCTTCCGCTTCTGGATTACACTGCCTAATGCTCACTGACGGGTGTTCCCTATTGACAACGTCCCTTGGCTGTGGCTGGGCACGTAAACTCTGCTCCCTAATCTAAGGATTCCAGCATGGCTACTGCACCTGCAGCCAAAGATCCCCCTGAAGACTCTTAGGCCCCTTTTCAAGATTGTGCTGTTTTGTCATACACTGTTAAACCACCCTACCAATCCAATATACCAGCGCCTGAAGTCAAGTGCAAATGGAAACTGGCATTTCTTTTCCACAGTTCAGGCATGACATTACTTGGTAAAAAAAAAAAGAGTGACCATTTTGAGCCTTCCAGCACTGCCTCCTGTGATTCGCAGCACTTGTTCAGCACCAAACAACACACGCCACACCTGTAAACGGGCAAAAGAAAACACAGAATATTTTATGCTGTACCAGAGTAGGCAGAAAATACTCGAAGCTTCATTCATTGAAATGCCCAACAACTCTTAAGAAATAGAAAAAAGAACGAAAAAAATAAATAAATCTTGCCAAAAAAATTGCACTAAAAAGGCCGCATCCCAGATCAGAAATTGTCGTGCATTTCTCCATATATGTTCACATTCTATGATCATCTGGGAAGGTCACTGGGATTCAAATACCAGGAAAGCGCTAGATTAACATCCATGCAAGACTAATGCATGTTGAAAAACTATAGGCCATGTCACCTTTAGTTATACTAAGGTAGATTTAGTTATACCAAAGTAGGTGCCTCGGGATGGTGATCATTTAGCAAGCGGATTGATATTTCTGTCCCCAATATTCATTGCTCCTGTATATATTCTAATAAATTTTAAGAACGGAAGCACTAAGTGCAAAGGAAATGGGTACAGTTTCTGTAGTGTGGAAAATGAAACACGTGGATTCTTACCAGAGGAAAAGTTTGGTGAAACAGGGAACTAAAACATGCAAACTGACAGTTAAGCAAATAACAAAAAGTGCTCTTGATGAAACTTCTACATTTGCACCGTCAGTAGGGGCGGTATTCTAATATTCCCAATGACACATCTCACTTTCTATAATCGTTGGGTTTGATTCACAAACCTATTTTGCAAATGCAAGTTCAGTTGCAGTTGAAACAAGTATTGGCAGTGCCAACAGTTTGGGCTTTTGAGTAGGCATGACAAAAGCACTTGCCAGTCACAGCCATAGCAGTATTAACTGGCCATTAATGATAGTAGGTGCCAGTTGTGCGAGTACCTGTAAATCTAATAGCAGTGCCTGGCAATGCCTAATACTTGATAGGCTTCTCTCCCACTATACATGTGTCTCAAACTTAACAGGGCCGCCGTGCCCAAATTGCATTGTCTGTTCTCCAAACTGCATTGATAGCAGGGCCACCGTGCCCAAATTGCATTGTCTATTATCCAAACTGCATTGATAGGCTTCTCTCCCACTATACAGGTGTCTCAAACTTAGCAGGGCCGCCGTGCCCAAATTGCATTGTCTGTTCTCCAAACTGCATTGATAGGCCTCTCTCCCACTATACAGGTGTCTCAAACCTAACAGGGCCGCCGTGCCCAAATTGCATTGTCTGCTCTCCTAACTGCATTGATAGCAGGGCCGCCGTGCCCAAATTGCATTGTCTGTTCTTCAAACTGCATTGATAGCAGGGCCGCCGTGCCCAAATTGCATTGTCTGTGCTCCAAACTGCATTGATAGGCTTCTCTCCCACTATACAGGTGTATCAAACTTAGCAGGGCCGCCGTGCCCAAATTGCATTGTCTGTTCTCCAAACTGCATTGATAGCTGGGCCGCCGTGCCCAAACTGCACTGTCTGTTCTCCAAACTGCATTGATAGACCTCTCTCCCACTATACAGGTGTCTCAAACTTAGCAGGGCCGCCGTGCCCAAATTGCATTGTCTGTTCTCCAAACTGCATTGATAGCAGGGCTGCCGTGCCCAAACTGAACTGTCTGTTCTCCAAACTGCATTGATAGGCTTCTCTCCCACTATACAGGTGTCTCAAACTTAGCAGGGCCGCCGTGCCCAAACTGCATTGTCTGTTCTCCAAGCTGCATTGATAGTCCTCTCTCCCACTATACAGGTGTCTCAAACCTAGCAGGGCCGCCATGCCCAAATTGCATTGTCTGATCTCCAAACTGCATTGAGAGCAGGGCCGCTGTGCCCAAATTGCACTGTGTGATATTAGACTGCATAGTACGATATTTAGATTGCATTGATAGGCCTCTCTCCCACTATACAGGTCTCTCGTGTATTAGGGTTCCGTCTCCATATTACATTGTATCATATTCAGACTGCATTAATAGACCTGTCTCTCAAACCTAGCAGGGCTTCGATGCCCTGACTACATCAAGGAAGTAAGCCCTAGCTGCGCCCCTCAAAGTTTTTCCAGGGCCAGCACGTGCCCCCCTTAACATACATGGTTAGCTCACCACAGTGAACCACGCTCAGGGAGACAGAGACTAAAGAGAGCCACTGTTAAAACCCAACTATATAACTATACAACCCTTAACTCCACCCTTATACCCCGACCGAGACAACAACAAGACTAAAACAACTTGGAATTGTACAATGCCACGCAAACGACCCACCCAGAGGGAAAGAAGAGAAGAAAGAACAAACACTCCGAAACCGCAACAACAGAACACACCCCCACAGACAGGTTCAAAAATCGGACCAACACTGAAAGAAGAGACAAATCCCTCTACCTAACTCCATACCTCGCCGAGACCTGCTCACCAGATCGAACCAACGCAACGCCAAAACCAACTACATTAAACAACCTAACAAAATCACGAAGAAGGACGAACCCCACCAGATACAACAAGCACACAACTGAAGCAATAACACCTTACTTCACCAAAGCAAGAAGAACCCCCAACCCACAACCACAACCCCTGGAAGACGAACCAGATGAAAACAAAAACCCTAGACTAAACCTAGAAGAACTACTAGAGGACGCCGACAACCTGAAACCTGCTCCTGAACAAGATCAGAAAACGACCCTAACAAAAAAAGCCAAACCAAACTACACCTCTAAACTCCACTGCAATCTAAAAAATGAAAGATCCATGTCAAAACACTCTACAGAGATCTTCGACCTACTCGACGACAACAGCATTGACATCCTCTTCATCACAGAAACTTGGCTGGACGACAACTACAAAATCACACTCCAGAGCTGCCTTTCAGCAAACTTTAAATTCCTTCAAATAAACAGGAAAAACAAAAAAGAAGGAGGCATTGCAATAGCATTTAAACAACAGCTAAAAATAAGAACAGACGAACCACTCAACATCCTCAACTGTGAGTCCATGGTCATACACCTAACAGCCAGCCCAAAAACCAACGTCACATTCATCCTGGTGTACAGACCCCCAACTTATGATGCATCCTTCGTCGACAACTTCATAGAAGCCATAACCAACATAGCCATCAACCACGAACACCTAATCATACTGGGGGACTTCAACATCTGGTTCGAAGACAGTCATGCCAACTCCCAAACTCACTGAACAACTCGCCACCATGAAACTACGACAACTAGTAAAAGGGGCAACTCACTCGGCAGGACACAGCCTGGACGCAATTTTCGCAGAGGAAAAACTCATCACCACGGTACCGCCAATACAAATACTGTGGAGCGACCATCTCATCATCCCATTCGTAATCACTCTGCCTACTCAAGTCTGCATCCAACCTCCTAAACTCACAACCACCACAAAAAGAAACTGGAAAGACGTCAAAAAAGGCAACCTATTCGAACAACTGGAGTTAAACAAGCCCTCAACCACAGAACTAGACCTAGCTGACCTAGACGGGAAAGCTGAGATATTACACAAATGGATTGCAGACACAATTGACAAGATGGCCCCAGAAAAACCATTCACATCATCAAAAAAGAGAGCAATGGCAAAATGGTTTACCCCACTACTAAGCAACATGAAAAAAGAAAACAAAAAGATGGAAATGGAATGGAGGAAAGATTACAACCCAGACAAAAAAACACTGTTCCAGAAGCAAATTCGCGCATAAAAGAAGGAAATTCAAAAAGCAAAGAGAAGGCATTATGATGACAGAATCACAAATGCCACCAACACACAAAAAGAAATGTTCCGCATCATTAATGAAATGAGAAACCCACCAGGCTGTGACAACACCCCAACCCCCTCGGAGAAACTATGCAACAACCTTGCAGACCACTTAAAAAAAAAATCAATGACATCCGACAAACCATCCAACAGAGGCCAACCAGCAGCGACATACAACCAAACGAACCTAACTTAGAATTGCAGCACAAACTCAATAACTTCCCTGAAATATCAGCAGAGGCTTTCGCAATGCTGGTAAAACACAGCAAGAAAGCGGGCTCTCCGATGGATCCCTGTCCCCCTGACATCTACAAATCAATCCTCACCCAAGGAACGCCAGCAGAATACTTCATAAACCTTCTAAATCTATCACTGGCAACAGGAACCGTACCAAGGATCTTCAAATCGGCTTACATCAAACCACTTCTGAAAAACACAAGCGGGGACGTAGATGATCTCTCCAACTACAGACCAATCTCCAACATCCCCTACCTGGCCAAACTCCTCGAAACATACGTATACAAACTAACCCAAGAATACGTTGAAGAACACCACCTGCTAGACCAAGCTCAAGTCGGCTTCATACCCACAAGAGGTACAGAAACAGCACTACTATCCATCTGGGATGACCTAAAAACAAATGCAGACTCCAACACAACATCAGCCCTTATTCTACTCGACCTCTCTGCAGCCTTCGACACAGTTAGCCATGACACCCTAACCAAAAGACTAGAAGACATAGGCATAACAGACAAAGCGCTACGCTGGACTAATTCATTCCTAGCAGACAGAACTGAAACCGTTTGGATCAAACCCTTCAAATCCACCCCACAAGTCAACGACTGTGGAGTACCAAAAGGATCCTCACTATTACCACTATATTTCAACATCTACCAAACCCCAGTTATCAGAATCTTCAAGAAACACAACATCAAATGCTACAACTACGCAGACGACACTCAAATCATCTACAAAATCGAAGACACCCAAGCCGATCATTCAAACTTAACCGACTGTCTAAAAGAAGTCTTCAACTGGATGAATGCCAACAACCTGAAAATCAACCCAGGAAAAACAGAAATCATGATCATATCCAAAGACCAAGAGAAGGAAACCGCCATCCCGTGGCCAACGGAAATGGGATCTGCACCATCACCATCTAAGGTAGTAAAAAATCTGGGATTCCTGATGGACAACACCCTAACCTTAGAACCGCAAATAAACAGTCAAGAAATGCTTCTTCCTCCTCCACACGGAAAGAAAAATACCACCTTTCCTCTCCTTCACACACAAAACACTCACTATCGTCGGCCTCATCATGTCAAGTATCGACTATGCAAACAGCCTCTACTTCGGTATACCGGAATACCTACTGAAGAAGCTACAACGGATCCAAAACACAGCAGCCAGACTACTCCTCAAACTATCCAGAAGAGACCACATCACCCCGGCCCTAAAAACACTACACTGGCTCCCAGTAAAACACTGTATCACCTTCAAAACAATGTGCATAACGCACAGGGCAATCTGCAGACAAGGAGCAGAATTCCTACAAAAGAAAATAACAATCTACAAGCCAACGAGACCGCTCAGGTCAACCAACGAAATCCGATTGGAACAAAAACCTTACATAAAAAAAACTCTGAGGCACCGCCTTCTACCACTTAGCCGCGAAAACCTGGAACAACATCCCAAAAGTAATAAGGAACAACAAAGATCACCTTAAATTCAGAAAATTACTACAAACCTGGCTCTTCAACACCAGAGACTAAAACCGAAACAACAATAAGACAAATGCCTCAACAGGAAAGGACATTGACAAGCCCCTAGAACCGACAGAAGTACTCTGAGAACCAGTAGGGCTGACGCTGGACACAGGGGTCCACCCGCGAGACCCAGGGAGACAGAGGCAACAACCCCAGCCAATCCTTACCATCCCCCACCGCCCGTACAGCTACAACTAGGTACCACGGGGTTGTGGAACGGACGAGATACCATCAATCACCACACAATCGGAAGTATGGACACTAGCAGGTGCGCTGGTCATGCGGGTGGGGGTGAGGAGCATGCAAAGTTATTGAGGGAGCGGACGGAGGGGACAGCTAAATGCTCAAACGGCCTCGAATACAAAACAGGCACGTACCTTCTGAGGCAGAGGTTGTGCAAGCACCCCGTCGTGTAAGATTACACGAGCCCAACCGGTCAATCCAGGATAGAGATACCAACTAACCAATACCACTAACAATTTCCTTCTCTGCATACACCTCTCAAACTCCAAACCAAACCAAACACAACCACAAACCTCCAGCACAACAAACCGCACTAATTCACTACACTGCAATAACAAAACAAAAAACACACATAGACTTGCACATCAGCACACAACGACTACCGGCTGCATACACCCCAGACCCAGCTGACGGAACCACCGGGCTGAGGTTGCCAACATCACATCACTGCAATCTTGCACTTTTCCAGCCTCCACCCACTAACCCACCTCCCCCTCCCTCTTTCAGAGCCGCTAGAGTGCCAGGGGACCACTCTGGTGGTGATAGTGTGCGGTACAAATGTCCTTTAACATTAACATTAACATTAACTTGTACACAAGCCGAAACCGTTGGCTTTGCCAATGCTTGTTTTTAACAAGACTTCAGTGGTGGACACGCGAAGTGCTTACAAATTGAGTGGATGAAAGCAGACCTGGTTAAACTTTATTACATTAGCAGTGGATTTACAACTCACACTCTACTGCAAAGTTTGATTGTAAGGCTTGATTAAAGCAAGCTCAAATCCCCTGCTCTGTGTCAATTTCGACCCCCAAAAATACGATGTTGGTCACCAGCCCCTCCATTTTTTCCTGCGCTAGTGGCACACCTAATTATTCTGCTGTGACCTGAAACCCTTCCAGTGCCTCTGCACACTGCCCTGATTCTGGGGGACCCAATATTTCTAAGCTTTGACACCCATTCGAAAAAAGGCGCTAAATGCCTCGAAGTAACTGCAAGAAAGGGTGCAACCCATGGGACTGCATTTGTCAAAATAGAACCTTCCCGCCATCTGGAACCCCAGTAGTCTGTAATCCGCTGGGTGCACTGGCAATAAGCGAAATGCAGATTCGATATCCGCCTTTGCCAGCAATGCCCCTACTCCGAGCCCCTTCAGCCGACTCAATGCATCATCAATGGATGCGAACCGCACCGAGCATACCTCCCCATCGATTGCGTCATTTACTGAAGCCCCTTTTGGAAAGGACAAGTTATGGATCATCCTGAACTTCCTTCCTCCTTTTTTGGGACAATGCCTACTGGTGGGCACACGAACAATGGGAAAGGCGGCTGCTAAAAGGGCCCTCTATTCTCCAGAACCTTTTTTCCTTTTTTCAATTATATCCCTTAACACTGTATTGTTCACTCTTACTGATGCTTGGTTTCTCGGTACTTCTGGTGGTTATAACTCCTTCACTGGAATGCAGCATCCTTCCGAAAAACCCTCCACCAGTAGTAGTGCTTCCTTTTGCCTCAGGTAACTATTTGCCCATATCCAAAGCACCTCCACCCTGATGGTTGTAGGCAACTGGTGCTCCCCTGTTTGGCCCCTACTTGCTCTTTTTGTATTCCCTATCCCTCGGCCTTTTGTTGCACCTCTGTTCTGGATGGATGCCCAGGCAACCCGCAGCCGGAGCATGTGTGTTTGTTCTCGTGCAGGATTTTGTGTTAAATGCCCAACATGCACCTATGCCCCCTTCTGGGGGAGGGGTATAAAAGAATGCCCCTGTCTGTGCCCATGCCCCTTGCGACCTGGGACCATGTGACCTCCCACTTTGTTGCTGAGCCATGGTGCAGCTGGCCCATAAATCTTTCGCCCTGGTTCCCCCAATCCAGCTGTATACTCCCTGCTTTGGAAGCCCTGAACCTCTCATCATAATTCAGCCATGCGCTAAATGTGCACTCACGATACATGGACATTATTAAGTGTAGATATGACCATAGTTTCTGTTGCAGCTCTGGATATTGTCCTGCCATTATGGATGCAAAAATTGCAATCCCCATTGTCCAATTCACGATTGACCTCTCCACCTGTACCCTTTTCTCTTTACTTTCCCCTTTTGCTTCCTTCACTTCCTCCGAAGCAGTGTGACTTAGTAACACAAATATATCAACAAACTTGTCTTACCTTATTTCCATTGGTACGTGCCATGTGAGCATACCTGTGGGGTTAATGATGGGGGCTGCTGATGCCCGCACACCTCCCGATGTCCCTGCTGCCGTATATATTCCCTCGCCCCAACCTAGCGAGCTAAGTTTGGCACCGCTCCAATGCTACGTCCTGCCCCTTAATTATTTCCGCCAATCCAACTTCCAGGCCTGTGTTTGCTGATCCTACGTGCGGGCCCTGCCCCATGTGTAACCAGGCAAAAGTAGCCCCTGCCGCGCCTAGCTGACCCGTTGCCTGGCTCCCTCCTAGTCCGGATCTTCCTGAACCCGAAGCCCATTGTCCTGCTAGTGTGCCCATATTCCCAGCCTCTCTAGCCCACTGCACCCTGTTGCCCTCCTGTTTGGCGCCCACCTGGCCTGTGATTTGCGCCCGACTACATGTGCCCACCTCTGCTCTTGTTACGGGCTCCATTATGTTGTTGGGACTTGTCATAGGACCCTGGTATCAGGGCCCTCCCCTGATAGCTGCAGGCTGTCTGGGTGCCCTCCCCTCGGTAATGCAAGGCCCTCTTTCCGCCTGGGCGATTCTCCCTCCTTGCAGTTCCCCCCTGCCGTCCTGCTGAGTTACTGCTATCTTATTCCGTAGCCCACTCCTTTCTTCCCGTCCTCCTGGTTGGTGAATTGCCACATCCCTCACCCGCACTGGCCCTGTGCCCCCTGCCTGTTCCTAAACCACCGCAGCTTTTGCTGCATTTTTATGTTTCTTCGCAGGTGGGAAGGCCGCTCTCAGGCCCACCTTAGTCCTACAGGGTCTTGTCTCTGCTCTTACTTCTTCCCCTTCCTCCGGTGGTTGCTCCCGTGGTCCTCCCATATTAACCCCTATCAATTGGGCCATCACCGAGTCTATCCCCTTGTCCTGCAAAAGCGTGAATAGTGCCTCTACCTTGACTGGATCCATGCTTACTGTCTGTCCTTGTGTGCTGTTTTGCCAGTAATCTGCTGCCTGATTTTATCCCTATTGGCTCCCTCTCTTGCTATGCTCCCCTGTGTTCCCCTCCTGTTTCCATGAGGCGTTGTTTATAGCCATACTACCAAAATCCCTCAAGGTGTTTTTTATCCAAGCCCTACAAAATTCCCTCCTGACCGTTTTCTCCCTTGCTTAGGTGCCTGCTTCCCCCACTGTGTTCCCACTTTTGCCATATGCGTCTCACCGCACCCACTGCTACTGTAAGCGACACCCCTCATGTTGCAGCCTTTGCCGCTTGTACATTAATTCTTACAATGTATTACAAACTACACAAAGCACTTCCACATATTTAATTAAACTCCCAATTTTCGCCAACAGCTCCCGCCACCCCACAATGCTCAGTTTCCAACAGTACCTCCATCCCCTCTCCCCCTGCGGCATCGCACACGACCCCTGCACCCCTCCTACCCCGCACTCTCCCCAGAAACCTTGTAATGCTGCGCCGCCCCACCCCAACCGTCTCCCCACCCCACCCGAGCCCAAGATTGCTACACACCTGGAGAGAGAGAATGACTACTGCCTCACTCTCCCCTCCGCCCACTTCCTCAATGCCGCTCGCCTTAGCCTGCCCCTCCTCCCCGACCACCATCCACAGTATTTCCAGCCCTTCTCCTGCTTATAAATGGTTGTGGGTAATGTTAATACAAAACTAGCTTTTACTCTGTTTGATATTACAGGCCCTGCTGTTTTATTGTTTCCCAGCTGGTGTCTGTTGCACAGTGAGTTAATGCTTGTGGATGTTATGCGAACGGTTGGCGGTTCGAGCCATCCTGCGTTGCAAATTTGTGAAAGTATAATGTTTATTTATATGATTGTTGTTTATAAAATGTAGTTGTTGTGGGGCCACGCGGCCGGCCTTATTGGTGCTGTGGGGCCCAGCACCATGCTGTTATGTCGGGGTCACCCAGACTACTGGTTGCTGCAGGGCAGGGCCCTGGGAGGCTGTGCGTCACAGCCTGGGTGCCGGAGCACTGTGGATGCCTGGAGCATCCCGGATGGTGGGCGCCTGGGCTGGACCCAGGGCACCAGGCTGGTCTGAGGGGCCCAGACCAGCCAGGACCAGCAGGGCTGTGGTCAACCGGCGTGGGGCCCGCAGGCCAGGGCCGCAGGACCGTGGTCACACGGTGTAGGCTTGCAGGTCCACAATCAGAGACGGACACAGGAGTTCCATAGTTGGAGTCTGCTGCCGTTCTACTGCACGTGCCTGCAGGAGCTCCTTTTATTAGCTTGAGCCATGACACAGTCATGCCCCATCTTAAAAGGGCAATACACGTGGGAGGGACACATCCTCTGAAAGGGGTAATACACAATGGGGGGGTCACACATTACAGTTGTCACCCTTCATTTCCCCCAAACCACGACAGAGTTTTTAAATTAATAAAACTCTTTTGAAGGGGGGGACAGAGAGCCCAACCCAGGGACATTCCCAGCAAAACCAGGATGTCTGGTCACCCTATCCTCTCCAAACTCCCCAGACTGCTCATCGTGTAGCGCATTGAATGCTTTGGCCCCTGAGTCGCCCCCATTCTGGCAGCCGGAGCTGTGCATAGGATGTCATCACAGTATGCTTACCCTTGAACCGGGCTGAAAATAAATATATGCATATATAGCTCAGGGGCAACGTGGGGAAGCAAGACAACGCAAGACAACGCATAGCAACACAGGTTTCGAACACCGGGCTCGTGCTTAGAAACTGGTCTCAGGTATAACGCGTGTTATAAAAGAAAAATTATGATATAATCCATGAAATAAATATGCTGGGGCATGGTCTATACATTCATGTATTTGTTCAAGTATTAAACACTAGACGGCACCTCTGCATTCCCCAGGCACCATCACTCCCCAATTCTGTTTCAGAAAGACCTCTAGTTTTAAATAAAGTCTCCAAAACGTAACTGCTGCTTGTATCCGGGCAGAGCTGATCAGTTTCCTAAAGTGAAGACAAAAGCAACGTCTGCAGGCGGCTTCTTGAGTAATTGGCTGTATTTTTGTTAAAATCTAAAATGTTATGTTGTACAATGTTCACAATCCTATGTCTTGCTTTAAATCTAGGCCATCGTATGTAGTCAATGTTAGACCATAACAGGCTGCCCACCTTGCCACATGGGCACTGCTGTTTGCATCTAGTGCCACAAGGATGAGGGAGGCGAGAGGTGCAGTTAGTTTTCTTTTACGTGTATCGACAAACGGGGGAAAGAGAGGTCTATGCTTGGGAGGGGGACTGTACTGCACTATACGGTAAACTGTGATGGGCAATTTGGAAAATGTTGATGACAAATGCAGTATTCATTCACACTATATAGAGAATGCGATAAGCCAATGCTGTTCCATACTCTGAGGTATCAGGCTACTCATTCATATTGTTTAAGGATTTATCAGATTAATAATAGGGTGTGGTGGACTCTAATATTGCCTCTGGCTCTCACAATCCTCAGGCCTCACTGGGCTGAACCAGCACTGTTGATTCCATTTCAGGAAGAAAGTGAGAAACTGAGCACAAGCACTTGATTTATTTCACATGATTATCTTGTGAAGCAGCACTCTCAAAGTTGTGAGAAAAGATGAAATGAGGGATTTCAGCCAGTGAAAATTAGAGCAGCAGGGGAAGGTAGAGGAAGAAAATGGTCGTTCTAATTAAAACAGGGAAAACATCCCTTGGTACAGCTTGCATCTAACCATTTTTCCTCTTCATTTCCTCTGCAGCAAACTCTGACCCCATCAGAGGATTCACTGCCGGCTACAGCCACTGCCAGAGTACCGTCTCCAGCTTCTTCCGCCCGGGCGAGATGTCGGATTCAAAGCTAAAATCCCAACTCCTCCTGAACCTCGAGTTCCAAGGCAATTCTGCTAAAAAAAGTACACATCCTCTGCAGAGCTCGGAGCTGTCGGCAGCTCCACCCCTGCCTTGGAACGCTCAAGCTGCCTGCTCTTCTCGCCAGAGAGTAGCCCCACTTGGTCCAATGAACATGGACCGTGACCGGTTTCTGTCAGAAGAAAGCATTCATTCCTCTCGCTTGCAGGCTGACCACACACTCTTTTTCCTGAGGGCTCCATCTTGTCACAGTTTTTCGGACATCACTCCAGGTCTCCCTTCTGCCAATCACAAGAAGACACATGAGCTTCTACCAGGACTTGCATCTCACCGCACCTTCCCTGCTTCTGAGGGTTGCGTGAGACAGTGTACTTGTGATAGCAGAGTGCCACCTCTCTCGGATCCCGCACCACAACAAAGCCTCCCAGCATGCACAGTCGCTGACTCTGAGAGTACCCTAAGGTGTCAAATGGAGTCACACATTACCCAGGACAGTCAGAATGGTCCCCGCTTTCTGCCCGGAACTGAGATGAGCGCCCCCCTATCACAGCATCTCCCTTCTGCCCCCAGTCGGGTGTGGAGGCCGTGGTAGGAGATGGGCATGAACATATGTCTTCTGAACTATTTTTGCTTCAAAATATGAGAAGGACTTCCATATTGGAAAACCACATTTTGCAAATGTGTTTCTTTGAAGAGAAAAAATACTTCTTACTTGTGGATGTTTGTTGGAGAGTTTGAAACCTGGCATCTGGACAGTCCTCGGGCACAGAGACTCCTTGCATTGAGATGGAGCAATTAAGAGTGTCAGCTGTCTTTCTTACAGGTGATCCCACTGTACTGTCTATAAGCATCGCTTTATGAACTTATTTATTTAGGATACAAATAAAATGAGGATGTAAAGATCTGAATTTGTGTGAGGTTGTGGCAGATGACAGGTCAAGCCTTTCCCCCATCTCCATGCAAAGACAATGGAAAAGATCAATCTTTGCCCTCTTTCTATCACTCGATGAGGGCTGGTAGTTAGTATCGTAAACGTGCAGTTTCCTAGGAAACGGCATATGGTATAATATATTGCTTCAATTTGAAGGATGTAAATGATTATATCAATGAAATCTAAATCTACGCTAGTCTATTTAGTTATTTATGGAAGTGTAAACTGTCACATGTGCATAATCCCACTTTGATGACTATACATGAAAATGATTTGTGTGCATGCTTGTATCCACATGGTTCTGGTGACGTGAAGAGAATGCATGCATTGCATGCTATTACATGTATAGGCTGCAGCATCAGACATCTATGGGCATGGAATACACAACTGAGTATTTATTACATAAGGCACCTCCATTGACATACGAAGGACACTTTATAAATATTCCTCGGATCTCTGCATAACCCAATGATCTCGAACTCTAAATCCCTTACAATTGTAAAAATATAACAGAAATAAATGTTGGCTTTGATGAACTGTAAAATGAGTCGGTCTTTTATGATATTATGAATGGAGATAAAACCGTGTTTCAAATCTATCTAGGAATACTGACTTTCTGATTAGTCGTTGAGTCCCATCCCATGTGTACATCTGAACTTTCTCTCATATCACCAGCCAGGTCTCAACAACGCCTTCATTGAACATTTGTTCTTGTTCATTTCTGCAAAGGGAGTTATTTTTCCATGAATATGAGGTGGTTTTCTTGAATATTCTTTCACAGGGTTCCACTTGAATTCGAGGATGCCAAGGCCACATGTCAGGGTGGACTAGTTTTATTCTGGGATTGTTACGAGATTGGACAATTTAAAAGTAAAGGCAGGATGTTTCCAAACACAAAGAATAGGTTGGTTCTCTCCTCAGTGTGGATTAACTTCCTTGGCCTTCAAAATCCCCTTCCCAAATGTCTCTTACATAGATGTGGATACCTTGGGCTTCATGGTGTACAAAAACTAATTGACAGCTTCTACAGGTCCAGAATGGTTGCCTCACCCCAGGGACCTTGATTCAACAAAATGCTAGGGGTAGCGGAAGTAGCAACACACACCTGATGACATCACATGACGTGATGTCCTATGTCCTTTGTACTCGGAGGACATCAGTTCCTCGTTAACCATGGTCACAAATTGGCAACTTAACAAGTGCTCTTGGATGCAGCCGCAACAAGGCCTAATCAAAAATGGCAGAGACACTAAAACAACATGGAACCATCACGTAAAGAGTATTCTTGCAGCCTCTATTTCCCTTTATGTTTAGGACCTTGCATTTGCATAATAGCTGGCCTTCCAAGATGGATTGGAGCCAGAGATTTGCTAGGTTCCTCACTGCGTCGCTCTGGGTCAGGGTACTGTTTTTCCAACTACCTACTCCAATCTCGCTCTCCTGCCCAAGCCTTGCTACCATAAAGATTCTCACCTGGTTACAACTCCTCCAAGGCATGCCCCTCTTGCTCTTGGGTCTGCCACGTTCTCTTGAATATAATTCCACTCCACATCGTTCTGCACTACCTTCTCCCCCAGCCCTTTCCTGATAATTGTTCTTGCCTCCTCAGTTCTGTATAGTGCCCCCTAGCAGTTACCCAATGTTGCTCCTCACTCCTTTCTATCACCTCCTCTTTCACCATCCTGTAGTTTCCCCAATCCTTGACCTCTTTAGACACGTTGTATACCCACTCTGTGTCACTTTCACTTTCCTAGATCTCCTGTTCATTCCTTATCCACCTCTCATCATTATTTTCTTGCACCAGGTGTCTATTCTCCCCTTTTCAATTTCTTCACCCGTTCAGACACCCCTTTGGGCACCTCCCTTAGAATAAGTCAGGCTTTTCAATTCCCTGCTATTTCTCTCTCTCCTTCACTACTTAAGGTGCTTCCTTTAGAGTAATTCAGGTTCTCCACTTCCACTTCTTCACCCGTTATCCTACATCCTGCATCTCTTTGGGCAGTTCTATGATGTATATTTTGTGAACTTTATTTGTAACAAGTTCACGTTCACAGCAAGTTACATTGAGTACACATTGATCAGAATGTGAAGTAGTGCATTGTTAGTTAACATGCAATCATTCACAACAGTCACATGATATCTACCAATCCTCTGCACTCTTATGCCCTAGGGCTAGCAGGGCGTCAGACAGTTCCCAATGCCGCTACCCCGTCACAGAGTGGACCCCTGATCTGCCGCCTTCACCCCTGCTCCCATTACCTCTGTAGTTGTGTCCCTTGAGAGCAACAGGGCTCGCACCGGATCCCATATATCCCCAGGTCTGGAACAGACCAGTTGTAGTCTGCGATATTCCTGTTCATCCTGGCAGCACCGCGCTAGATCTGTTAGCCAATTTGTTACTGTTGGAGCCACAGGGCATGACCAGAGGATTAGAATACACCGTTTCGCTAGTAACATGCACATGGACAATAGTTTCTTTCCCCCTGTTTGAATCCCTTATAGTGTTCTGACTTGAGTGTCGTGTAGACCGTTGAAACCTCCGTCCTCAAGTGACGCACAGGGGAACTAAAAGAAACCCGCTGTGTGACCTTTGGGGCCACAGGTGGGAGATGTTACTTCCCTGATCCACGGAACCTCTGGAACACCAATGCTGCTGTCAAAAAGAGTGAGGTTAAGTACAAGGCAATTACAGTATATAATCACAATAACCAAAGAATCTGAATAGCCTTACCTATCCGGTGTTTGTAAAACCCAGGAAACCTAGGAGGGAGGTTCGAGACCCAGATGAGGCGGTCCCTAGAACATGAGGACCGCAGACAAGTGTGGATGCAGGATAAACCACCTGTAAAACTGAAGGCGTGACTTGAATCCCCAAAAAGGAAATGGCGTAGAAGTCCAACAAGGTACCAAGGGATGATCCGAAGGCAAGTCAGGTTCGTGTCCGAAATTCAGCAACAGGTAAACAGTTCCAAGCAAAGGTACAAAGGGGTAATCCGAAGGAGTCCAAGAGAGAGTTCCAAGATCAAGGTAAACCAGAAAAGCAAACCAAAACGTAGCGCCAAACAGGGTCTGAAGACAGCTGAGAAGCAATGAGTGTTCCGTGTCTCAAGCCTTATATACTGTGCGTTTCGGGGTCATGTGACGTACACCAAGGTCACGTGAGGAACGCCACTCTGGATCACGTGAGCAGGTGACCGATCGGCGTGGAGATGTAACGCCGCCCCTTCTGCTGTATGTTCTCCATGGCAACTGCCAGTGCAGGAAGGGTTGCAATCGAGCCCGTAAATCATACCTGGTACGGAGCTTTCGGTCCTTTGGGTAAACCGAATCACATGAGCCTCGAACCCTGGAGGGAGGTGTTGGGGAAATGTGAGCAGTATTCTGGTGTGCAGTGGATCGGTGTGCAGAGGATCGCCTAACAGGTAGCCACCAAAACAAACAGCAAAGAATATCTAGCAGGATTTTCAATTATCATGCTCCCTGTCACCTCTGCCACCAGTCGCCAAAAAGTCACCAGGAGTGGACAACTCCACAAGACGTGTATAAAATTGGCACTTTCGCATTTGCACCTAGGCAACGGCCATCACAGGATCGATCAAATCTCTGCTGGAGACACGCTTCCAGGTGAAGGATTTAAATTGTATGAGTTTAAACCGAGAGTTGATTGTTACCTTTCTAGTAAATAAGCACATACACCTCCATCTTGCGTCTCCTAAAGTCTCACCAATATCTACCTCCCAACTTGACCTGCTAGCTGGTACCCCATAGGGGCAGAGCCTATTGCCAGATGATAAATTGTGGAGACCACTCCCTTAGCAGAGTTAACAAGGAACTTCAAAAGAGGGACAATCTGAGGTTCCTCCGGTAATGTCGCTGACCACGCACAAAATGCTTCATCTTCAAACCAATTGAAATGCCCCAAGTAACAAACTGTCCATCAGAGTAAAAAAGCCGCCTTCTTCCGACCCCACAGCGAGACTACTCCTCCCCGATCAAACCATTGCATGTTTGGGCAAACCCTGAGTGTCCCAGATCACGGGTTCAGGGGTATAGGGGAACTCTGGCAGCGTTCGGCACGATCTCTGCCATCTGTGGACCGTGTATGCTGCCGGATAAGACAGACACTTGTCTTTAATTTGTCGAGAAAGCAAGTAACCCTGCAACGGGCATGGGGAAGCAGATCACCATTCAATCCTAACCTGCAGGAACCGCTGGGAGCCCGGCATCCAATATCACGCATATGACACCTGTGCCGCCAGGTAGTACAGTTCAAAATCTGGTAAAATACCACCCTGTTCCCACGTGCAGTAAGCGTTTCCCACTTGATTCTGGGTGTTTTTGGGCTGCACACCAGCCTAACCATTGACAATTTCAATGTCGCGAAAAACTGAGCACCTGGACATAGAGAAACAGATGCAACAATTTAGGGAGGACGATCACTTTTATAATCACAACCTTCCCCAAAAACGAGAATGGGAGCGACACCCACCTGTCAATTTTACCCCGTAATGTCTCTAGGTAAGCCCCATGGTTTTCTCTAAGAAGCTGGTAGCGATTCCTGTTCACATGAATACCTAAATACTTTGTAGAAACTTGCTCCCAGCAAATCCTCTCCATACCTGGGGGTTGCAAGTAGCCAGGATTGATTTAGACCAGTAAACCTGTAAGCATGATACCTTTCCAAATGTTTCTATTTCTATTTCCTGTGAGAGAGGCAACAGATTACTACCTGGTTCCTTGACATATAAAATAATATCATCTGTATATAGCAAGATTAGTTCCCGGGCCTCCCCACCACCAATGCAAGCCCCCGATGTTCACGGAGCAGTCTCAATGGCACATCCAAGGGCTCCATCGCAAATAAGAGTGGAGATAGCAGACACGCCTGTTGCGATTCCCGCCCACGGTCGAATGCTGCTGAGTGCTTACCAAAAAGGCCGATCTTCGCATTCACCCCCGGAGTATAATACCTTAACGCATGCCAGGAAATATGGTGGCACTCAGATCTTCTCTAATACAGCAAACAAATATCCCAGGCAACCGAGTCAAACGACTTCTCCATATCTAACAGTCCTCCAAATGCCTGAACACAGTGATCACTTTGTGCCAGCAACCAAACATCCGCCTCAAGTTAAGAGCTGTTGATCGACCTGGAATACAACCCACCTGATCAACATGCACACTAGAAGAAAGAAAGGGAATTCATCTTTCGGCTAATATTTTGGAGAATATTTTCGTATCCATTTTGATGAGGGAAATCTGCCTGTAAGAGGCACAATCTAATAGGTCTTTTTCTGGCTTCAGCATCAAAGATATTATTCCTTCTCGCATCCCACTTCAAGGCTCTCACACCATACCTGAAGCAAGCAGTCCATCACATTCGGGCCAAACTCCTTCAAAAACTCAGAGGTGATCCCATCTGACCCTGATGCTTTAGCTGTCGGGAGGTCCTTAATAGCCTGCATAATAGCCTCAACAGTTATTTGTACACCCAGCACTCCTCACGCTTGATCACTTAGCCCTTTCAGCTCAGCCCCCTCGACAAAGTGCCTCATAATATACGGGTCTGCTTTATCTCTAGTCGCATATAGGTTCTAGTAGAAATTGCAACATTCTGCCAATATTAACTTAGAGTGCCGTTTCCACGTCTTACTGCGGGTATCTCTATCTGGCCCCTGGCACCCTTCACTAATCTGGCCAGATACCTACCTGGCTTCCCTTCTTACCCATACCTACATGCCAACTGCGGGGCTGCAAGAAAGTGCACTTCCCTAGTCACATCCTCTCTAAAGCGATCCAATGCAGTACGGGCAGCCGCTAAAGATCTCACATTCTTATTCCCAGCCTCCAGGATTCTAAGCTCACCCAGTTTCCTATGAGTCACCTTGAGTAGCCCACTTTCAATCGAGATGCACCTTGAATGCCTCCCAGAGGGTCTCTTAGCTGAAGCCACCAATCCCACATTACATGTGAAAAAAGACAGCATAATCTCCTGTACTTCACTTCGATACACCACATGTAGTATTGTTTGGCTCTTAAAGGGCCTTTGCGGGCGAGCAACCGCCAAGTTAGCCAGCTGAAATTGTCACACAACCGGGGAATGATTTGAAAGTGTCCTCGGGACAATGTCACAATGTACCGAATAACAAACCAAATGCTGTCCCACCAGTATGTAATCAATAAGGGAACTCATCATGCACTGAGGAGTAAAATGAAAACCCACTCTGATTGGGGTGTAACGTTCTCCACAGATCTACCAATCCGAGGTCTGCCATCCCCCCTAGAATTGCACTGTTCGTCAAGGAAAGTGGTCGTGCACAAACAGTAGATCTATCTCGCCCCGCTTGTAGTATCGAATTAAAGTCCCCAGCCACTACCAATTGTGTATGTGAATACGCCATGCAATTAACCCAAAGGGCATCATAAAACCCAGGATCATCCACATTCAGTCCATATACGTTGACCAGTGTAATGGGGCTCTGGGCAGTGTCCCTGACACTATAACAAATGTCACCTCTGCATCCCTCTCCTGTTGTACTAACCTGAGTCCCAATGGCTTGTGAATAATAATTGATACTCTGCATGAGTAGGAGGAGTAAGATCTCCCCAGGACTTTGCTAGCGTGTCATTCAGCTTCCCCATCAGGTGCGTTTCCTGAAGGAAAAGTATCCTAGCACCATGGTGCTCCCCTTAAGCCACAATTTTACGCATTTTGGCATGGTTGTTCAGACCCCTCACATTCCAGCTAAGGAGAGTGCAGCGCCCAGGCAACGGGGTCTTAGCCATTATCCCGCTGTTCCCCTTTGGAAGCGCTCTTAAGTTTAGCAGGACCTTAAAGTAATCTTGTGCACTCTGCACAGTTTCTGCAAAACACATGAACCAATTTTAATTGAACTCTATGAACCACAACAGTCCCTCGACCACCGAAATACCCTCCACCCACTCCTCCCCCTCAGCCCATATTTTAGAACACACCCACCACCACAGCGTGGCACCAACTAGCAGTGATGCCTCTCGCCCCTAATTATACAACCTCAATAAACCCCACAATCCAGGGCACCTACCCGAGGGCACCGGCTCAGCGACTTCTTTTGACCAACCACCCTGAACCCCTCCCAAGGAGGAGGAGGCCCACGTTTATCAGGATAAACAGCCACTGACCCATCACTTTACATAACAACATGTTCACTGCAGCCAGCCTAGGAGCTGCACCAAATACCCTGCATCTGACAGCTTACCCTCCACCGACCCACATTTGTTAAGCAAGTATAAACACAAAACATCACTGAATACTCATTAGAAGACACTCTCATGTAGTGATTCGCCCATGTATACTCACACCCCCTTAGACCTCAGGCAAGGATTCAATGTAACCATTGCTTCGGCCGGGTCTGAAAAAAAGAGAGTTCTGTTTTCATGGAAGACTCGTAGCTTAGATGGGTACAGCATCGCATATTGTAGCCCTCTTTCCCTCAGTACATGCTTCACAGCCAAGAATGAGAATTGGGCCCATTCCACAAACTGGGCACGGACTTGGAAAAATGACACCCTGGCTTCTTTAGAGTGGAGATCTCCTAATTCACGAGCCCTGCTCAAGATGGTGTCCCGATCATGATAGTTCAGCAGTCTTGCAATAACCGGGCACAGATTCTGAGATTCAGTACACTATCTCCACCAGGAATTGAGGGAATAACAGGGCATCTCTTTAATGAAGGTCTCCATGAACAGCTCCATATTTTGTACCACTAGAGACTCCGGAATCCCAACTACTCTAATGTTGTCGCAACGGGATCTTGCCTCCAAAACCTGTCTCTTGTCTCTGATTTCTTTCACTTCCTTCTGTAGTCCACAAATTGCCACGGTCACTTTGCTGCTCGTGTCCTCTAGCACCCCCACTCTTGAGTTCCGCCTTGCGTAAGTGACAGCTCTCTTTCTCTATCTTTTCCTGCATGATATGATATTTTATTTGTATCACGCTCATACACAAGTGTTTCAGAGCGCGATGAGGCAAGGGAGGGAACGAGGGAAGACAAAACAACGATCTTACTAGGCCCATTGACATTGAGAACGCACAAGTGCAGGGGCGAGGGAAGAGGAAAGTGCAAGGGAGAGGGGGGAAGTGGAAAGTGCTGATCAAGGGATAAAAAACAAGTGGAAGTGCAGCCAGCAAGGTGGCAAGTGCAGGGATTAAGGCACATGCAAAGGGTATCTGATAAGTGCAGGTTGGGGGACTGTAGGGTTACAGATAGAGACCCAAGTTCAAGGGTCACCAGGAGGCAGTGCGGGTGTGTGGCTGGTTGGGCAGGGACCTGGACCCGAAATCAAAGGGTAACCAGGTTCACGGTGCCGAAGCAGATAGATCAGCAGGTGAGAGGAAGAGCAAAGGCAGAAGCAAAGAGGAAGGTCTTGAGGTGCTTCCAGAACCGGAGATGGTGCTCCTCATGTTTCAGAGTGGCCCCCCGCATTATAAATGCCCCCGGTGCCCAGCCGGATGTGGCTGGGCACAGGGACGCTCTTTCCTCCCAAGGAGGAGGCAAGGTGGGAACTGGCCCCGAAGTGGGTGGCTAGAAGGGCAGCCCGCTATGCAGGCTGTCCATCTAGCACCCCCTGCGGGGGCTGGATATCCCCTGAGTTTGAAATTGTCCATAGGCTCAGGACTGCCCTAGGGAGGCTGGATGGCACGTTATTTCATGACCATCATGGCGTTGTCTTAGTTGGGGACGTGTGAATGTGGGGGACAGAGGTCGGACACAATTTCTATAACTATTGTTGTGGTGAATATTGAAGGTTTTTTTGGTGAAAGTTGCTTTCATTTTTAGATTTCAGAATTTGTTTGATGTGTATGTTGCTATATTTTTGTTTCATTTGTGCTCCTCTTTCTATGACATTCAAGTATACATGTAGGTGTGAATCAGTGGTGGGCAACCTGCAGTCTCCCAGGTGCCCTTGCCTACCACTCTGCAGACCTTTACCACTGGCTACACTGACCAGAGTTGATGGGGAAAAATGTGGCCAGTGGCCTTTCAACCTATAAGCTCTTTTTACTGTGAGAATATGATGCCCAGAGAGTGGACCTTTGCCACACCAGTGTGTATCCAGACATGTCAACATTGCCCTCTCAGTCCTTGGGGATGTCTCTCCATGCCCCCCTGGGCTCTTTCACACCAGCACCCCTGCTCACCCCACACCCCCTGACTGCAGTACAAGCCCAGGGCCGTTCTTCCTTAATCTTTCACGCATAGAAGGCTTTGATGTGTAATTTGCGGGTCGCCTGCCAGAAGCGTGTCGGCCTTTTGTCCCGCTGAGGACGGGGCCAGGAAGTGTGGCGTGATCTGCCTTTCAAAGAGGCCGCGGTAGGCGCGAGGGGAGGCTTCTGGAGAAAGCTCATGAGGGGTCGCGTGCTACTGATGGCACCTCATCCGGTGCCTTTGCTCGACGCGCTTATGCAAATGTACGTGCCTTATGTTGGGCCCTGGCTCTATGAAATTACAAATGGCGCTCAGCAAGGCATCTCCCAGGTGGGAGATGATGAGGAGCGTGGGAGAAAGGGAGCGGGGCTTTGAACTGGCAGGAAGTATCGAGTTGGGGGCAGGGGGGGGGGCAGACCAGCTCGCCCTGGTTCTCAAATACACAAGTATCAAACCCAAGCAGGGCCAATCTAGTCTAACTCCTACGTCCTGTTTTAGCAACGTGCTCAGGCTACAGCCTACACCTCTGTATTGGCTTGCACTTTCGTCCCGCCATTAGCCACCCCCCAATGAAGGCCATATCGTTTGGCATTTTGCACGTTCTTTTATGGGCGGCAGCTGGGCCGCAGGTACAGGGGAGCTGGGGCGCCATGGTGTTGGGCCCACCAGCAGTGCCGAAAATCACGCCACGTGGCCTGCGCCATTCCTGCGCCCATCCCCCAAGTACCCTTCACTTCAGATTGAAAACAAAACGGTGATTTGGGGGCACGGGACGTGCGCGGATGTGACAGAGGAACGTGTGTATGGGGGGGAAGGCGCGGGGCGGGGGGGGGGGGTGTAGCTGCCTGTGTGCGAATAACCAATGCAATGTCGCAAATACACCCTGACCCTGACAGAGGCGGGCGAGACGTGTCAAGCGTTACATTTATTAAGAGTGATGTTATGTCCGTTCTTAAAATGCAGACCCTCTCACCTTCCCCCACACAGACTCGGGGGTTTTATTATTCTCTGTCACCAAGGCCTAGGCCCGTATGACCAAATGGTCTCCGAGGCTGATGGGCCGAGAGGTGAAGAAAGCGCCACCTCCGTAGGGCACGTGCTCTTCACGACTCCCACAGCTGCCTCGTACCCGGCGGCGACAGTTCTCGCACGTTTAGCTCTAGCCCCCCCCCCCCCCTACCCCCATGTCCATCCTGACCCAGGGTCGGACTGGGCCATGCAATTGTCTCGGGCATCAATGGAAAAGTGGCCCACCATTGCAAATGACAATTAATTCCGTTGGTGACACTGTTTGAATAGTACCCAAGGGAGACTTTTTTTTTGATAAAGTGGGATGCACATTGTGCATTTTAAAGAATATGTATTCAGCAACACTGGTGAAAACAACTGGCCGGGAAGTAACTCATCAAACTGGCCCACAAAGTAGCCCAATCTTACCCAAAAAAAACTGGTCCACACTAGCGTTTTGCCTTTTTGGTTCGGGCCTTGTCCTATAGGCCAGTCCGAGCCTGTCTTGACTTCTCAGCATTCCCGGCCCTATATATGCACGATGGGGAAGGGGGCATTTCTGGTGTAGATGGGCCGAGGAAAGGATTGGGCAGCGTTCTGCTAAGCCTTGCTAGGCCCCAAACCTTTCCTCTCAGAGGAGAGCTCATCCCGTTTCCACAGAGCTGAAAACATCCCTTCTACTGACAAAGACCGGGCACCTATTATCCTCAACACTCAAACCAACGCCCCTTCCCGCCACAGAGACCCTCCCCGCCTCAGCGCATGCTTCCGAAGTAAACAATCACAACAACATATTATCGGCCATTTCACTATGGAGGAGGAGTATAAAATGTCCGCAGCGGCTGGCATGTTTATATGTACCAAATGGGCAGACACCTAAGGTGTGAGTGTGACCAAGACTGGCGGGGGCGGGGCGCAGCACCCCTCAGCTCCAGGAGCTAAAAGAGGGAGGCGCTTGAGCGACAGACATTAGCATCCGGCCTGTGGCTTGAGTGGGAGGAGAGAGCACAGGTCACGCGAGGGAGGGAGAGAGAGAGAGAGAGAGAGAGAGAGACTGGCCATATGCGACCTGGAAACCGTGTGGCCCACAGCAGAAGCCAGGCGACGAGAGGGCGACCATTCGGGAAGCATTTCCCCCGCTTTTTTGGGATTCCCTTGAACATTCGACAACATTACCAGGCATTATCAGCATCACGCATGTTTTATGTTTGCCAGTTTCTGGCTGCAGGGTACTTTTCATCTTTTGAAGCATTCTTATCAGCGAAGGCGTTTTGTGGAAGTAGCCCGTTAAGGGCAGGAAGAGGCGCAGAGAAGTCTTCCGGTTCCACTTCTATCCGGGGCCATGAAGGGTCCTTTGCTGCCCGAAAGCGCGCACCTGGACCCGTCCTCTGGGTCTGCCAAGGCCACGCCTGGCCTTTATAGAAAGGTATGTGGAGAAATTCAAGCAGAGGGCACCCGCCACTCTCAAAATGTTAAAGTAACCATCTTGTCCATGATAAATGCATACGGTCAATGCCAGCATGTATAAGTATCCTCCGCCTGCCGGCTATATTTCTGTGCGTATTTATCTTAGCCAGAGTTACACAGAACGAAGTCTCGTTTTTAGGGTGTTTGTTTGGTTTTCTGTTTTTGTTTTGTTCTGTCTTTGCTCTTTTCGCGGTGTAATTTGTATTATCTGTATTTGTTGTCCGAGTCTAGGTGGTTTATTGTGTGTTTGCCGGGTGCGTGCGTGGGGCAGACTTGCTGTCCCTTATTTGCAAGTTTGCTTCTGCGCCTTGTTTTTTGTTTGGGGCTGGGGGTGAACTTGCACCAAATGCATACCGTGCACTGCTGCCCACATGGTTTAATGCCCAGTATTGCTGAAGGCTTCTGCTCTGTGGGCAGTGGCGTGTCCAAACTCTTATGATTGGGGTGGGATGGCCCAAGTGGGGCAGGGGTGGCATGAAGTACGCGCACATACACACATAATGATCATAGTTTAGGATAATGGTGTGGCCAATCAGATTCCAGGGGTAGCGCGTGCCACTTCCTGGACACGCCCCTGTCTATGTGGTGTTAGAACAGACGATTCCTCAACATTACTCTTGACTACCCATTGCCGTAGATGCAACCAACATAAAGCGCTAATTACAAAGTAAAAAAAAAACGCTGTATTCCAGGCACACGACACGGACGTGTTTTATAGCCACGCGCTTTACCTCCTTTGCAAAGGAAAGCTTGGAAAAGCGATCAAACGGACGCTTCTGGAGGGGAAAACTATTTGCGCTCAAGGGACCGATGCAGGATTGAAGGTTACAATTTATTTCACAAAATATTTACGTTCGCGAAATGGTCAACTGTTTGCAAAGACGACCCATACGCTAGACCAGGGGCCTGAACCCTGCGGCTCTCCAGGTGTTTTGGACTCCAAGTCCCATGATGCCACACCACTGACTATGGCGGGTAGCACTGTTGGGAGTTGGAGTCCAAAACATCTGGAGAACCAATCGTTGCAGTCACACCCCTGGGCATAACCGGAGGCGAGCCCAAGTAGTTGAAAACTGTTCACTGGATCTTGCTACTTGGAAGAATGGTAGACGTGTCCTCTTGAACTAATAAAACGACCCAGTGATTATAAGCCGTGCGTGCTCCCCTCCTACTACAGGTAGGCTCCCCACAGAATGTTCATTTTCCAGTGCTAACCAAAATCCCCGCTGCGAGGCGCACACAGCCTTTTATTGCAAACTATAACATCTCACGCAAGCCCACGTCGCGAGGGCCGTCTTGTAATTATCCCTATAGTAACAGCGCAAAAAGTGCGCTGCAGCAGGTGGACCTCTGTCGTACACCAGCATCTGGGAGGAGGCAGGTGGCCCGACCGAATGACAAGCGTCCAATAAAAGGGGTTTCACAGTTTCAAACGTGGGTAAAATACCCTGTCCGAATAGACCAGAGAATGTTATCTTGCTAGGTCTTCCATTTTGGAGGCTGCTGTTAGTAAGGTTTCTGGGGCACGCGGGATGGGGTGCAAAAGGGCGGTTTATAGAACGTCGACGTGACTATTCCCTCGCTCTTGACCCGTGATACTGATGTAGGGACGGCGTTAGGATGACGAGATTTAAAAATAAAAACCGGGACAAGGCATTGACATAAATAACCATCAGTAGTGGGATAATGAGGGGCGGGGGAATGGCTTGGGGTCCAGTCCCTCCCCAGGAAATCAACTTTAAAGATGTGGTTGTGACTACAAGCATGCTGAAAACAAAGCAACTTTTACTCTGATTGCTATTTTCGGTCTTGCCAGTGAAGCCCTTACATACACAGTAGTAGTTCAATGGGGTGGGTTCTCCCACCCTTGTGTTACCGCGTGACGGGCCGATTTATTTACTCATGTGAACATAGTATGGACAAGGGTTTAACAGCAGTCGTACAGGCAAACTCTGAACGAAGTCAGGCTTGTCAAACCTACCACATTCTCAACACAATCTTTTTTTCCCCCCAATAGTCAATCAAGACCTTGATAGAGAAGAAGAGGAGGACCCGGATCAATGCCAGTCTGGACCAACTGAAGGAACTCCTTCAGAGCAACGAGGGTTCAAAGGTGAGTGGTCATGGCACTGTAAAAGCAAACAAAGGGCAATGTCGAAGAGCAGGAGATTACACTCTTGTACATGATTTTTTTTAAAGCATTGCAGTGTATTGTGCCCCAATTTTACGGTAACAAATATCAGGTCAGTTGTGACTCGCGGGCCATCCCTGATCCTGCTATGAATAGTACAATCGATTGAATGAACAAGGATGATGATGCCAGTGCAGTCTAATACTATAGGCTGGAAGTACTTTTTTGTTCAATGGCACCCTTTAAGAGTAGAAGCTGGCATTCTTCTAAGATACATTTCACCATATCTTGGTCGAAGGAAAGTAAAACAGGGAGTGAGCACCAAATGAAGAAGGCATCTTTAATGTCATAGGGAATGACCAAATATTCCATCACATATCCACAGGAGACAAGGCCTTAGGAGACAGACAGGACCATCAATGGAAGAGATCCGCCCAGATTCATGTACATTTGCCTAGATTCAGGCTTATGTCCACAGGATCTGTGGATCAAAGTTAAAGTTCAACCTCGCATATCTAGGTTCAGACTTTTTGGCCCAGATTAATCTGCGCCGTTCTGAGTACTGCTGTGGGCTGGCTGTTCTCCCTGCTGGCAATTTATGAATCACTAGTGCTACTTCAGCTAAAATAGTACAAATTGGGTCATTGAACCTGCACTGGCAATTGTCCCAGCAAAATAACCAAATATGGTTTGTTACAGCCCTGGTGAAAAGACACCATTTGCACCCGTGTTAACACTTGAAATACACCCGTGTTAGCACCAGGTCAATTAAAACTAGGCCAACAGTGGTTATTGTACCAAGCCTAAGAGTCCCAAAAATCCTTTGAATGTGTCAATGCTAAGATCCACTTAAATCTATTTTTCAGTTGGCTTTCCTGCTATAAAAATAGCAAACCTAACAACCGTCTGCGCCCTGAGGTTTGGACATGAAATGTCACAATATAGCCTGATATGACATGGTATGCCACGAGCACCAAGAGAACACGCAGGTGGCAACAGTGTGTGGTGTAAGAATCTTTAACATAACATGTCATGTTGTGATATGCCATAGATTGGCGTGTTGGTTTAAATCATATGCCATGTCATAATAGGTCATGTCCTCAGTGACATGATGTGAAGTGTCATATCCTAAACTGTCATATGGCAACATGACATTACACCATGACATGGCATTTTAGGACATAACTTAATGACATGTCGTATCAGCAGAGCATGACAAAGTGTAATAGAACAACCCCTTTAAGATCCCAGTTTAATTATTATTATTATTATTATTATTATTATTATTATTATTATAAGCACCGTTTATGGTTAGATGATTGCATTGTGTATATAGTGTGCACACTTCGAATGAAGGTTTAATCTACGCAATGTTAGTCTACCCCCAGTTTGACATTCCTAGTTTTTTCAATTCAAGAATCCTTCCAGTTTGATTAACCCAAGAAATTGCCATTTTGTCCAGTCCAGTTTCTACCTCTTCGACAACTCAGCCATACCCCCACTTTGACATCTCCAATATTGCCTGTTTGCACAATATCCTTTTATTCCCCACTTAGCAATATCAGCCTGCTCCAGGTTTGATTAATCGTGAATACTTCCAGTTAAATCACATTTTGAAAGTACCTCGGTGCTCCTTTGATGAACCATGTATAATCCCAGTTTGACAAACCAACGGATGACATGCCTGTGCAATCCCATTATACTTCCAGGTTGCAAAATCCCAGTAAACTCCCAGTTTGACAACACAGTTTGGCCACATTTTGCAGTGTGTCGGTTTCTGTGCTGGCTGTGGAATCCCAATGTACTCTCAGATTGCCAATCCCAGCACACCCCCAGTGCAATGTTCCCAAGAAGCCGACTCTAGAGTATTCAGAACATGACATCAAGCACTCGATCATGACCTTGTGTTGAAATCTTGCCTCTGTTTCCTTTTCTAGACTGAAAAAGCCTCCCGACTGGAGAAGGCCGACATATTAGAGCTGGCAGTCAAACACCTGCAGCGGCTGAAAAGAGCAGGTAAAGGGAGCGGAATGGCGTGCTCTGACTGTACTTTTATGCCATACAGGTGATATGATTGTGATCGTGGTGTTCTGATGAGGAGATGGGTCTCACAAAGATCATTGTCGCTATATAGGTGACACTGGGAGGGTAAAGCAGGTACAATTGTTGTTCTGATTAAACAGGGAAAGCAACTGGGTTCAGTCCCATGTACACTGCTCAGAGGAGTTGAATACACTCAGGCTGGTTGTACAAATTCTTCAAGAGCTGTGGTGAGGTCAGGTTTTTCTTCACAGTGTAGCACCTGTATTTTGGTCATGCCTATCTTTTTTTTGAGCATTTCTGGACTCAAAGTTCCTCAGAGCCTTCACAAACACATACCTCTCAGGAAAATTGTCACAGGACGATAGCTTAGCGGCAACATGCTCGCCTTGGAAACATGAGGACACGAAGCAACACAGGTTCAATCCCGGGGTCTGCGCTTAGAAAACTCCGGTAAACAGGGCAAGTTGTAACAAAGCAGACAGAAACCTTGGGAAGCACGCTTCTGAAAAGGTAGACCCACATTCCCTGGTCACCTGTGGGCCCAGCTGCTTTTTCAGTTCAGTAAAAACACTCTCAGCTCAGTGTTCCAGACAGGCAGAAAAAGGCCCGAAGTTTCACCCCCAAAAAAGTAAAAGATGACTTCTAGAGTCAAAGATTTGCTGGTGGCTGGTACACTTGAGAATCTTTGGTCTCCACCACTGTGCAACCCCACCAACCCTATCATGAACTAACTTCCCTTGGTGATCTCCATGGGCTTCACAGCGACAAGAGACTTTATAAATGTAGCCGCTTTCCACTGGATAGTAATGGGTCTTAATGAGCGCCAGCAGGATATGACATGTAGCCTTCCGCTTCTGGATTACACTGCCTAATGCTCACTGACGGGTGTTCCCTATTGACAACGTCCCTTGGCTGTGGCTGGGCACGTAAACTCTGCTCCCTAATCTAAGGATTCCAGCATGGCTACTGCACCTGCAGCCAAAGATCCCCCTGAAGACTCTTAGGCCCCTTTTCAAGATTGTGCTGTTTTGCCATACACTGTTAAACCACCCTACCAATCCAATATACCAGCGCCTGAAGTCAAGTGCAAATGGAAACTGGCATTTCTTTTCCACAGTTCAGGCATGACATTTCTTGGTAAAAAAAAAAGAGTGACCATTTTGAGCCTTCCAGCACTGCCTCCTGTGATTCGCAGCCCTTGTTCAGCACCAAACAACACACGCCACACCTGTAAACGGGCAAAAGAAAACACAGAATATTTTATGCTGTACCAAAGTAGGCAGAAAATACTCGAAGCTTCATTTATTGAAATGCCCAACAACTCTTAAGAAATAGAAAAAAGAACGAAAAAAATGAATAAATCTTGCCAAAAAAATTGCACTAAAAAGGCGGGATCCCAGATCAGAAATTGTCGTGCATTTCTTCATATATGTTCACATTCTATGATCATCTGGGAAGGTCACTGGGATTCAAATACCAGGAAAGCGCTAGATTAACATCCATGCAAGACTAATGCATGTTGAAAAACAATAGGCCAGGTCACCTTTAGTTATACTAAGGTAGATTTAGTTATACCAAAGTAGGTGCCTCGGGATGGTGATCATTTAGCAAGCGGATTGATATTTCTGTCCCCAATATTGTTTGTTTGTTTTTTTATTTATTTGTAGGGTGCACCAAACCCTTAGGTAGCTGGGCGCTCAACATCACAAGAATACTTATAGCTTAGTTACAGGTATAGTCAGTAGCAGAGAATACAGATGTCAATACAAGTAGGTAGAGGTAAAAAGCATACATTGAAACATACAGCAGCATTCATTAGACTAGAGGTCGTTAAGGTGTAACCAGGAACGGGTTTTGCGTCAAAAGCTGAGGTAAGACTGATCCCTTCTGAGCTCAACTGGGGGGGGGGGGCACTCCATTGCTGGGCTGCTTTTACTGGGAAACTGTTACCTCCTGTTTTGTTTAGTCTAAATCTTGGTATTTGGAGGCAGTAGGAGTTGGGAGTCCTAGAAGGCCACTCAGAAGTGTTTCTGCTTATTCTTTCCTTCAGATAAGGAGGGGCAGCATCGTTAAGACATTTGAAAGTTAATGACACAGTTTTAAAGAGGATCCTATCACTAATTTTCAGCCAATGATAGTTTCTCCTAGCATTGGATATGTGCTCTCTAGTAGGGAGGTGCAGGGCCGTTCTGAGTGCATTTTTTTGCAACGTCTGTAGTTTGTTGATAATGTATTTGTTGGCTCCTAGATACAGTGCGTTACAATAGTCCAATTTTGATGAGATGAGGGCATTAGCTAAGATGATGCAGCTTGCTAGTGAGAGGAATGGTCTACATGCTCTAATTAATTTGCCAGTGTAAGCTATGGAAGAGGCCAGGGAGTTTACCTGTTTTTTTAGGTTTAGTGCAGCATCCAGATAGAATCCAAGTGTCTTCACTTCTTTAGCAACTTTAATAGTGTTGCCAACAATTTCAAAGGCACTATAGTTAGTGTCCAGTTTTTTTAGGTTATTAGGCGAGCCGAGGATCAGGATCTCCATTTTGTCATCATTCAGGCAAAGGCCATGGGTTCTCATCTATGCCTGAATGAGGATGTATATTTCATTTACTAATGCTGTATCAGAGGTAAAATTGCCCGAAAGGGGAATGAGGATCTGGGTGTCGTCTGCGTAATTAGTGTAGGTGACACCCAGTCTTTCGAATTTGTCAAATAAAGTCTTTGTAAAGATATTATACATGGTTGGTGAGACACATGAGCCCTGAGGTACGCCACATGTTGTTTGGATTGGGTCTGCTGAAGCAGAGGTGGAGAAAACTTGCATACTTCTGTTATCTAGAAAGGAACAGACCCAGGCTATAGCTTCACTTGAGAAGTAGGCAGCTGAAGCTAGGTGTTTGCATAATACTGCATGGTCCACCAAGTCGAATGCTGCCGACAGATCAAGGAGGAGTAGCATAGCTATGTTTCCTTTGTCATTGAGCTTGTCGATTTGAGCTTTAATGTCTATTAATGGTGTCTCCGTGCCGTACTGGGGTCTAAAACCCGATTGGCGGGAGCCTAGAAGTGATTGGATTTGAGATACTTCTGAATTTGAAGATAGGCCACTCTATCTATTATTTTGAGAAGGAATGGGACCGTTGTGATAGGCCTGTATTTTGTGGGGATGGAGGGGTCTAATGTTTATTTTTTAAGAAGGGGTAAAACCCAGGATTATTTTAAGCTATTTGGTACAGTGTTGGAAGAGAAGGAGGCATTGATGCGTTTGTATATAAAAGGGGCTAGATCTCTGGCCGCATCCTTAATTATTTGGGCTGGACAGTTGTCACCTTTACAGTTTGATGGTTTTAGGGAGGAAATGACTTTTTCAGTTTCCAGAATGGATACTTTGGAGAATTTGACTGGAGCTAAATCAAACTTGTCATTTGGAGTGGTGGTAGTTACTGTTTCAGCGAGAGGGAGCAAGGCTTTTTTGGCTGTAATTTTAGTTTGTAGTGTTTTTATTTTATTAGGTAGTGCATTTTGAATGATGGTACACCATTGTTTGTCTTTGGTTACGTTATCTGGTGGAGGTATGGGTGATTCTAGTTCCAGAAGGAACGTGAATAGTTCCGAAGTATTGGAATCTGCTTTGGATATTCTTTCATTGTAGACTTCTTTTTGGTTTGAATAATTTCTTTCTTGTAGATTTTGGCACAGAGTTTTAGTTTCAGTTTATTTTCCTCCATTGGGGAATGTTGCCATGTAGTTTCTAAGTTCCTTTTTTCCAATCTAAGTTCTTTAAGGTGAGGGGAGAACCAGGTATTAAGATGAGTTTGCTGTTTACTTTTGAGTACCTTAAGCAGGGCAATAGTATCTAGGGCCTTAGCCATAATGTCATTGTAGGTGTCCACCAGAGTATCTGGGTCAGAGTTGCTTGGCAGGGCATTAATCACAGGAAGGATGATAGGTAGGAGGTTGTCAGGTGAGATGTTATTCTTAGATCTAGTGGGGAGAGAGGGTGCCATAATTTTGTCTTTATCTATTTGTTTGTTGAGTGTTAAGTTGAAGTAGATTAAGTAGTGGTCAGTCCAAAGTTGGGGTGTGATTTTAGTGATGGTGGTTGGCCAATTTAGGGTGGCTACCCAATCTAGGGTCCTGCCTTTATCATGGGTAGGGGAGAGAACTTTTTGAGTGAGGCCATGTTCTTCAAGCATGGTGGCTATCACTTGGGCTTGTTTGTCATCCGGATCATTAAATCCTAAATTGAGGTCCCCTAAGATTATTATCTGGGATGAGTCTTTAGTGTTGTTAGCTAAGAGGCTAGATATGTCCTCTTCAAATGAGCCTATGGGTCCTGACGGCCTATATATAAGGTAGATGGTTAGAGTACGGCATGGGGAAATAGGCAATTTTGCTGCAATAAATTTGCAGGATTTTAGCGAGGGTAACGTAGATAGCCTTAGGTCTAGGTTAGCTTTGGCAATGATGGCTAGGCCACCTCCTCTAGAATTGGGTCTGTCCATTCTTAAGAGTTGATAATCTTCTGGTATCGCTAATGTGAGCGCTGGGCCTGCTGCCTCGTGCAACCAGGTTTCTGTGACCGCTAAGAGGTCAAGGTAGTCTGGCTAGTTCTATGGCGTGAGCCACGACAGATCTGACATTAATCAATGCTCCAGCTATCGTCGTTGTATTAGGTGATCTCTGGGGTTTCAAAGTTATAGGTGTGTGTTCTTTCGTTTTGACACCTGAATTATTTTGCATGTGTGCATGCGCCGTATGTGGAATGGTATATTTAGGGTTGGTACGGCAGTTTGAATAAATGTTACTAGTCATTTTAGGTTTGTTGAAGGACGGGAGTCGTGCTCGGAGCCTGGTGTTTCTGTTCAATGTGAGAACGGGTGCATATTTAATTTGATCCATGGTTAGCAAGAGTATTTGTGTGATCAGCAATAGTGCAGATAGCAACCAGGTTCTGCTGATGTACACTGTACTACAGTTGTTATTGGCTTGAATGGATTGGATTGGGAGGGCTGTAACTAGTGGCAAGTTGGCTAGCGCTAGGTCAGGCAAGAGTCGGGGTAGGTGTAGTAGGTTTACAGCAGTTTATATGTGAAATACTTGGGTCAGTGGTTCACCTAGGCGAGGTTCAGCTGGGCCATGTAGGTAGAAGAGGTTCCATATAGTCGGAATTGGCGAGGTTCAGTATGGTCACAATAGACTAAAGTTAGGATGGTTACCGTAGGCTAAGTTAAGCATTTGCACTGTGTGCTAGATTTCAAGGTCACATCGAGTCTAGGTAGGCTAAAAACAGGATATTGTCAATAGGCTAAATTAAGCATAGGCACTGTGTGCTGGCTTTCAAAATCAGACCAAAACAGGATATTCTCAATAGACTAAAATAAGCATAGGCACTGTGTACTAGATTTCAAAATCGGGCTAAAAACAGGATATTTTCAATAGGCTAAATTAAGCATAGGCACTGTGTGCTGGCTTTCAAAATCAGGCTAAAACATGATATTCTCAATAGACTAAAATAAGCATAGGCACTGTGTGCTAGATTTTAAAATTAGGCTAAAAACAGGATATTCATAGTAGGCTAAATTAGGCAAAGGCACTGTAATCACATCAAGTTTAAGTAGGATGAAATCAATGTACTCGTAATGGACTAAAATCAAGATAGACACAGTGGTGTGCAATACAGGCACTATTCATTGCTCCTGTATATATTCTAATAGGTTTCTAAGAACAGAAGCACTAAGTGCAAAGGAAAAAGGTACAGTTTCCGTAGTGTGGAAAATAAAAGAAGTGGATTTTTACCAGAGGAAAAGCTTGGTGAAACAGGGATCTAAAACACGCAAACAGGCAGTTCTGCAAATAACAAAAAGTGTACTTGATGAAACTTCATTTGCACCGTCAGTAGGGGCGGTATTCTAATATTCCCATTGACACATCTCACCTTCTTTAATCGTTGGGCTTGATTCACAAACCTATTTCGCAAATGCAAGTTCAGTTGCAGTTGAAACAAGCATTGGCAGTGCCAACAGTTTGGGCTTTTGAGTAGGCATGGCAAAAGCCCTTGCCAGGCACAGCATAGTAGTATTAACTGGCCATTAATGGTAGCAGGTGCCAATGGTGCGAGTACCTCGGCATCTAATAGCAGTGCCTGGCTATGCCTAATACTTGTACACAAGTCAAAACTGTTGGCTTTGGCAATGCTTGTTTTTAACAGGACTTCAGGGGAGCACACGCAAAGTGCTTACAAATCGAGTGGATGAAAACAGACCTGGTTTAACTTTATTACACCAGTAGCAGGTTTACAAATTGCACTCTACTGCAAAGTTTGATTGTAAGTCTTGATTAAAGCGAGCTGAAAGATTTCCTATGAGGTGGTGTTTTAGGTTGGGAGGGACAGGAACTCGGTGGGAATGGTCATAGGGATTAGCATGGACGTGGGCAGTCAGTGGGTGGGCAAAAAACCAAACACCTACAGGCTGTGTGTCACTCCTCCTTTGCCATTTCTCCCTATCTGTACTCCACTGCAATAGTTTCAGCAAGGCGACACCTATTAGCCCAAACAAAAAAAAACTGCAATTTGCAGACGAGCAAAGTGCAAGTGATTCAGAGAAAAACAGAAAGGTGATGGCTGGAAGGTTTTGAATTAATCATAACCACGGGCAAATCTCTGGGCAATCCTCCAGACCATCTCGTTTTTCATCCTGCCAAGCCATTACAGAGGGGGAAAGCTCATATGCAAATCAGTCGTGGACCCACCCCAAAAGGGGCAGTCGACCCCAAACTGCTAAGTCACATCCCTTCTGCATGAGATCACAAACATCCCCAGACTTGTTTCGGTTTTATTGGGCATATCAGTGAGGAGGATCTTGGGTCTCACGGGACCCATGTCTGGGCATACTAGTCCCACTCGGGATGACAAAGCAAAAACGAAGAGGTGATGGCTGGACGGTTTAGAAGGAATTTTAACCTCTGGCATTGCTCGGGGCAACCCTCCAGACCATTGTTCTTCGCCTGCCAAGCCAAGGCAGAAGGGGAAAGACCATATGCAAATCAGGCTTGGTTCCATCCGAAAACCGTCTAGCCATCACCTCTTTTGTTTTGCATGAGTGCACCTTTGACACATTTTCTTTGAGGAATTGCATTCAAAATGTTTAGGCCGAGGGTTCGTGGAAAAGGGGAAAGGAATGGATGAAAACATTGAGAAATAAAAGGGTGGGTATAGTAGGCAATGGTTGGGTATTTGTGTGGAATCACTCCCAGCTCAATGAAAAGAAGCAATGCAATTCACTAGAAAGAAATTGTCAACAAAGACATTTTTTTCAAATTGCTGAAAATTAGAAATCCATCCTTCTGACACACCCCTGATTTTGGCTTCTTATTCTATTCTTGCAAGGAACAACTTTGCATCAGGGCGTTAATGTTTATTGTCTCATTTCCCCATTTCAACTGGATGACACATCTTATGTGGCAGGTTCAACAAATAATCGAACCTTCAATCATAACGCGGGCATTGACAATTATTAAATATGCAAAAAGCCTAAATTCATTCAAAGCATTTGTGGTGGACCAATTTGCATGTTATTATGATTGATTTAAAAAAGGAGTGGAACGTGGCAAGGGGGGTAGGGAATGGTTCTGCTTCCCTGAGTTGGGCTCAGAAGGGAGGCAGTACCAGTCTGGCCGGAGAAAATACACAGACCCATGGCCATGTTTAATCCGTTTAACATAACTAAGCAGCATCAAGACATTTTTATACGTGACACCAAAAACATCCACCATTTCATTATCACCACAGGTATATTTCATATTTACATCTCAAATGGTTTTTCCTTGTGACAGGCTGTCCCAGGTGGAACCGTTCGCTCCGCTCCCTTATGGCAGTGGACATCCGTGAGGTCCCCCCTATGCTGTCGCAGACCTCCGCTACATACCTTATGTTGGGGGGTGATCTCAGGAGGCACCAATCTCTTGTTCGAGACCTTCCACCTCCTGGCCCACCACCTCCCTTCTCTGTCCTCCTTCCCGCCTGACCCTGCTGCCGGGCTGAAGCCATCCCAGTGAGGGGCAGACCGTGCACTCATCACTGCACCTAACCAGCCTCAGGGTCCCCCCGGGAGGGGCAAATCACTGACCATATGGTCCACCCCCGCCTGACACACGACCTACGACCAACCGGTCGGGGGTACTCCCCCCAGCTCAAGATATGTCCATCATTGCTAAGATGTTTCCAAAGAGCAAGCCTGTTCCTTTGTCCGACAGATGTACTCCGTTGTGGTGCATATTGTCCATGCCCCTCACCAGTCCGTTGGCCACCACCCGGAGCCTTCCCCCTGCCAACCGGGCTAACTCGTTGTTTAGTATCCTTGCCAAAACGTTGATTGGTCTTGCTGACTCCGGCACGCCCCATCTTGTTCTTAAATGATTTGTGACCATGCAATTATTGCTTTTGGCCCACCCAGCCGAAGGGGGAGATCAATTCCAGCCACAGAACCTTCTGCCCCATTGGCACCAGGTCGTCAGCGCCCCCAACCCCAATGTGCAGATCACCAGATCTGGATCGGGTATGTTCTACTTTATCTTATGCTCGGCCATGATGTTGCGCACTTGCCCAATCCTCAAGCCCTCCTTTCCGATCCAATGCACTCCCTCGTCCGAGCACCCAAACGGCCCTTGCCCCATCCTTGCTCGTCTCTCTATGCGCTTTACAAAAGAGTGCCGATCACCAACACCACCTGACATCCTCTATGAAATAACGGAAGAAAAATAGCGTGTTAAACACTCTTAATTTCTATTGCTCATTTCTTGCCTTGCTTTTTGTACTCCCCTTCCTTCTTACTCTGTTCCTCCCTCACGCCTCCCCCACATTAACCGGTCAGGTGGGGCCTTATGCAGCCCTTGAATGCTCTACATGTCCATCGCCCCAAGCTCATGATTTCGCCCACTGGCAGTCCGTCTCCTGTTGCGGTCTCTGAAATGTCATTCTCAACTAGAATTTAGAAGCACTGGACCCGTCCTGGTGTTTGAACAATGGGCCACTCGAGATCCCCCGGATCGCAATGAAATCCCTAAGAGCTGCCACCGGACAGATCACTCTATTCCCATTACTAGCCAATCCACTACTGCCCCTTTCAGCCCCTGATCTGTTTTTTACCGCCTCACTGAAATCTGCACCCAGTCAACCCCTTTAAAAAGGATATCTGGAAAATCAAGCCCCCCCACGTGACGTCTGTTTTAGTGGACCCAATCAATTCCCCTAGCCTGAAGGCCCCAAAAAAGGCTGTCACAAAAATGTCCCTAAAGAGAGTCCTCTTGTAATTATCTCTGCATACCCTTTCCAGTGATGGAACCCTCTTCTCTAGCTTCCGTGGGTCCAGTGGGCACCTGGGTCCGTTGTCCTGCCTCCCCATCCTTGTCCATCCTGTCAATGCCTTAATTACTGCAAAATGGTGTGAAGGACTCGCTACCCCTTGCCATCCTGCCATGAACCTGATAGCCGCCGCTCTCCCTTTTACTGCCCCTGCGGACACCCGCGAGTCATACAACTGTCCCAGGATGGCAATCAAGGGGTCCCTGTGGAATAGCTCTGATCTCCCCATCCTCTCGCAAAACTCCAAATACTCCTCAAATGCATTTTCATATGCCCTCTTGGTCTTCTTGGCCAATGATCCCTCGATCAGTGGTGCTAAACCGGGGCACCGAAACTACATAGTATGTTGGGAAAAGGGGTCATCGTAGTATCTGACTATGGCAGCCATCTGTGAATTTCCTGCATCTTAAGACGAGACAATGCATCCGTAGCGTTATTGCACACCCCTGGAACGTATTTAGACCGAAAATGCACCCCTCACTTCAAGCACAGCAATACCAAATACTTCAACACTCTAAGGACCATGGGGCACGATGCCCTCTGGTTGTTAATCACCATTACTTCTGACATACTGTCCAAGCAAAACACCACATGCTTGCCCCTCAGTCCCTCCCCCCAAATTGTCAATGCAACAATAATAGGGAATTGTTCCAAAAATGTGATGTTCCGGGTTAATCCCCAGTTGTCCCATTCCTCTGGCAATCTCTGCCCACACCGCTTGTTTCCCCAAATGGCCCAAAACCCCACACTTCCTGCTGCATCAGTGTATGTCCAATCTCCTGGTTGGACCGTGCCTTTTTGGACCATACCTGAATCCCATTGAAGTCTGCCAGGAAACTGTCCCAAACCCTGAGATCCGCCTTTAGTGAAGCGGATAATCTAGTATGGTGTTGCTTCTCGGTGAGCCCAGACATTGCCCCCCGCTATGGCCAGTGCAAAATTGAGCTGCCTCACTAGGCGCTGCAGTTGTGCCAGGGTCACCTTTTTGCACTGCCGGCACATGTATATTGACTCCCGGAATTCTGCTTCTTTCCCAGCCGGAATGCTGCAAATCCCCCGCTCTGTCAACTTCAAATTTGAAAAATACGATCTTGGTCACCAGCCCCACTGTTTTTGTCCTGCGCTAGTGGCACACCTGATTCTTCTGCTATGGCCTGAAACCCTTCCAGTGCCTCTGGTCACTGCCCTGAATCCGGGGGCCCCAAAACCAAAAAGTCATCGAGTTAGTGCACCATTTTCCCTCCTCTTATTCCACGCTTTGTCACCCATTCCAAAAGGCGGTGAATACCTCAAAGTAACTGCAAGAAATGGTGCAACCCATGGGACTGCATTTGTCAAAATAGAGCCATCCCTCCATCTGGAGCCCCAGTAGTCTGTAATCCGCTGGGTGCACTGGCAATAAGCGAAATGCAGATTTGATATCCGCCTTTGCCAGCAATGCCCCTACTCCGAGCCCCTTCAGCCGACTCAATGCATCATCAAAGGCTGCGTACCTCACCGAGCATACCTCCCCATCGATTGCGTCATTTACTGAAGCCCCTTTTGGAAAGGACAAGTTATGGATCATCCTGAACTTCCCTTCCTCCTTTTTTGGGGCAATGCCTACTGGTGAGCACACTAACAATGGGAAAGGCGGCTGCTAAAAGGGCCCTCTATTCTCCAGAGCCCTTTTTCCTTCTCAATTATTTCCCTTAACACTGTATTGTTCACTCTTACTGATGCTTGGTTTCTCGGTACTTCTGGTGGTTATAACCCCATTCACTGGAATGCAGAATCCTTCCGAAAAACCCTCCACCAGTAGTAGTGCTTCCTTTTGCCTCAGGTAACTATTTGCCCATATCCAAAGCACCTCCACCCTGATGGGTGTAGGCAACTGGTGCTCCCCTGTTTGGCCCCTACTTGCTCTTTTTGTATTCCCTATCCTCGGCCTTTTGTTGCACCTCTGTTCTGGATGGATGCCCAGGCAACGCGCAGCCGGAGCATGTGTGTTTGTTCTCGTGCAGGATTTTGTGTTAAATGCCCAACATGCACCTATGCCCCCTTCTGGGGGAGGGGTATAAAAGGACTGCCCCTGTCTGTGCCCATGCCTCTTGCGACCTGGGACCATGTGACCTCCCACTTTGTTGCCGAGCCATGGTGCAGCTGGCCCATAAATCTATCGCCCTGGTTCCCCCAATCCAGCTGTATACTCCCTGCTTTGGAAGCCCTGAACCTCTCATCATAATTCAGCCATGCGCTAAATGTGCACTCACGATACATGGACATTATTAAGTGTAGATATTACCATAGTTTCTGTTGCAGCTCTGGATATTGTCCTGCCATTATGGATGCAAAAATTGCAATCCCCATTGTCCAATTCACGATTGACCTCTCCACCTGTACCCTTTTCTCTTTACTTTCCCCTTTTGCTTCCTTCACTTCCTCCGAAGCAGTGTAACTTAGTAACACAAATATATCAACAAACTTGTCTTACCTTATTTCCATTGGTACGTGCCATGTGAGCATACCTGTGGGGTTAATGATGGGGGCTGCTGATGCCCGCACACCTCCCGATGTCCCTGCTGCCGTATATATTCCCTCGCCCCAACCTAGCGAGCTAAGTTTGGTACCGCTCCAATGCTACGTCCTGCCCCTTAATTATTTCCGCCAATCCAACTTCCAGGCCTGTGTTTGCTGATCCTACGTGCGGGCCCTGCCCCATGTGTAACCAGGCAAAGGTAGCCCCTGCCCCGCCTAGCTGACCCGTTGCCTGGCTCCCTCCTAGTCCGGATCTTCCTAAACCCGAAGCCCATTGTCCTGCTAGTGTGCCCATATTCCCAACCTCTCTAGCCCACTGCACCCTGTTGCCCTCCTGTTCGGTGCCCACCTGGCCTGTGATTTGCGCCCGACTACATGTGCCCACCTCTGCTCTTGTTACGGGCTCCATTATGTTGTTGGGACTTGTCATAGGACCCTGGTATCAGGGCCCTCCCCTGATAGCTGCAGGCTGTCTGGGTGCCCTCCCCTCGGTAATGCAAGGCCCTCTTTCCGCCTGGGCGATTCTCCCTCCTTACAGTTCCCCCCTGCCGTCCTGCTGAGTTACTGCTATCTTATTCCATAGCCCACTCCTTTCTTCCCGTCCTCCTGGTTGGAGAATTGCCACATCCCTCACCCGCACTGGCCCTGTGCCCCCTGCCTGTTCCTAAACCACCGTAGCTTTTGCTGCATTTTTATGTTTCTTCGCAGGTGGGAAGGACGCTCTCAGGCCCACCTTAGTCCTACAGGGCCTTGTCTCTGCTCTTACTTCTTCCCCTTCCTCCGGTGGTTGCTCCCGTGGTCCTCCCATATTAACCCCTATCAATTGGGCCATCACCGAGTCTATCCCCTTGTCCTGCAAAAGCGTGAATAGTGCCGCTACCTTGACTGGATCCATGCTTACTGTCTGTCCTTGTGTGCTGTTTTGCCAGTAATCTGCTGCCTGATTTTATCCCTATTGGCTCCCTCTCTTGCTATGCTCCCCTGTGTTCCCCTCCTGTTTCCATGAGGCGTTGTTTATCGCCATACTAACAAAATCCCTCAAGGTGTTTTTTATCCAAGCCCTACAAAATTCCCTCCTGACCATTTTCTCCCTTGCTTCGGTGCCTGCTTCCCCCACTGTGTTCCCACTTTTGCCGTATGCGTCTCACCGCACCCACTGCTACTGTAAGCGACACCCCCCATGTTGCAGCCTTTGCCGCTTGTACATTAATTCTTACAATGTATTACAAACTACACAAAGCACTTCCACATATTCAATTAAACTCCCAATTTTCGCCAACAGCTCCCGCCACCCCACAATGCTCAGTTTCCAACAGTACCTCCATCCCCTCTCCCCCTGCGGCATCGCACACTGACCCCTGCACCCCTCCTACCCCGCACTCTCCCCAGAAACCTTGTAATGCTGCACCGCCCCACCCCAACCGTCTCCCCACCCCACCCGAGCCCAAGATTGCTACACACCTGGAGAGAGAGAATGACTACTGCCTCATTCTCCCCTCCGCCCACTTCCTCAATGCCGCTCGCCTTAGCCTGCCCCTCCTCCCTGACCACCATCCACAGTATTTCCAGCCCTTCTCCTGCTTATAAAGGGTTGTGGGTAATGTTAATACAAAACTAGCTTTTACTCTGTTTGATATTACAGGCCCTGCTGTTTTATTGTTTCCCAGATGGTGTCTATTGCACATTGAGTTAATGCTTGTGGATGTTATGCGAACGGTTGGCGGTTCGAGCCATCCTGCGTTGCAAATTTGTGAAAGTATAATGTTTATTTATATGATTGTTGTTTATAAAATGTAGTTGTTGTGGGGCCGGCTACGGTCACGCAGCCGGCCTTATTGGTGCTGTGGGGCCCAGCACCATGCTGTTATGTCAGGGTCACCCAGACTACTGGTTGCTGCAGGGCAGGGCCCTGGGAGGCTGTGCGTCACAGCCTGGGTGCCGGAGCACTGTGGATGCCTGGAGCATCCCGGATGGTGGGTGCCTGGGCTGGACCTAGGGCACCAGGCTGGTCTGGGGGGCCCAGACCAGCCAGGACCAGCAGGGCTGTGGTCAACCGGCGTGGGGCCTGCAGGCCAGGGCCGCAGGACCGTGGTCACACGGTGTAGGCTTGCAGGTCCACAATCAGAGACGGACACAGGAGTTCCATAGTTGGAGTCTGCTGCCGTTCTACTGCACGTGCCTGCAGGAGCTCCTTTTATTAGCTTGAGCCATGACACAGTCATGCCCCATTTTAAAAGGGCAATACACGTGGGAGGGACACATCCTCTGAAAGGGGTAATACACAATCGGGGGGTCACACCTTACAGTTGTCACCCTTCCTTTCCCCCAAACCACGACAGAGTTTTTAAATTAATAAAACTCTTTTGAAGGGGGGGACAGAGAGTCCAACCCAGGGACATTCCCAGCAAAACCAGGATGTCTGGTCACCCTATCCTCTCCAAACTCCCCAGACTGCTCATCGTGTAGCGCATTGAATGCTTTGGCCCCTGAGTCGCCCCCATTCTGGCAGCCGGAGCTGTGCATAGGATGTCATCACAGTATGCTTACCCTTGAACCGGGCTGAAAATAAATATATGCATATATAGCTCAGGGGCAACGTGGGGAAGCAAGACAACACAAGACAACGCATAGCAACACAGGTTTCGAACACCGGGCTCGTGCTGAGAAACTGGTCTCAGGTATAACGCGTGTTATAAAAGAAAAATTATGATATAATCCATGAAATAAATATGCTGGGGCATGGTCTATACATTCATGTATTTGTTCAAGTATTAAACACTAGACGGTACCTCTGCATTCCCCAGGCACCATCACAACCCCAATTCTGTTTCAGAAAGACCTCTAGTTTTAAATAAAGTCTCCAAAACGTAACTGCTGCTTGTATCCGGGCAGAGCTGATCAGTTTCCTAAAGTGAAGACAAAAGCAACGTCTGCAGGCGGCTTCTTGTGTAATTGGCTGTATTTTTGTTAAAATCTAAAATGTTATGTTGTACAATGTTCACAATCCTATGTCTTGCTTTAAATCTAGGCCATCGTATGTAGTCAATGTTAGACCATAACAGGCTGCCTACCTTGCCACATGGGCACTGCTGTTTGCATCTAGTGCCACAAGGATGAGGGAGGCGAGAGGTGCAGTTAGTTTTCTTTTACTTGTATCGACAAACGAGGGAAAGAGAGGTCTATGCTTGGGAGGGGGACTGTATTGCAGTATACGGTAAACTGTGATGGGCAATTTGAAAAATGTTGATGACAATTGCAGTATTCATTCACACTATATAGAGAATGCGATAAGCCAATGCTGTTCCATACTCTATGAGGTATCAGGCTACTCATTCATATTGTTTAAGGATTTATCAGATTAATAATAGGGTGTGGTGGACTCTAATATTGCCTCTGGCTCTCACAATCCTCAGGCCTCACTGGGCTGAACCAGCACTGTTGATTCCATTTCAGGAAGAAAGTGAGAAACTGAGCAAAAGCACTTGATTTATTTCACATGATTATCTTGTGAAGCAGCACTCTCAAAGTTGTGAGAAAAGATTCAATGAGGGATTTCAGCCAGTGAAAATTAGAGCAGCTCGGGAAGGTACACGAAGGAAATGATAGTTCTAATTAAAACAGGGAAAATATCCCTTGGTACAGCTTGCATCTAACCATTTTTTCCTCTTCGTTTCTTCTGCAGCAAACTCTGACCCCATCAGAGGATTCACTGCCGGCTACAGCCACTGCCAGAGTACCGTCTCCAGCTTCTTCCGCCCGGGCGAGATGTCGGATTCAAAGCTAAAATCCCAACTCCTCCTGAACCTCGAGTTCCAAGGCAATTCTGCTAAAAAATGTACACATCCTCTGCAGAGCTCGGAGCTGTCGGCAGCTTCACCCCTGCCTTGGAACGCTCAAGCTGCCTGCTCTTCTCGCCAGAGGGAAGCCCCACTTGGTCCAATGAACATGGACCGTGACCGGTTTCTGTCAGAAGAAAGCATTCATTCCTCTCGCTTGCAGGCTGACCACACACACTTTTTCCTGAGGGCTCCATCTTGTCACAGTTTTTCGGACATCACTCCAGGTCTCCCTTCTGCCAATCACAAGAAGACACATGAGCTTCTACCAGGACTTGCATCTCACCGCACCTTCCCTGCTTCTGAGGGTTGCGTGAGACAGTGTACTTGTGATAGCAGAGTGCCACCTCTCTCGGATCCTGCACCACAACAAAGCCTCCCAGCCTGCACAGTCGCTGACTCTGACAGTACCCTAAGGTGTCAAATGGAGTCACACATTACCCAGGACAGTCAGAATGGTCCCCGCTTTCTGCCCGGAGCTGAGATGAGCGCCCCCCTATCACAGCATCTCCCTTCTGCCCCCAGTCGGGTGTGGAGGCCCTGGTAGGAGATTGGCATGAACATATTTCTTCTGAACTATTTTTGCTTCAAAATATGAGAAGGACTTCCATATTGGAAAACCACATTTTGCAAATGTGTTTCTTTGAAGAGAAAAAAGACTTCTTACTTGTGGATGTTTGTTGGAGAGTTTGAAACCTGGCATCTGGACAGTCCTCGGGCACAGAGACTCCTTGCATTGAGATGGAGCAATTAAGAGTGTCAGCTGTCTTTCTTACAGGTGACCCCGCTGTACTGTCTATAAGCATCGCTTTATGAACTTATTTATTTAGGATACAAATAAAATGAGGATGTAAAGATCTGAATTTGGGCAGGGAATACACACATGATTGTATATTACATAAGCCACCTCTGTTGACATATGAAGGACACTTTATAAATAGTCAACTGATCTCTACATGATCCAGTGATCTCAAACTCTAAATCGCATACAATTGTAAAAATATAACAGAAATAAATGTTGGCTTTGTTGAACTGTATAATTAGTCTGCCTTTTATGATTTGATGAACGGAGGATACCAAAGGGGCAACACGCTGGTCTTGGAAGCAAGACCACGCAGAGGAACAGAGGTTCAAATCCTGGATCCGTGCTTAGAACCCGAACTCGGGTACGGTATTAGGCACGTTATTAAAAAAAACAGTTAAATTGGTGTTTATTTTGAAATGCCAGAGATTCATATATGTTTACAATGTGAATGTTTCTGCTTCTTTAGGACTGTGAAACTGTAGGAAAGAGTTAGGTATTGCTCATTTTAATTGATTGAGTCAGTTCTGGAATGTCATTCCAGAAGTGAATCAGGTGCTTCTGGGACATCATGCGGAGGCATTGAAGAGCCTTATACGTCTGCTGATGCTTATCGTGTACACCTACAAATCTTTGCACAACGAGGGGTGGGACATGCACTTTCACTTATGCGTCTCTATAGCAAAATGGAGAGCAGGCTACTTCTATTTTATTTCCATCTACTTAGTGGCAGAGGAGCGTAATTTACCCAGACGTGCTGCGCACAAGGCATATTACAGATCGAACGATCCAATTGATGAGTGCTTTACATAGGATCAATGCAAATTGATTGTTACGTAAACCGGCGTGTGAAAGGGAGGGAGCAGGAAATAGAAAATGGGGACCTCACAGAACGGAGCAATTCAACACATCTTCATTGGGTACAAAAAATAGTTATATACAGCGATACGGTGCACGATTTCAATCGGTGGCTCTGCACGTTTTCCTAACTTTGATGCCAAGTCAAGCATTAAGCAAGCTGGTCGGAGTACAGCAGGAGCACAATAATCACCTGTAAACTTGTACAGAGCACCACCAATCAAAGAGGTAGGTCCCATCCCCCTGTTTGTTTGTTTGTTTATTTATTGTGCGCGCCGGACCCGGAGGTATCAGTGCGCAAGAGAAAAGAGAACTTACAGCTTAGTTCCATAAATTACGGAGCAAAGGTAGAGACAGGTTTCCTCGGCGTTACAGGATGAGGGTAAAAAGCATAGAACATGTATAACGGCATATAAATGTAGACAACATGGCGTAATTTACAGATATTTACATATTAGCAAAACTATATCAAAAATACATTGCATGCAGGCAGGGCTAAGTTAGTACGGTAGGGGAGTGAGGGTTACATATCTTTCTCCATTAACCATTTGATTGTACTCTCTCTGAATTTGATAAATGTTTGGCCAGATCTGAGTGTGTGTGGCAGGGAGTTCCACAATTGTGCTGCCCTAACTGGGAAACTGGACCCTCCAATGGTGGACAGTTTGAATCTTGGCACTTGAAGACAGTTGGGGTTGGCTATTCTTGACGGTCTGATGGAGTTTTTTCTGATAAATCGTTCTGTTAGGTAGCAAGGGGCTTTGTTGTTTAAACATTTGTGGATGAGGGAGGCCGATTTGAGATTGATTTTTTTTCCTTGGGTGGAGAGCCATTTGTGTTCCCTTCTTATTTCAGAGATGTGTGCTCTTCTAGGGATGCTTAGGCCAGCCCTAAGAGCATTATTTTGAAGCACTTGTATTCTGTTAATTATTTGTTTGCCCCTATGTAGAGAGCATTACAGTAATCAAGTTTTGGTAGGATGAGGGCTCTAGAAAGGATTAAGCAACTGTCAACTGACAGGAATTGTTTTCCTGCTCTTATTAGTTTACAGGTGCAGGCCGTAGATGAAGCAAATGAGTTTACCTGTTTAGTGAGGGATAAGGTAGAGTCAAGGTAAAAGCCTAAGGTTTTTACTTCGCTGGCAACCTTAATAGTATTCCCATCAATAATGAATGCCGAGTAGTTAAGGTTGAGTTTTGAAATGCGAGCTGCGGTGCCCAGGATGATGAGCTCTGTTTTGTCATCGTTCAGACATAGGCCATGGTTAGCCATCCATGCCTGAACGATGCTATAGACTCTGTTCCCCAAAGCCAGATCTTCCCCATAATCCCCAGTAAGTGGTAGGAGAATCTGGGTATTGTCTGCGTAGTTGGTATAGTTGATACCCAGATTGTCAAGATCGTCAAAGAGTGGCTTGGTGAAGATATTATAAAGTGTTGGCGAGACGCATGATCCCTGGGGCACTCCACAAATAATGGGTATTGGGTCTGCTGCAGCCGATAGTGAGAAGACCATCATAGTCCTGTCACTAAGGAAAGACTGTATCCAAACTATAGCTTCCTTTGAGAAGTGGGCCGCTGAGTCCAAGTGACTACACAGGACTTTATGGTCCACCAAGTCAAAGGCAGCTGAGAGGTCTAGAAGGAGGAGAAGTGCTAGTTTCCCCTCATCTCTTAGTGAGTCTATTTGGGCCTTCAAATCAATAAGGGCTGTCTCTGTGCCATGTTGTGGTTGGAAACTGGATTGGCGGGCGCCTAGGAGTAGGTTCACCTCAAGGAAGTTCTGAATTTGGGTATATGCTACCTTATCTAAGATTTTTTGTAGAAATGTGCCGCAGCACACTGAGCAAGGTGGTAGTTGACTGTGGAGCCGCTTGAACACTTCCCGCATACCACACACAGCTTGCTTTGGCAGCTGTGGGAACCAGAGGAGACAAGGGACTGTACTCCGCTGGGTTTTTTTTCTGGATTGTATTGAGATCTCGTAAATGTATACTAACATGGTCCCTTAGCAAGGTAATTTCCTGCAAGCTCTTCCTCTTAGGCTGCCGATGGACAGAAAATGCATCACTCTGGGCACCCACAGACCTGAAAGATTTATGCTGCAACAAACTCTGTTTCAAATCAATTTAGCAATACTGACATCCTTATTAGTTGCTGAGTCCCATCCCACGTGTACACCTGAACGTTCTCTCATAGTAGCAGCCAGGTCTCAACAAAACTTTAATTGATAATTTGTTCTTGTTCATTTCTGCAAAGGGCGTTCCTTTTCCATGAATATGAGGTGGTTTCCTTGAATATGCTTTCACAGGGTTCCACTTGAATTCGAGGATGCCAAGGCCACATGTCAGGGTTTACTATTTTTATTCTGGGATTGTTACGAGATTGGCCAATTTAAAGTAAAGGCAGGATGTTTCCAAATAAACAAATAGGTTGGTTCCCTCCTCAGTGTGGATTAAGTTCCTTGGCCTCCAAAACCCCCTTCTCAAATTTCTCCTCCATAGATGTGGATACCTTGGGCTTCATGGTCTACAAAACAAATTGCCAGCCTCTACAGGTCCAGAGGGGTAGCCTCACCCCAGGGACCTTGATTCAACAAAATGTAATGGGTAGCGGAAGTAGCAGCAGACACACCTGATGACATCACAGGAAGTAATGTCCTTTGTAATCAGAGGACATCAGTTCCTCTTTAACCATGGGCACAAGTTGGCAACTTAACGAGCTCTCTTGGATGCAGCAGCAACAAGGCCTAATCAAAAATGGCGGAGACACTAAAATAACATGGAACCATCACGTTTTCAGTATTCTTGCAACCTATATTTCCCTTTATGTTTAGGACGTTGCATTTGCATATTAACTGGCCTTCCAAGATGGACTGGAGCCAGAGATTTGCTAGGTTCCTCACTGCGTCGCTCTGTGTCAGGGTTTTGCTTTTCCAGCTACCTACTCCAATCTTGCTCTCCTCCCCAAGCCTTGCTACCATCAAGATTCTCACTCTTCCAAGGCATGCCCCTCTTGCTCTTGGGTCTGCCACCTTCTCTGCAATATAATTCCACTCCACATCTCTCTGCACTACCTCCTCCCCCAGCCCTTTCCTGATATTTGTTCTTGCCTCCTAAGTTCTGCATAGTGCCCCCTAGCAGTTACCCAATGTTGCTCCTCACTTCTTTCTATCACCTCCTCTTTCACCATCCTGTAGTTTCCCCAATCCTTGACCTCTTTAGACACGTTCTTTACGCACTCTGTGTCACTTTCACTTTTCTATAGCTCCTGTTAATTCCTTATCCACCTCTCATCACTATTTTCTTGCACCAGATGTCGATTCTCCCCTTTTCAACTTCTTCACCCATTCAGACACCCCTTTGGGCACCTTCCTTAGAACAAGTCAGGCTTTTCAATTCCCAGCTATTTCTCTCTCTCCTTCTTCACTACTTTAGGCGCTTCCTTTAGAGTAATTCAGGTTCTCCACTTCTTCACCCGTTATCCTACATCCTGCATCTCTTTGGGCAGTTCTATGATCTATATTTAGTGAACTTTATTTGTAACCAAGTTCACGTTCACAGCAAGTTATACTGAGTACACATTGATCAGAAAGTGAAGTAGTGCATTGTCAGTCAACATGCAATCATTCACACCAGTCACATGATATCAACCAATCCTCCGCAATCTTATGCCCTAGGGCTAGCACGGAGTCAGACAGTTCCCATGCCGCTACCCCCTCACAGAGTGGACCCCTGATCTGCCGCCTTCACCCCTGCTCCCATTACGTCTCTTGTTGCGTCCCTTGAGAGCAACAGGGCTCGCACCGGGTCCCACATATCCTCATGTCTGGAACAGACCGGTTGTAGTCTGCGATATTCCTGTTCATCATCGCAGCACCACGCTAGGTCTTTTAGCCACTTTGTTACTGTTGGGGGCACAGGGCATGACCAGAGCATTAGAATACACTGTTTCGCTAGTAACATGCAGATGGACAGTAGTTTCTTTCCCCCTTTTGGGATCCCTGGTATCCACCCAAACAGCCAGCAAATAATTATCTAGCATGACTTTGCAATTGATCATGCTCCCTGTCACCTCCGCCACCTGTCGCCAAAATGTCACCAGGAGTGGACAACTCCACAAGGCGTGTATAAAATTGGCACTTTCGCATTTGCACCTAGGCAACAGCCATCACAGGATCAATCAAATCTATGCTGGAGAGATTTTGCCCGATGAAGGATTTAAATTGTATGAGTTTAAACCGAGAGTTGATCACTACCTTTCTAGTAAATAAGCACCTACACCTCCATCTTGCATCTCCTAAAGTCTCACCAATATCTACCTCCCATCTCGACCTGCTAGCTGGTACCCCCTAGGGGCAGAGCCTATTGCCAGATGATAAATTTATGGAGACCACTCCTTAGCATTAGCAGAGTTAACAAGGAACTTCAAAAGAGGGCCAGTGTGAGGTTCCTCCGGGAATGTCGCCGACCACACACGAAATTCTTAAACTTCAAAAACATTGAAATGCTTAACTTGCTCCGAAGTAACAAACTGCCCATCAGGGTAAAAAGCTGCCTTCTTCCGACCCCCCACAGCGAGACTACTCCTCCCCGATCAGTTCATCGCATGCTTGGGCCAAACTCTGAGCGTCCCAGATCGCGGGTTCAGGGGTATAGGGACACTCCGGCAGCCTTCGGCACAATCTCTGCCATGTGTGGACCGTGTATGCTGCTGTGTATGTTGTCTAGGAAGCAAGTAACTCTGCAACGAGTACGGGGAAGCAGATCACCTTTCAATCTTAATGCGTGGGAACCGCTGTGAGCCCGGCATCCAATGTGACACATATGACACCTGTGCTGCCAGGTAGTACAGTTTCATATCTGGTATAATAATACTACCCTATTCCCACGTCCCAGTAAGCCTTTCCCATTTGATTCTGGATGTTTTTGTACTGCAATCCAGCCGAACCATTAACAAACTCGATGTCGCGAAAAACTGAGCACAGGGACATAGAGAAACAGATACAACAATTTAGTTAGGACAATCACTTTTATAATCGCTACCTTCCCCAAAAGCGAAAACGGGAGAGACATCCACCGGTCAATTTTACCCGGAATGTCTCTAGGTAAGCCCCATGGTTTTCTCTAAGAAGCTGGAGCGGTTAATGTTCACATGAATACCTAAATACTTCGTAGAAACTTCCTTCCAGCAAAAACCTCTCTGTACGCAGGGTTGCAAAGTAGCCTCATTCAGCGGGAACAGGATTGATTTAGATCAGTTAACCCGTAAGCCTGATACCTTTCCAAATGCTTCTGTTTCCTGTGAGAGAGGCAACCTGGATCCTTGATATATAAAATAATATCATCTGCATATAGCGAGATCAGTTCCCGGGCCTCCCCGCCCTCAGTGCAAGCCCCCTGTGATCATGGAGCGCTCTCAATGGCACAGCCAATGGCTCCATCGCAAATAAGAGTGGAGATAGCGGACACCCCTGTTGCGTTTTCCACCCACGGTCGAACGCTGCTGAGTGTTTACCAAAAAGGCTGATCTTCGCAGTCACCCCGGAGTATAATACCTTAACGCATGCCAGGAGGTACAGTGGCATTTAGATCTTCTATAGTACAGCAAACAAATATCCCAGGCAACTGAATCAAACGCCTTCTCCATATCTAACACTGCTCCAAATGCCTGAACAGAGGGATCACTTTGTGCCAACACACTAAAGATCTGCCTCAAGTTAAGAGCTGTTGATCGGCCCGGAATAAAACCCACCTGATCAACATGCACAATAGAAGAAAGAAAGAGGAGTAATCTATCTGCTAATATTTTGGAGAATATTTTCATATCCATTTTGATGAGGGAAATCGGCCTGTAAGAGGCACAATCTAATGGGTCTTTTTCTGGCTTCAGTATCAAAGATATTATTCCTTCTCGCATCCCACTTCAAGGCTCTCACACCATACATGAAGCTTGTAGTCCACCACATTCGGGCCAAACTCCTTCAAAAACTCAGAGGTGATCCTATCTGACCCCGATGCTTTGGCTGTCGGAAGGTCCTTAATAGCCTGCATAATATCCTCAACAGTTATTTTTACACCCAGCACTCCTCACGCTTGACCACTTAGCCCTTTCAGCTCAGCCCCCACGACAAAGTGCCTCATAATATCCGGGTCCGCTTTATCTCTAGTCGCATATAGGTTCCTGTAGAAATTGCAAAATTCTGCCAATATTAACTCAGGATTCCGAAACCAGAGTGCTGTCTCCATGTCTTACTGCGGGTATATCTGTCTGGCCCCTGGCAGGCACCCTTCACTAATCTGGCCAGATACCTACCCAGCTTCCCTTCTTCCCCATACCTACATGCCAACTGTGGGGCTGCAAGAAAGCCTACTTCCCTAGTCACATCCTCTGTAAAGCGCTCAAAGGCAGTACGGGCAGCCACTAGAGATCTTGCATCCTTATTCACTGCCTCCAGAATTCTAAGCTCATCCTCTAGCTCACCCAGTTTCCTATGAGTCACCATGAGTAGCCCACTTTCAATCGAGATGCAGCGGCCCTTCAAGTTCACCTTGAACGCCTCCCAGAGGGTCTCAGCTGAAGCTACCGATCCAACATTACATGTGAAAAAAGACAACATAATCTCCTGTACTTCGCTTCGATACATCACATGTAGTATTGCTTGACTCCTAAAGCACCATTGCGGGCGAGCAACTGCCAAGTTAGCCAGCTGAAATTGCCACACAACCGGTGAATGATTGGAAAGTGTCCTCGGGACAATGTCACAATGCACCGAACAACAAACCAAATGCGGTCCCAACAGTATGTAATCAATACGGGAACTCATATTCACTGAGGAGTAAAATGAAAACCCTCTCTCATTGGGGTGTAACGTTCTCCACAGATCTACCAATCCGAGGTCTGCCATCCCCCTAGACTTGCACTGGTCGTCAAGGAAAGTGGTCGCGCATGAACATTAGATCTATCTCGCCTTGCTTGAAGTATTGCGTTAAAGTCCCCAGCTACTACCATTTGTGTATGTGAATACGCCATGCAATTAACCCAAAGGACATCATAAAACCCAGGATCATCCACATTTGGTCCATATCCGTTGACCAGTGTAATGGGGCTCTGGGCCAGTGTCTGGACACTATAACAAATCTCCCCTACGGATCCCTCTCCTGATGTACTAACCTGAGTCCCAATGGCTTGTGAATAATAATTGATACTCTGCATGAGTAGGAGGAGTAAAATGCATAAAACCTCATCTCCCCAGGACCTTGCTAGCGGGTAATTCAGCTTCTCCATCTGGTGCGTTTCCTGAAGGAAAAGTATCCTAGCACTAGTGCTCCCCATAAGCTAGAATTATACACATTTTGGCATGGTTGTTCAAACCTCTCACATTCCAGCTAAGGAGAGTGCAGCGCCCATGCAACGGGGTCTTAGCCATTATCGTGCTGTTCCCCTTTAGATGCCCTCTTAAGTTTAGCAGGACCTTAAACTAATCCTGTGCACTCCGGGAGTTTCTGCAAAACACATGAACCAATTTTAATCGAACTCTCCGAACCACAACAGCCCCTCGACCACCGAAATACCCTCCACCCACTCCTCCCCCTCAGCCCATATTTTAGAACACACCCACCACCACTGCGTGGCCCCAACTAGCAGTGATGTCCCTCGCCCCTCCTTATACAACCTCAATAAACCCCACACTCCAGGGTGCCTACCCGGGGGCACCAGACTCAGCGACTTCTTTTGACCAACCACCCTGAGCTCCACCCAAGGAGGGAGAGGCCCACATTTATCAGGATAAACAGCAAATGACCCATCTCTTTACATAACATTCTCACTGCAGCCAGTTTAGGAGCGACACCAAATACCCTACATCTGACGGCTTACCCTCCACCGACCCACATTTGTTAAGCAAGTATAAACACAAAACATCACTGAATACTCATTAGAAGACACTCTCATGTAGTGATTCGCCCACGTATACTCACACCCCCTTAGACCTCAGGCAAGGATTCAATGTAACCATTGCTTCAGCTGGGTCTGAAAAAAAGAGAGTTATTTTTTCATGGAAGACGCGTAGCTTAGATGGGTACAACATCGCATAGTGTAACCCTCTTTCCCTCAGTACATGCTTCACAGCCAAGAATGAGAATTGGGCCCATTGCACAAATGGGGCAAAGTCTTGGAAAAATGACACCCTGGCTTCTTTAGAGTGGATATCTCCTAATTCATGAGCCCTGCTCAAGATGGTGTCCGATCATGATAGTTCAGCAGTCTTGCAATAACCGGGCACAGATTCTGAGATTCAGTACACTATCTCCACCAGGAATTGAGGGAATAACAGGGCATCTCTTTAATGAAGGTCTCCATGAACAGCTCCATATTTTGTACCGCTAGAGACTCCGGAATCCCAACCACTCTAATGTTTTTGCGACAGAACCTTGCCTCCAAAACCAGTCTCTTGTCTCTGATTTCTTTCACTTCCTTCTGTACTCCATGAATTGCTCCGGTCACTTTGCTGCTCGTGTCCTCTAGCACCCCCACTCTCTATACTTTCCTGCATGATATTATATATTTTATTTGTATTGCGTTCATATACAAGTGTTTCAGAGCGTGACGAGGCAAGGGCGGGGAACAAGGGAGGACAAAACAACGATCTTACTAGGCCCAGTGACATTGAGAATGCACAAGTGCAGGGGCGAGGGAAGGGGAAAAGTGCAAGTGAGAGGGGTGAAGTGGAAAGTGCTGAGCAAGGGATAAAAAACAACAACTGGTAGTGCAGCCAACAAGGGGGCAAGTGCAGGGATTAAGGTGCAGACAATGGGTGTCTGATAGGTGCAGGTAAGGGCACTGGAGGGTTACAGATACAGACCCAAGTGCAAGGGTTACCAGGAGGCAGTGCGGGTGTGTGGCTGGGTGGGCCCGAAATCAGAGGGTAACCAGGTGCACGGTGCCGAAGCAGACAGATCAGCAGGGGGGAGGAAGTGCAAAGGCAGAAGCAAAGAGGAAGGTCTTGAGGTGTTTCCGGAACCGGAGATGGTTGTCCTCAAGTTTCAGAGTGGCAGGGAAGCTGTTCCAGAGGGAGGCAACAGCCGAGGAATTAGATCCACCCCCAACTTGTTGCTTCGAGAAGTGACATACCTCAAGGGAGTTGGAGGTGGAGGTGTGAAGAGCTTGAGTGGGAAGGTATTTACGGAGGGAGAGTTGCAGGTATTTTGGACCCAGGCCCCAGAAAGCCTTGTGGACAATGCAAAGGGTCTAGAATGTAATACTTGCAGCCACTGGGAGCCAAGGAAGTGATTTCAGGGCTGGAGAGATATGATCCCAGGGCCTGAGGCCAAGAACAAGTCTTGCAGTCGTGTTCTGGGTGAGTTGCAGAGGAGGAGGTGCAGTTGGTAGCTTGACCTCTTAGAGACAGCAGAGATGTGTGGGGAAAAGGAAAGCGTGGAGTCGAAGATGACCTAGAGGTTCTTATCTTCACAGGTGGGAGCAGGAAGAGGGCCAAGGGAGGCCGGTCAGAGAGTGACAAGAAAGGAGGGTGCAGGTGTGCCGATGAGGAAAATCTCAGTCTTACTGGCATTAAGGAAGAGATCATTGGCTGCACACCACTCCTGGATAGCAGACAGACAGTCTGAGATGAGAGAAGGAGAAGAGGAGGCAGAGGGAAGCCTGGAAACAAGCAGAGTGTCATCCGTATAACACTGAAAGTTAGAGCAGAGAGTGGCAATGCAGTGAGCAAAGGGTTGCAAGGTATTGCTTGAACGGTCAGGGAGAGAGGTTGACCCCTGGGGAACACCACAGGTAGAGAGTGAGGTAGAGGAAAGGAGGGACCCAAGTTGGACTTGGGAGAGTCAATCCGAGAGGAAGGAGGTCAGCCAGGCCAGTGCTTCATCAGTGATACCCATTTTATGACGGAGACAGTTGAGCAAGATGGCATGGTTGACCATGTCAAAGGCAGAAGAGAGATTGAGTAGGATGGGGACAGAAGGGATGTTAGAGTTAAGGTTGGAGAGCAGGTCTTCACAGATGTTCAGTAGAGCAGTTTCCATGCTTCTGGCAGCTTTATCGCTAAACTGATGGCCATGGAGACAACCAACAGAATCAGTGTAAAGATTAAGCTGGGAGATGTACAGCTTTTCCAGGAGTTTGCCCAGGAAAGGAGTGATGGAGATCGGGAGATAGTTACCTGGGCAAGAAGGGTCGTCTGTGGGTTTCTTGAGAAGAGGTGCCCAGGAGAGTGTTTCAATGGGGAGGGGAATGCTCCAGAGGCAAAGGAGAGGTTGCAGAAGTCGGCCAGAGCAGGAGCAAGGGTGTCAATGTGGTCCTTGATGGTTTTAGAAGAACAGGGAAGAACTTGTTTTGACAAGACTTTCATAGATCGGACTTACTTGGAAACCTCGTCAGGGGAGAACAGAGGAAAATTAGAGAAAGCGGGAGGGAGGCAGCTGTACGAGGGCCAGAGTTAGCAGATAGAGAAGGGGTAAGAGGAGGAGAGGATGAGAGGACGAGAGGGTGTTCATGATGTCCTGTTTTCTTTAGATGAAATGAGATGGAAGGTCTGTGCAAAGGGGCAGGCAGGCGACAGGAGAGGTAGAGACTGCAGCAGGGTTGGCCATCTCCTTGCAGATTTTAAAGAGTTTGACCGAGTTGTTACATGCTGCAGAGATGGGGGCTTGGATGTGGGCTCTCTTCTTAGTTCGGACAAGGAGCCAGTATTGCCTTTGGAGCAAGCAGCAGGCTAGTTTGTCAGAAGATGTACAGGAAGCTTGCCATTTCCTCTCAGCCACCCTTCACTTGCGTTTAAGGGTAGATAGGTCGGAGTCATACCAATAGTTGCACTTGAATTTGGGCTTCAAGCGGATCCTCATGACAGGGGAAATAACATCCAGAGTACCAGAGATAGAAGAGTAGAGCATCGAAAGGGCTGTGTCAGGATGTGAGTAAGCCAGAGGTGGAGGAGGGGGAGAGAAAGTGGCGGCAAAAGCCTCAACTGACACACGATTCATGGGTCGGATGACCGAGAAGGTAGGTGGCAGTGTTGGAGTTGGCTTGGCCTGAGGGGTAGAGAAGGAGAGATGGGAGGAAAGGTTGAGAGTGATCACTCCAGGAGAGAGGGGTGGACAGAGGAATAGAGAGGGGGATGGAGAGGGGGTTGGAGAGGGGGAGTTCATAGGAGATCACAACATCCAGTGTGTGCCCTGCAGAGTGAGTCGGGCTAGAGGGGAGAATAGAAAGGGAGAGAGAATCGCAGAGGTCACAAAAGAGTCCAGAGGAGGAACAGGAAGCATCCGGATGGATATTGAGGTCACCAAGAAGGAGGAGTTGAGTGGTTGAGGCCAGGATGGAGGAGGTGAGGTCCGCCCACTCAGAGAGGAAGGAGATGATCTGACCAGGAGGCCGATAGTTAGTAGCCACGGTAAGACAGTGGCCAGTAGAGAGAGAAAGCCTGCAGACAAGGCATTCGAAAGAGGAGTAGGTCTGCATAGGAATGACAGAGGCAGGAATCCGCTCTGGGAAGATCAGGGCTACACCCCCCTCCGCACCAGGTGGATCTGGGTGCAGAGAGGATCTTGTAGCCGTCAGGGAGGAGAGTGTCAAAGCTTTTGTCAGAACTGGCCGTGAACCATGTCTCTGTGGGCCTGAGGACATTGAAGTCAAGTTCTTCCAGGAGGCGGCAGATGTCAGAGGAGTGTTTGACGGCTGAGCAAGAGTTGAGAGTGGCAATATGGAGTAGGTTGCCATCCATGAAGGACTTCCGGGGAGGGGTACAGATCAGAGGTATGCCCTGCGGAGGTGTAGACGGAGCATGCAATCCATCTTGTACTCCATACCATCAAGTTTAGCAATCACTGATGCAAAACCACTTTTCATTTCCACCAGCACCAGGCTCAGCTCTAAGGGCTGACCTGTTGATTCTCCGGGCATAGTCATGACTAAACCGGGCAATGCCACCTCCTCCTTTCCGACTGGCCGGGGAGCAGCGATGGAGCCCTTAGACAATGCCATCCCCTCCTTCTGGGTGAATTGCGGGTGGCCCTGCTTTTTATTTTCTTATGGCCATCCGATAATGACACCCTGATCTCCACAGTCTCCTGGTTCCTACGTAGCGTGGTCGGGCTAAATCGTCGTTCATCCAGTGCAGGGAATCACGCACGTGCCAGAGGGCAGCCGTACATCTGCATATGTTGGTTACTTTTTTGCTGCTTGTGTTTCTTGTTGACTATTACTAGCACACCAGGCCCCCAGACCAGTCTGTCACTGGTATCACTTTTTCACTTTTCTAGTCATCTGATCACTTGTTTGAGATAAGAATACCAGCCCCGGCTCAGTCCTCCTCTCGTCTCCGCAATGCCAGCAACACAGCAGACTTGCTTCCGCTCACTGGTGCCAAGTAGCGCCCAAGCACTGTTACTAGGTCTGCCTTTTGGGTTGCACCGTGGCTATTAGCTACTCCACGACTCACACAGGGTATCTCAGGTTGCTGGAGGGCACACCCAGCTTACTGGTACACAGTAGCCTATTTTGATGTGAAACAGCACCAATGGGGGTGGTCAAATATTTCCTGCAACTATTTTAAAAGTGCACTTCTCCATCAACTCCCACAAATACAGTTGTGGGAAGACTCAGTGCCAAAGTATTTTCTGTCCCATGCTGGTTCCACTGTCCTCCCAGCCCAGGCACTCATCAGTTAGGCCATAGGGGCTCACTTCTCTGTGTATCTGCCTGCCCAGATGGATGTTGTCTATCCCTCATAGCACCGCAACTTTTTCAACAGCAGATTCTCTAACATCAGGGTGGGAAGAGAGGGGTGCATACACAGCGATCTGCTCTGGTGCCTCCTTTCCAGCCACTCCACTCCGGTACCTCACCTCTGGAACACGCGGTAACCAGTTACCTCACCACACGGCAGAACCACTCTTCACAAGCACTGCACTCGTACCAGGTGTGACCACGGAGTGCCGAGTGGGACAACCTCAGCCTAGAAACAGCAGCCACTGAAGCTCTCTATCCCCGCTGCCGGGGCTAAGGCTACGCCTGCCGCACTGCTTACCCACACACTGCGAGGGGCTGCTCCGCAACGGCTCCCAACTCGGCCTCGCTGCCCCAGCAGGAAGCACAGATATCGGGCCCGCTCTTTACTCTGCTCCTCTGATCTGATGTTGCGTTCTTGCTGCTGGGCAGGGGCATCCCATTCTTCGGGCTCTCTCTCAGGAAAGGTTCGCTCGACTAGACCATAGACTTTGTGCCCAGGATCACTGTCGCTCTCCTCTGGTCTGCAGCTAATAAGGGCTCTCACAGCAGGGTGATAACAGACCTAGGCCTCCTCCTCTAGATCTTTGCTGACAGAGCTCAGAAAGCAGCAACCATCTTGGCCGCAAGCTCTCGAGCGCCGCCCGGGCACTTCTATTATAACAATAGCAGTTAATCAATTCACTTATGACTCTTGCACCTTCTTCAGCCCTTTGGGGACCCCCTCAGTAACCATTAAGGTTCTCCATTTCTCCTATATCTTAGCATCTTCTGCCCCCCCCTTTTCACCAGCCTCCTGGATCCTTCATGTCACCTCCGTACCCCAGACTTCTTTTTCTCTCCTCGAACCTCCTGTCTCCTTCAACCCCAGGCTTCTGGGTCTCTGCTCCAGTCTCCTGTCTCCAGCTCCTTCTCTTCCTCTCTCCATTCTACACCAAAAAAAGCTCTCCTCCTACTTCCACCACCTAATAACTGAGCTCCTGAGGTTTTATAGGGCTTTGCACCTTCCTCTCATTTGAGACACCCTCTGGTGGAATGACAATCAGGATCCTTAAATGGGATAGGCCATGACTGCCAGGCTTCAACTCTAGGGATAGCACATAGCCCAGATGTGGGACTTGGGATTGGTTCTTCCACCCCCCTGGGGGGTCCTCCCTCTGGCTGCCAAATCCAAGCCATTCCTTCCCAACTTTCTCTTGGTAAAGGGAATTACGGTGTGCTGGTTCTGTTTGGGGTTTTGGGAATCAGGTTCTCTGGACCTGGATGGGTCTGGACTGCTGCTTTGAGGAGCACTTTTGTCATATTGTAGTTTCCAATTCACTTTTTGCCTTTATGCCTATATCATATATCAAATCATATTAATAGGCACCCACTTCTGAGAAACCAGGTCATCATAGAGGGCTTAAATGGGGCATCTTTAAAGCTACACATGTTTTCAAAATAATAGGCCCACCAGCATGTACCTTTGAACTGCTTTGTTGAAACATAAGATGGTGAGTCTCACGTGCTGCTCCTTTTCTGAATGGTGCAGAATGGTGCTACATAGCACAAATGAGAGGTTGTGAGGGAGATGCATTTGTGATGTATTGAGGTTTTGAATACCATGAATATCTGTATATATATATATATATATATGTTACACGACCGCGGACACACTTCCCTGTTCTCTGCGCGGACAGGACACCGATTGGCTAATTGATTTGCGTCATGTCCACGCCGCTGATTGGTTGGCATGAAGCGTGAGGTTCGTCAGATTTTTGGAAACGCCCGCCATCTTGCTACATCGGCCGGTGTCCGCGGACATCGCGGTAAAAACCTATTAAAAAACACAACATTGCACTTGTCAAACTTATCAAATAATCTCTGGGGAGGTGAGGGGTGATGAGGATGGGATGGAATATGGCTGCAAGAAGCAAAAAAACAGGTGTTTTTTGCCACGAAAGTCCGCAAACAGTTCGGATGTTCGCGAACAGTCCTGTGAAAGTTCGCGGACAACTCAGCATTACAGGGTTGGTGAAATGCAATTATTGGATGGCTTACAACTTTGGCGCCACTTAATGGAACTGCATGAAATTCTGCATGTATATTCCTGACCCGATTCTGAGTGAGTATGCAAAGGTTGGTGGGATTCTGTCATGAGGGGGCAAAATTAGAGGGAGGTCCCAAAATAATATAAAGGCTTATAAATGAGGTCCCATTTGACGAATCCTCACTTAATTTGGGAAACTGATAATACATTTAGATAGGAATTTGTGACGAGGGGGCAAAATTAGAGGGGGAGTCCCAAAATAATGTAAAGGCTCATAAATGAGGTACCATTTGACGAATCTACACTTCATTTGGCAAACTGATAATAGATTGAGATATACATGTCTTTGCGAAGTTTGGTGGGATTCTGTCAAGAGGGAGCAAAATTAGAGTGGGGGTCCCAAAATATTGTAAAGGCCTATAAATGTGGTGCCATTTGACAAATCTACACAAAGGTTTGCAAAAAGATTATAGATCTAGATTTGGATGTTTTCGTAAAAGTCTGAATGGATTTTGTCAAGTGGGAGCTAGGTTATATGACGATTGTATGTGCATACATTTGACACTTTTGACAAAATAAAACATGGGTGGATTTCTAGCAAACTTGCGTAAGGAGTATTGGCAAGGACCTACAAGCATGGATTTGAAAATGTGCCAGTGTTTTATTATTTGACAAGTGTCATAATGTAGCTACAAAAAATAGCGGTATACCTTTAGTGACTGAGGGGTAGCCTGTGGCCATGGGCAGTGGCCAGATTGTCTGGGTCATGGAATAAGGTCATGATCCAGACAATCTGGCTACTGGCCATGACCACAAGGGACAAAACATAGGATTAAAGTGGCCATGTCCACCTGGGTCTGGCTTTGTGGTAAAGTTATTCGAAATTAGGATAGATTTGAAAGGGAAGAAACATGTGCTTGTGGTAATATGGCCATAGGGTTCTCTTTTTGCCTTCTGCAGGCTGCTATGGAAAGCGAAGAGGGGCCCTGTATGGAACCCTCACCTTCCCTTTCCATGGTGGCCATCCCAGAAAAGGATTTTCCTTCCTACACCTGGACGCCGCAGGTGTCCCGGTGTTGGAAGAAAAATCCCATTTTTTAGCACCCCGGGTTCCCGCTTTGGGAACGTAGGGTGCTAATGGCCTTCATCCCCCATTTCAGGAGCTGGAATGGGGGGATAATGGTCCAGAGAGCTCGTTATCCACCCTCGCTTCACTTGGGCTGATAACTTGGGCTCCTGGGCCGGTATCCACCGTTCCATTCCCTGGAACAGAGGATGAACGCCACAATATTCTCATTAGCATAGCACAAAATGCAAATGGAAATATTGGAAAATCTTATTTAGTCTATGTACTTTACTGAGAAATATAAAGTAGATGGAGTCTATACATTTATTTTTAGTTCTATTTTTTAACTGTGAAGGGTGGTTCCTAAAGGAATATGTTGTTTGTTGTTTTTGGATGTATTTTTTTTTTTTTGGCAGGAGAGCTGAGAACGAAAGGTGGGGAGGGAAATGAGGGAAGAGCAACCAAACACTAATATGGAGGGCTAGGTGGACAAGGGAAAATGTTGCGTATGTTTTATTTCTAAGTTAGGGGGCACTGTTTCTCATGCTCTTTGATTACAGCATTGGTGGTGGCTCTTGGGGAGGAGGGATGGCATTAGCTGATGCCATTTTAAGATAAATAGCAGTTTTGCTAAAAGTATGTACTGTGTACTAGCTTGTTAATGGATAATGGGTAGGAATAGGTGTTGGAGCTGTGCAAGGGAAATTTTGAAGTTGGAAGTTCCTAGATCAGTAGAAAATGCAGTTCCGAACTGTCCGCCAAGCAGAGATCATATCGTGAAGTGCGGACAGGTTTTCAGACACATCATCATGCCGCACACCAGCGTATGGTCATGTGACACTGTCCGGAAGGTTCGCTATGAAGTCAGATGTTCGTAGACGTCTATGGATGCAAAACTAGTTGAAATAGTTGCAAGAAGTGTATAGAAGTGTTAAAAATTATTCCAGATGGTGTGAAATGGCAGAGTTTTAAGGTGAAACTTTGGAAATTGGACACACATATTGCTATATTGGGTAAGTATGATATTAGTAAGTTGTAGGAAAATAGCATGCACTGGTAAAAACCTATGAAATTCAGTGAATAAAACTTTGTTAAAGGGACATTATGGTTAAGTTGGACTAATACAAACCTATGAAATTCAAAGAAAAAACTTTGTTAAACGGACGTTGTGGTTCCAAGTAAAACCGAAAAACCCCTGAAATTCGCCAGTTATGGTAAGCTAAGCAACCATAACTCGCGCCACCACCATGCACTGCTAAGACTAACACCCAGGACATCATAGATGACATCACAAATGTCATTGATGACATCATTGATGACATCACATGTCTGGCTCACGCTTCTTTTTTCCTTTACTGATATATCTAGGCCAATAACAGTCAGCAACTAAAAATTCAAAAAGTACTATATTTGTAGACTTATACTTCAAATATGTTCTTAGAGTAATTCACTTAGGGTCCACTAACAGCATATGAAACATATACAAAGGGGAAAACACAGATTTAGAAGAAAGCAATGCTTTCTATGTATGAAGATGATCAGTAAGGTTATCAACGCTGTCTTATAGTTCTGTTGTTTTTTTATTACTGTACTTTCCCTGGATTGCTCATATTTGTACACATTGCACATACACTACTTTCCTTAGGGCCTAGTCACAATGTGTGATAGTTATACATAGGCAAGTAGTAGCTTTGAAGCAGAGCAATCATTTCTGTGCATGAAGATAATCAGTTAGGTTACTTCACTTTCCCTGTATATGCTCATATGTGTATGTGTAGTTGTCTGTTTGTGTTTTGTGTGCAGTAATGCAATAATGTAGTAAGTGGGTTTTATTAGGTACTTATTAAATGTTTCACAGTATGCAAAACCCTAATAAGAAAGCATTTATAATTTTAGTATTTAACAGGGCAGGATTATTAATATTGCATCTCCATCATGTCTCCTGCAAACTATGCCTATGTTATTACATGTGTACCTTAGTATATTGTAAAAAGATTCATAATACAATGCTATTTGGATTAATGTATTGCTTAATGCACTACTTACCTCATGATATTTATTCTAATGATCCTTGACACTACTTTTAACATTACAATAAGAATCCCATGTACAGATTTTTCATGAAAGGTAAATGCACATGTGATGTCATTTGTGATGTCATCAATGACATTTGTGATGTCATCTTTGATGTCCTGGGTGTTAGTCTTAGCAGTGCACCGTGGTGGTGCGAGTTATGGTTGCTTAGCTTACCATAACTGGCGAATTTCAGGGGTTTTTCAGTTTTACTTGGAACCCTAACGTCCCTTTAACAAAGTTTTTTCACTGAATTTCATAGGTTTTTAGTAGCGCAACTTAACCATAACGTCCCCTTAACAAAGTATTTCATTGAATTTCATAGGTTTTTATTAGTGCAACTTAACCATAACGTCCCTTTAACAAAGTTTTTTCTTTGAATTCCATAAGTTTTTATTAGTGCTTTTTAACCATAACGTCCCCTTAACAAAGTTTTTAATTGAATTTCATAGGTTTTTATTAGTGCAACTTAATCATAACGTACCATTAACAACGTTTTTTCATTGAATTTCATAGGTTTTTATTAGTGCAACTTAACCATAACGTCCCTTTAACAAAGTTTTTTTCAGTGAATTTCATCGGTTTTTACCAATACATGCTATTTTCCTACAACTTAGTAAAATCATACTTACCCAATATAGCAACATTTGTGTCCCATTTACAAAGTGTCACCTTAAAACTCTGCCATTTCCCACCTTCCGGAATCATTTTTAACACTTCTATACACTTTTTGCAACTAATTCAACTAGTTTTGCATCCGAAAATGTCTACGAACATCTGACTTCATAGCGGACCTTCCGGCCAGTCCCACATGACCATACACTGGCGCGCGGCATGATGACGTGTCCGAGAACCCATCCGCACTTCACAATAAGATCTCTGCTTCGCGGACAATTCAGAACTGCATTTTCTACTGATGTAGGAACTTTCAACTTCAAAATTTCCCTTGCACAGCTCCAACACCCATTCCTACTCATTATCCATTAACAATCTAGTACACAGTACATACTTTTAGCAAAACTGATATTTATCTTAAAATGGCATCAGCTAATGCCATCCTTCCACCCCAAGAGCCACCACCACTGCTGTAATCAAGGAGCATGAGAAACACTGCCCCCTACCTTAGAATTAACACACGCACAACATGTTCCCCTGTCCACCAACCCCTCCATATTAGTTTTTGGTTCCTCTTCCCTCATTTCCCTCTCCACCTTTCGTTCTCAGCTCTCCTGCCAAAAAAAATACATCCAAAAACAACAAGAGACATATTCCTTTAGGAACCACCTTTCACAGTTAGAAAATAGAACTAAAAAAACATGTACAGACGCCATCTACTTTATATTTCTCAGTAAAGTACATAAACTCAATAAGATTTTCCAACGTTTCCATTTGCAATTTGTGTTATGGTAATGGGAATATTGTGGCGTTCACCCTCCGTTCCAGGGACTGGATTGATGGATACGGGCCCAGCAGCCCAAGTTATCAGCCCAAGCGAAGTGAGGGTGGATAACGAGGTCTCTGGACCATTATCCCCCCATTCCAGCCCCTGAAATGGGGGATGAAGGCCATTAGCACCCCAGGTTCCCAAAGCGGGAACACGGGTGCTAAAAAAGAGGATTTTTCTTCCTACACCGGGATGCCTGTGGCGTCTCGGTGTAGGAAGGAAAATCCTTTTCCAAGATGCCCACCATAGAAAGGGAAGGCAGGGGATCCATACAGGCCCCTCTTCGCTTTCCATTGCAGCCTGCAGAAGGCAAAAAGAGAACCCTATGACCATATTACCACAAGCACATTTTTCTTCCCTTTCAGATCTATCATAATTTTGAATAACTTTACCACAAAGCAAGCCCTAGGTGGACATGGCCACTTGAATCCTATGTGCTGTCCCTTGTGGTCATGACCAGTAGCCAGATTGTCTGGCTCATCACATTATTCCATGACCCGGACAATCTGGCCACTGCCCATGGCCACAGGCTACCCCTCAGTCACTAAAGATATACCGCTATTTTTTGTAGCTACATTATGACACTTGGCAGATAATAAAATACTGGCACATTTGCAAAACCAGGCTTGTAGGTCCTTGCCAATGCTCCTTACGCAAGTTCGCTGGAAATCCACCCATGTTTTATTTTTTCAAAAGTGTCAAATGTATGCACATACAATCGTCATATAACCTAGCTCCCACTTGACAAAATCCATTCAGACTTTACGAAAACATCTATATCTAGACCTGCAATCGTTTTGCAAACCTTTGTGTAGATTTGTAAAATGACACCACATTTATAAGCCTTTACAATATTTTGGGACCCCCAACTAATTTTGCTCCCTCTTGACAGAATCCAACCAAACTTTTCAAAAACATGTATATCTAGATCTATTATCAGTTTGCCAAATGCAGTGTAGATTCGTCAAATGGCACCTCATTTATAAACCTTTACATTATTTTGGGACCCCCCTCTAATTTTGCCCCCTCGTCACAAAATCCCACCAAACTTTGAGAAAACAATCATGTCTAAATATATGATCAATTTCCCAAATAAAGTGTAGATTTGTCAAATGGCACCTCATTTATAAGCCTTTACATTATTTTGGGACCCCCCCTCTAATTTTGCCCCCTCATGGCAGAATCCCACCAATCTTTGCATACTCACTCAGAATCAGGTCAGGAATATACATGCAGAATTTCATGCAGTTCCATTAAGTGGTGCCAAAGTTATAAGCCATCCAAGAATTGCATTTCACCAACCCTGTAATGCTGAGTTGTCCGCGAACTTTCACAGGACTGTTCGCGAACATCCGCAAACTGTTCGCAGACTTTCGTGGCAAAAAACACCTGTTTTTTTGCTTCTTGCAGCCATATCCCATCCTCATCACCCCTCACCTCCCCAGAGATTATTTCATAAATTTGACAACTGCAATATTGTGTTTTTTAACATGTTTTTACCACGATGACCGCGGACAGCGGCGAAGTCCGCGAATCCAAGATGGCGGGCGTTCCCAAAAATCTGACGCACTTCACGCTCTTCATCATCCAATCAGCGAACATGTCACGTGTCTGTGGACATGACGTAACCCGATTAGCCAATCAGGACACTGTCCGCGGACCGGACAGGGAAGTGTGTCTGCGGACCGAACATAGATATCACAAATTTTTTGTGACCTACATTTTGGAATTTTCACCAAATTTGCAAAAGCACGCTTTCGGGACCAAGCCGCTGCTCCTGGTCCAAATTTGGTGAAAATCCATCCAGCGGTTTGGGCTGTAGGCGTGAGCAAAGTTCTTTCCCCATTCAGTCTATGGAAAAAAAGAAGTTTTGGGACCCCCCCTATAACTTTGCCCCCCCTGGACCACACCTCACCAAACCTTGCACAACAATTCAGGGTGGGCCATATACTTCTTTTGCAAAGTCTGGTGTGGATTCGTCCAGGGGGAGTGAAGTTATAAGCCGCCCAAAAAGTGCTCTTCCTGTGGAAACAGCAACTTAACCATAACTACACAGCCACTACAGTGGCTGTGTAATATGTATATATTCATTTGCAGTGTAATATTTATGTGCAAATTTGGCACTGGTTGGTGTTTATTGAAATAAATGTAACACTATACATGTTTGTGGAGGTCTTAAAGCGATGGCTTTTGCGACCGAAGAAAATAGGATGGTTAGTGTGATGCATCAGCAGTAATGTCTGGAAGCCTCTTCTTGTCACACCCACAAACATTTCAGAGCCACCTATGCTCCTGTTTGCAGTTTGGACTGCACAGACATTATGTAAAAAATGGATGGGTAAGGCCCTGTGTTGAGTTAGTGCAACTTCCCATCCTTACTTATAAAGGGGCAGAGCCACAGGGAACTTGGGGTGTAGTAATGTCAGATGAAGAAAGGGAGTCAGGTCGCGAGATGGAATGGGAGGGTGCATGCGCCCCGTTGGGAAGTCAAAATCTGGATAAGGAGGAATGATAGTCAGATCTAGAACACCCTAAGGAAAGAACACCAGATCCTATACCATATCCCGAACGTTCTCAAAGATGATCGCGTAGTGTGAGAGGAGAATCCCCACACTATGTGAGTAGGTTAAGGTTGTTACTAGCACAACGACGAACAGGGGTGATTACCCCTGCATTGAATAACCAAATAATGGGATCTAGTTATGGATTGAGGTTCACACAATTCCCCTTGTAAGAGAAGGGAGCAAGAACGCAATATATACCATGGCCTCAGATGGATAAGGATAACCTAAAATGCAAGTTACCTAGTTTGACTTCAGGGGCTGGAAAAGAAACAACGTGGGCATCACAGGTGAATAATCTACACCCAGTGGATCAAAATGAGTATGGGGTTTGGCCATGAGCTAGAGATGGGGGATTTAGAGGGATTTTGGAACACCCATGGTGGATTTCAAAATGCCCAGGGTGGAAGTCAGAACACTCAGGGATGATATAATGGTGGGTATGCCAGAGGGCCACTCCCATTGTATTGTTTATTAGAATTGTGGGATAGTAAGGCATATTGCATGTGTATGTAGAAGCCTTGGAAACATACAACAAAATTGACAAAATTCAAGAGGGGGGGGGGGGCAAGTCATCCACTGCCATACAGCACACAAACACAAGAGGGTTGTGCCAAGGATCACACATCCTATCAGACACAGGTGGCACAAACACAGCAGGGGCCAGTTCAAATGCACCCACGGCAAGGGCAATCTCAACAAGCACCCATGCAGACACAACAGAATGCAAACACTAGCACCTAGGATAAGGGGTGTCACTGTGGTAGGAGGGAACCCTTTTACGGGGACAGCGATGAATTTGTACCCTCAATAGGACAGCTCACAGGGTGACTTCATTTGTTCAGTACTATCAGTAAAACCAGACCCCCAAGAGGAACCAGGGGTCGATGTGATGATAGGAGGAACATCTCTTTCTTTTTTTGTAGAGACTGGGGTGAATCACTCTTGTATAATAGAGGGAAAATACCCAATGTCAGGTATTGCCATGAATGCTCAAAGGTTCTCTGGAGCCATGAAATTAGTTCCTTTTACTGATAAATTACCCGTTTCTATAGGGGAATGTTATATGTCTGTTCCCTTGATATATTCGTGACAAACGGCAGTTAACATTCTGGGTGGAGATCTGATGATGAAACTTAACATGATGATTCCATTCACGGATCAAGGAATAGTGTGCTCCACTCCAGTCATTCAGTACTTAGATGACATATTCATCTGTAGTAAAACAGAGGATGAATATAGGCAGGAATCTGTTCAGTTAATTACTGTATTGGCACCCAAGGAATACAAAGTAGATAAAGAGAAATTACAGTATTGCCAGGAAAATGTGTTGTACATAGACCAGTTAATTTCACGTGAAGGAAAGAAAGTGACACTTGAGAGAGCTGAGGTTATCATGAAAACACCAAAGCCAAATACAGTGAGGCAAATTCAGCAGTTTTTTGGCCTATGCAATTATTGTAGGGCCTGGGTGTTCGACTACAGTACATACGCAAAACCACTTTGCAAGCCCTTGAGAAAGCACAAGTTGCTCAGGCAAAGAAAGAATGGACTGAAGAAATGGAGGAAGGATTTGAGGAATTAAAAATAACAATTTGTACAGCTCCAGCTTTGGGAATTCCCAATTATAGTGAAGAGTTTTATTTGTTTTCACACACCAATGGATCAGTAATGACAGCAGTACTCATACAAAGAACAGCGCTAGGATATAAACCTTTGGGTATTACAGTGGAATTTAAATCCAGTTATGAGAGGACATTTTTCATGCAAATAATCTTTGGCTGCTGCTGCCTTTGCGGTTGAGAAGTCTGCAAGTATTACTATGGGCTGTGCAATGACGCTGGAAGTGGAGCACGCCTTTTTTTCCATTTTAGAAAAACTCAAAAGTACATTGACAACACAAAGAGCTTCTGATATGAAGTAATGATTTCTAATCCAGTGATTAAAATTGTAAGATTTAAAATAGTGAACCCAACCACGTTTGTAACTGAACCTATAGTAGAAGGGGATTCATGTAAACGATTGCACTTTGTTGAATTTTATGACAATATACTCTGTGTGAAAAAAAATGCTTTAGCAGGAGGGGAGATTATTTTTAATGATGGTTCATCAACAATCGGTCAAACTAGTGGATAGAGTCATTCAGGATCCGCAGTTGGAAGAAACAGATTAAATGTTGAATTTGAGGTAGTAGCAAGTGAAGACTACCATCCCATTTTTCAGCACAGGCAGCATAATTGGTAGTGCTTATTCTTCAAGAAAAACAAAGTTCAGGAAGTGACGTGTACAGTGACTCTGCCTATCTGACATCAACTGTACATGCAGGGCTGTCACATTGGAAAAGGCATGTTTATCTCCGTGCAGACGGCATTCCAGTGCAACATGTGTCTTTATTGGACAGGTTCATTAAGGCACTACAAGTCCCAGTGGCCATATCGGTCATAAAATGCACAGCGCACACTAAACAAACAGACTTTGTCGGGGAAATGAAGCCGCAGATTTAGAAGCCAAAAGGGTTGTGTATTCTTCAGAAATGTCAAGTTTCTAAACTGAAAATGTTAAAGAAGTATTAAATAGAAGCATGTAAGCACAAGAAGGGTTTAATAAGCTATCAATTATGCAACTAATAGAAATAGAGGGTGGAGCCCCACGAGAAGAGCAGGAAAGCACTGGAAAGCCAGTGATGAAAGCGGCATTACTAAAAGTGGCAGTTGAGCATCTGCATTACCCCGTGCATATAACCTGCGTAAGTCTTGCTTCCACTATTGCAGAAGACTCGTTTTTTCCCAATCTATCACATGTTGCACAGTTCATTGTGAATTGCATTGTGTGTCAGAGGTTCACAGCTGGGCATACACTAAGAACAATCAGAGGAGTAATACCCCGTCCAAATGGCCCATTTCAGCATTTACACATTGATTGTGTCGATATGCTAAAGACATGTAATGGATATGGGTATCTATTGGTGGTGGTGTGTCTCTTTTCTCGATAGATCGAAGCTGGTCCTTGTACACATCCTGATGCCACCTGTACAGCAAAGTTCTTAGTGCATGAGGTATTTCCGAGATGAGGTTTGTGTGAAGTATTAAGGTCCAATAATGGGCCAGTTTGTCAATTAGCTATTTGAACAAATAGAGCTTTTACTGAACATAAAGCAGACGTTTTCTTCTGCTTATCAGCCACAAGCAAATGAGATATGTGAGAGGCTCAACAGCCTCTTCAGGAGAGAATAGCAAAGATCAGATTAACTTAGAAAATGGGATGGCTGTATTGCCCACCCCTAGCCTGCCCTTAGTCCTGTATGCCCTTCGAAATCAGCCAGGTTGAGACTATCACCTTATGCCCCATCAATTAGTAACAGGGCACCACATGAGGATGCCCCTCATGCCCCAATCTAGACTTAGAAGTGATGCCCAGAGTGTAGCGCAGACTCTAGGTGATGAGATGTACGATTATTTGACATGGATTACTATCAGTGTTTCTTTTCCAGTCAAGCATCGGAGGGAGTGGTTGAGGAACACGGAAGAGGACGGAGCAGTAACTGATCCACGTGAATTATTGCCACCACCAAAGTTGTATGTTGGAGATCAAGCGCTTATTAAAAATGTTACACGTAGATGGCATGAGACAACGTTTAATGGACTGTACCAAATATAGGAAGTTTCCCCTACTGCAGCTAGGGTGTCTGGAAGAAGAGCATAATTACATTTGGGTGACGTAGAACCTCCGTCTAGCACCTGCTGACTGGGAAGCAAGACAAGAAGAATTGCCACATGTACAGACTGGATCGATGACCAAAAAAAGGACGCTAAAGCAGTGTGATTAAAAAACATTTCTTATGGACTGGAATTAATTGGACACTCCTTAAAAATATTAGCAGGAAGTACATAGACTTGCAGAGAATTCCAGAGCTAAAACATACTTTTTAGAGATTCTTTGAAAAAGTAAAATCACATAGGCACTATGCCCAAGCACTAATTCCTTATCAAAAACTGGAAGAGATATCAATACCCAGATTCATTTTGAGAAAATATATTGCAAAAATAACATGACAGTGACACACATAGGTTTGTGCTTGCAGTTATTGTGTTTATTCTTCGTTCATAACCTACCCTCGTTAGGAGAGATGTTAATATTCTCACCTTTCTCCAAGATCCAAAGAACAGCCCAGTTATAAGAAGGCTTTTGATTGCAATAATCGAACAGATTGTGCAACTACAAATGTGATTTGAGTATATGTATTAAAAATGATTAATGGAGAAGAAAATGCAGTGGCAAGAAGGCTAGGACTTCAACAAGAAATGGCGTGGCACACACAATGTTTTTCTAAACTCTTATGCATGATATACATATGCATGTGCTTTCTTTTCTTCTTCTTGTATCTTACATCCTGAAGTCTTTATCATTCTGATGGTTCAATTGAAAACACGACACCTGTGATTTTTCCCAGTATAAGTACAAATGATGATCATTTCTTTGACCTGTTTGGGCATGTCAAACTACATAAGAGGGAGGCAGAAGAAGATAACCAGGGGATAAATACCTTTCTTGATAATTGGGCTCACTTGGGGAGTAACATGTGCTACCAACATAAGAAAAAGATGGGGAAGAGAGCCTCTGATGAGAGCTGTTAAGTATGCTCTCTCATTGCCTATGTCATGAGTACAGTAAGAACATTCATTTCAAAAGAGATGCCGGCACATGAGGCAAAGTGCCTCAGCCATCTAGCAGCATGTACAGTTCCAAGGGAGCTGGGCAACCCTGCGATGGCGATCAAGACAGACATTCCCGTACCAGGATGATTATATCAAGACAAAGCAAATGGAAAAGGAGCCTGGATGGACAAATAAGATACTTGTGTATACTTCTGTGGGACAAGACAAAGTAATTATTGAAGAAATGAAGAGGATGAACTTCCCTGATAAAACTGAAAAGACTGGAATGCCTGGATGCTGGGAGCGCTCACAGCTGTTTATGGACGAGTGATTACGACCAAAGGATGGTAAGATGAGATGCTGTCCTGTGCAGCTCATATACTAAGGAAGGAAACAGTGCACACGGTGCAGAAAGTGAATAATGAGTGCCTAAAGTCATGGGCCAAGAACTCTAAACTGCTGACATGGGTGGATGATGAATCAGGACCAGTGGCTGTAGTCCCATTGACTAATGCAACAGTACGCTTTCAAAGCAAAGGTAAAGTCTGAGTTGGAGAGAATAAAGGGTGCAAGAACATAATTGATATCCCAGGAATGAGGAGAGGGACTGCTGTCCTAATGGATCGATATTGGGCCTGTGGATCCAGAGCATACATTAAGTTGCCCAGGAACTGGGGAGAAGTGTGTTCTATGGTACCATGGTCCATCCTTGGTGATTTCCCAGAGCGACCTGAATATCGAGGTATTTCCAAAAGTGGATGAAAACCCGAGAAGAAGAAGGTCACTTGCACTCCAGTGGATGAAGAGAGAGAATTATTTCTCAGCTAATTAAACAGAAGCTGTGAGAAACCTGAAGGTGTCTCACTTACTATTCCCTGGGTATCTGTCATGCAGGTGACCAGGACACGGCCATTGCTATTGGATCCAGTTCCTGGGGGTGGACTAGTGTGGGAGGATCACCTGGATGGGGGGTCCTCAGGAAATACAAGAGAGACACCTACAAGTGAGATGCGGGATCCCCTACTTATAACACCTTTTTCCAGCGTACCATGTGGGATACTCAGACACTCTTTCCCCTTCAAACCCCTTTTCTGACAGGAACAATTTTTACATCAAGAAAGAAAAACAGACTAACACTAGAGCAGTTTACCTCACATATCCCAACACAAGGGCCAGACAGAGTCAGGCATTTTTCCAGAACCACTCACACCTGACGGCTCTTTTCCTTCCCTACAGGGATAAAAGGTGAAGCACGAAAGCACACTACGAGTAAGGCAGACCGCAGAATGAGAGAGCTATCCAAGCATGGCAGTTCAAGTTGGAGGAGAAAAGCAGCGAGAATCAAAAAGGTAGCAAGGAGAGAATTGACATTGTCCTTTCCGACCCAGACCCGCAAACCCTCTGTGGAAGGAATCGTAAAACCATGAACAATAGCCAGCGTGTGTTGCAGCAGTTGTCAGCGGTACATGGAGTACGCCTATGCTGATAAGCCGGACAGATAGAGAGACATTTGCTACCGTGGTACCATCCTTGACTCCAGATACAAGAAAAGCTAAGCGGTTCATCACAGCCGATGAGTTGAAGGCAGAACCAATAAGAAGCCGAACTGTGTTGAACTAAAGTCGCAAAAGGGCAAATTAAGGCAAGTTCAAAGAACTGTTAACATTAAGGGAAAACCAGCTGCAGAGGTATCCGGCAGCAGGTGGGTGCTCTATCAAGAGACTCTGGTTGATGCCACTTTTGTTGAAACTACTAATACCAGAAGGCTCAAGGAGAGCCGGAAGAAAAGGTCAAAGTGGTCATACAGGGGTCTAGCAAAACCCCCGTACAGTCGAAAGTCTTTGACCTGCATGTGATTGGAAAGCTAAGGGAGATGAATCCTGCATAGTGAGAAAAGAGAAAGAACTCTATTATGTTGCAAGCATTGGCCAGAGTGAACCCGATAGAGGGATGCGGATAGAACGGAGCAGAGCTTGAAGTCCCAAATGAACAGTGCGTTGACAAGAGTGAACCTGACAGAGGGATGTCTACAGTGAACTGTTTAAAAAGACATTGAGGGCCTGGTTCACACATGTGTTTTGTAATGGCACAATCCAATAGGAAAACACTCTGTGAATCAGGCGCTAAGACTAGTGAATGTGAAAGGTGAAATTGTTTTGGACACCAAGCCAGAGTGAACTCGACAAAGGGAGGTTAACATTCAAGAAGTGTCTGAGCCCGGAAGAGGGGGATCCAAAGGTGAACAGCCGTCACCTAAAGATTTGTGAATGCAAAAGGAGAAGGCATGTGAATGATATCGATAGTGAATCCGACAGAGGGAGGCTGCCATTCGGGAGGGTCTGAGTCTGGAAGAGGGAGATGCAGGGGTGAAAAGACATCACCCCACCAACACGTGAATCCAACTGAGAAATATTTTGAATACAAGCCACAGTAAACATGACGGAGGGAGGCTGATATTTGAGAGACGTCTAAGCCCATAAGAGGGGGACCCAGGGGTGAAGAATCATCACCCAAGTACAATCAGAAAGGAACTTTTGTTTATTATTTTGAACATACCATGTCCTTGAAGGCAAGAGACTTTTTGTAGGAAAGAGACTTAACCATCGGAGGTCCCGATACCTGGGAAGGGAACTGTAGTCTTGTGCTGGGAAAGCTCAAGTGTGTGCTGTGCTCCGAGCCCCGCCTTGTCCTGTGCTTAAAACACGGGGAAGTTTGACAAGACACCACTTGGACTGCCTTATTATTATTTGATGGTTGTAGCTTGTTCCCATCTTAGATTTAGGTTTAGATTAGGCGTTTTATATTTATACAGTTTAATAAACACCCTTGAACTGTGAACACTTGTGTCTGTCTTTACTGTTGCCACCATGAGTTCCTTACAAAGCCTACAATGAGATTCTGGGTGAGCACACGTTGTTTAGCAAGACTGCTATGATAATGACATTTATATTTATGCCTGGAATCCAAGCAGCAGTGAATGACCAGATGGGAACTGTTACAGAAAATCAATGCCACTATAAAAGGATTTAACGCCATAAAGGAAGAATTGAAGGTCATAAGGTTAATAACCACCCAGAACAGGTATGTCCTCGACATGATTACAGCAATGGAAGGAGGTGTTAGCGCCAAGGTTGGGCCATCTTGCTGTACTTTCAAACGATCTTATGATGGTGAGAACGGGACTCTGACAGTTGCTATAACTATGTTGACAGAACTGCACACAAAATGGAGAAGACAGAGGCTATTGGAGATGACGATTGGTTCTCATTTCTGTTTGTATGGATTTCCGGCTGGATGGCAAATGTGTTCAAGTTCCTTGGAGCAATGATAATGTTCAGAAGCTGTGTTATAAGGATAATAATTGGAGAATGCAAGAACACCGAAAAGAAAGCAGTGGGAATGAAAATCATGATTGATCTGAAGGATGATACAGAAGACAACGCGCAGACTGAAAGCACTATTAGAGACCACATAAAAGCAAGTATTGTGGCACCTGAAGGAGCAAAATTCCTGTCCCCAGGAGATCATAAGAATTATGTAAGATGTTGGGTATTCTGTACCCTAATGGGAGAATGTAATTACTTGACCTGGAGTGTGGGCGAACACATCAGAAATGCGGGCAACCTGAGGGGTTGACGAAGATATGGATACCAAAGAAACCTTCTTTAAGAGAAGATTCAAAGAAGCAGCAACACCTGAGGAGGTGGCCGAGGACTTGACCAGAGTGGGGAATATAGAGGAGCAGACGTATACATCCGCAGGAAATCCTACCCCCTATGTCCCCTTATTGGAGACATGAGAACTTGCCTTGTCTAACACCATCTATTGTACCAATACTGCAGCGAGTATTTGGAAGACGGTATCCATTGAGACAACCATATTGAATGCACCCTCGAGCTGATGACAGCCTGCAGGAGCAAGTCCCTGAAGGAATATGAGACAGGGCTAAGAAAATGGACTGATGACGTCATAAGAAAGTGTGCACAAGTCCTGAACTACTGAATGAAGACAATGTATGAATCCTAGAGGAGAAATGATGAAGTAAAGAATCAAATGTACCTTAAAAGTATAAAAGAAGAAGATTACACGTTAGAAAGTACTACAGAAATCAGATGTATAATGAATGTACATACGCTGAAACGCAAGATAGATCAAATCATTGTAGAGTATAGCTCCAAGTAGTGAATAGAATGCAGGCGGACCCGCCATTGTAGAGCAACTGGACATTGGTATCATGAAATAATGAAGCCAAAGAATCATGAAGAGAAAATAAATGAAAGGCTGTGACACAGTAGAATAGCAGGTTGTTGGAGCTGCGTTCAGAAGCTGTATGGCCTGAAGTGAAGAACTGAGAAGTCGAGGTCAGCTATCTACCCTGAAGAGGAACATGTGTGAGGAGGATGAATCCTCTCACCTTAAGGTGCCCAAAAGAACACAGAGGAGTCTTCATTAATTAAAATATTTAAAAGCTTGCAGAATGAACAGAATCGTGGTCTCTTGTCACGTGAGTCGAGGCTGAAAATAGGGCTTGAATTTGGAGTTCCAGACACGATAATGAATGCCTTCATACCTGTTACATTCCTAGGACAAGAATTTTCTGCAAGGACAAGTACAATGAGAATTTCATGGCAGAAGGAATGGGGGATGGGAGATGTTGGGCTAATTGGGTGGTATGGCAGCTTCATGTCCTATCTATTTGCACCTGGGTCTTGGCTTGTGGGCTGTTAATTGAACCGAATGTTCCAGACATAGCACAATTATGCCAAACCAATTGTATTCATCCGTCTAATAAAGGACCTTATAGCTTGGGAAACCAATGAAACACTATGTTACTGATTTTTCTTAAATGACATATGAAGAGGTAGGCATAAGTTGTCCACCTGATATCTCACAGCCAATAACAAACCTAGCTCCTATATGATTCTATATCTAGATGTGTCCCTTAACCAATCTCAGCCCTTGATAGGGGCTGCACTATTGCCACGTAGCATGATGTCATTCTGACGCATAAAGAAGTATATCATTGTATTTTTGGTGGAAATCACTGAGAACGAGCGTTGATGTTTGTTGTAACGCCCTGTTTTAGATAATTGGTAATAAAACAGCAACTTACCATCTTCTTGAGGTTAACCGGTTATTCGGACTCCAAATTATTCTGGTGTAATCCCATCCAGGAACAGATGCACGTTTCCAAGGACCACTAGCTCAGTCGTGTCCTTGTCCACAGCACTGGTCACTGCTGATAGGCGCTCGGAGTAGTTAGGGGACAGATCTTCCTTCTGTCTTGGACGGCCCCTTCTTCAACTCTGGTGGAGTGCTTTGTACAGTGCAACTGTCAAGGATAATGAGTCTGAGAAGACAATTTGGCTCAGATCAGGAGACTTTTAGCAACACAACAGTAAGAGATTACAAATGCTTGTTGAGCAGAAAGCACACGCTTACACATAATGCAGGAGCTGCTTTCAAGGGACAAGCATAGACACATGCTGCATATAATATGGGTTCCTTTTAATAAAAACTAACATGTGGCCATCGAAGAACACACGCATAATCTGCTGCTGGGCTGTAGTAAGAGGCGAGGAACAGCAAATGGTAAGCTTCCTCTTTCCAGCAGAAGAAACCCAACCACAAGTTGCAGCTTCCTGTCTTAAATGGCTACATTCAACGGATGCTTTTTCGCACCATTCAGATAAGATAAGAAGCCAAGGATAGGCAGCATGACACCAAAATACACACGCAAAGTTAAAGTGTGTGAAAGCAAGTGTCGCTGTTTACCTCTTCTGAAGCTCAGTAAATATGATGGAGTTTGAAGTTGAGTAGGAGCAAATCACAAGCTTTGCTTGTTCCCTGAGCAGAAGCCCAGTCACTCTAAGGGAGACAACCAGCAGTCACAGACAGCACCTGTCTGTTAAGTGTGCACATGGGGATGTAGTATGTGCAAGCAAAGTAAGGAACGCTCTTAAGCACTAGGTTGTAGGCTCCCATATGGCAGGATATGACTCTCAAGTCTGTTCCCTTAGCTAAATGAGCAGAGTCATCACCCAGCAACCAGTTGAACTCGAGTCGTGGGGGGCTGGGGAGATTGAGCAATGCAGGTCCCAGAGCAGAGGAATATGCAGGCCCACTGACAGGTAGCCGTGGTCAACTTGTAGGCAGCACACCATGACCTAAAGCGTGAGTTTAAATGTGATGCCTTGCTGTGTGAATCTTGAGACTACAGGAATTTGGTTTGTTACACATCGGTATGTTACACCATAAAATACCATAGCATAGTATAAATTAGGATACTATCCCATGTCGCTCAAAGCTGCTGAACTAAAATGATTAATTGTTCTTTTCTCCATCAATGTAAACCATTCTCCTTTCATATGTTTGGCAATGTGCTATGTTATAGTTGCCTTTGTTATAGCTTGCGCAATGCAAATTAGAGATTGTAGGACAAAGCTGTGATATTAAAAATATATTAACCTGCTATCCTCAGTGTCAGTAATGCTTCAGAATGGTGTCTCTCCAAGTCCAAAATAACTTCAAACACATTTCCTAGCTGTGTTATGTTAATTTATGTTAATGGGCGCGAACACTCCGGACGGTTGTCCAGTCGCTAGGTCAACTCCTGGGTTACCCATCATCATAAAATAGGACTTTTGATTCCATGTCCACTCCTCAGACTCTCAAGTGAGGTGGAGGAGGGAGGGCAGAAATCACACTTGATCACAGGCAATTACGTCAGGTGGCACCCGCAACAGATGAGACGTCTTAGAGAGGAACATAGCATTACTGATAATGACCCTCAGGTCCCATCCACGATAAATTGACAGGGCAAAAAAAAAATTCGAAAAAGATGTTTTAAGTAAGAGGTTACAGTGAGTACAGGAGATGGCGCACCAGGAAATCAATATTCTCATCCATTGTAGAATGGCTCTATATGAATGGCGCTGGTCAGTGCACTGTCAGGCAGTGAATACCAACTTCACAGTCACAGTAGCACTACTTAGTGGATTGCCAGCAGAATCGCTCTTTACTTATTTAAAGACCCAAGCCAATAAGACAAATAATGTATATGCAACTCTCCTGGTGAGGGGAGACTTCGACAAAATCCAATATTGCCCATACCAGTATCCTGAATTGGCTTTGACACATACAAATCATGTCAACTGGTTTGGAGGTAATCTAGTTTACCCACAAACAAGTGCAAGGCATGGCCCGTTAGCCACACCCAATCTGTCACTAGAATTCTTGGCCCAGTTTCATCCAAACCATGGAGGCCCATATCAGCAGGCTGACTATCAATTGCTAGCAACCAATTTTGACACAGTGTGCAATATTGCTCTACAACATGCAGCAAAATATGTGTAGCACATGCTCAGCAACCTTAGGGACAGCTGGATGCAGGTGGGGTACAACTACAGACATTGAGAATCATATTGGGATCTTTCCCATCCAGAAATGAAGACATACGCAGATGGTATTCAGAGAAACTAGGGCAATTGCAAGCAGCCTATCCCCAAGTTACCCCCCACCACAAACATCAGGCACTAGCAATGTTCCTTCCATCTGGCTGCACATCGCCTTTAGCGAGCTGTGACAGCTGGATCTCAATCTATAGCTGGCTTTATTTACAGCTGATAGGCAAGCCGTCCATCACATCACTAGCACTGATACTAGTAGACATCATGGGAACACAAGGCGTGGCCACAGCCGTGAATTTAGGGCTGTCCATAGCATCTAATAACTATTAAATGGTTGAGAGCATAATTCTACCGTTATTGAAAGGAGAGCCTGCAAGGTTAGAAGTCCATAGGAGATTGTCCTAATTGAATGAACAAGAAAAAAGGGAGCAATTTGGGGACATCCACTTGTCAATCGCTAGGTAGGAATCACTTAGGCAGAAGACCTGCTGAGACACAGAAAAAGGTTAACAAAGATGTTAAACCAGATAAGGAAACACACCACGAAGCAAGGCCCTCGAAAGGACGAGGATCGTTCCATGCTAAAAAGAGCAACAAACCACAGAGGCGGCAATTATCGCCAATAGAGGAAGAAACATATACTGAGCACAGGCCTAAAAATGAAAAAAACAGCAGGTGATAGGCAGGCACCGCAGTGGCAAGGCAACCACAGGGGTAGACGATCATGGGGTAAGCCTGGCGGACAGTCCCATTTCAGACCTACTGACTGAGTTTAGAGACAGAAGACAAATGAAGAGTCCGTAAAAATACACTGATGAGGGTTTGCTTTCTTGCCCACAGGCAAGGACACCAGATCATTCTAAGGCTGAGGGGAAGGAAATGAAGGTTGAGAAAAAAACATACGGCAGCCCTACAGGTTTCACAGAATGCAGAGCCCACGCACTCATCTCATCATTCCCATGACTAAGCGACACACAGATTGGATCGAGGTCCTATTAGACTCTGGGTGTGACATTTCCATATTTTAATGCAGCCACAAGGCACTATTGGTGCACATAAGGGTACACAGGAATACACAGCTCACTACTCCTACTGGGCAGACATTAGCACATAATTAAGTGTATTTTGTAACCATTCAGCTAGAAAGCGAACACCCCAAAAAGATTGAAGCACTGTTTTGCCACAGATACACATTCAGTTTAAAGGGCTGTTAGCATTTCAAGACTGACCACCATTGTATGTAAGGCAAGCACCAAGGGGTGAAGAGGTGGTAATGCCTGCTTTTCCAAAAGAAGTGAGTGGGGCACTAATGCAAACATATGCAAGGAACTGGTCAGCACTGGCAGCAGTGCAGCTGTTTAAAAATCACGCAGGGCATGATAAGGAATGTCCAGCGCATGTTATTCCAGCACTGAAACTACCCCTACCACAAAGGCAGTATCCAGTTAAACCACAGGCAGTTGCCTACATGCAAACCATAGCAGACCAGCTAATGGACCAGGGGGTAATCATAAAGAAAGCTAGCCCACATAACAGTCCAGTGCTCCCAGTTTTAAAACCTGATGGTACTTACCATTTTATTGTGGATTTTCGGATTTTGAATGCACATTGTAAAACAGATGCCTTCCAGAAGCAACACAGTTCTGGATTGCTAGCCAACGTACACAGATGTAAATATAAAGAAATACCTTGATCTAGGCAATGGGTATTTCACACAGCCTTTATGCGTAGAAAGCCAGAAATACACTGCATTCACGTTTCAAGGGAAAACATTTTCAATTCACTAGAATAATGCAGGGGAAATACAAATTCACCTAGCACATTCTCAAGTAGAATACAGAGCTTACGTGCAGCCATTCCTAATTCTTGGCAGTATGTATATGATATTTACATCACCCATGAGAATCTCAGTGAACACTTGCAACAAGTGGACAGTCATTCACACATTGGCTGCAAAAGGATACCTGATTAACTTCAAAAAATCAAGTATAGCTCATTGTGATTTTACCTTTCTAGGATTCACTCTCTCAGATGAGGGCAGGGGTTTGTCAGCAGATTTTCTTGAAAGGTGTGCAAGGATACGACCACCTACCACACTTAGGTAGTTACAAGCTATTCGAGGACTGTTGAATTTTGGCAGATCTTATGTCTCTAATTCTGCTAAGCTAGTGAAATCATTGTATGATTTGATAAAACCGAATTTCAAGGCAGCACACTAGCTGCCAGCACACACTCCCATTCTGCACCATGTGTATTCATTAATGACTCAAACTGGTCCTTTGCAGGACATAAATACAGAGAAAGACTTAGAGATAAACCTGGTGGTGGGAGATAATGCTTTCACATACACAGTGTGCAATTTAGGGGAGACTAAACCAATTGCATATAAGTCACATGTATATTCCATACCTGAGTTAAAATTTACACCAGAAGAGAACATTCTGGCTTCAGTTCAGATGATTATTCAGAAAGAACGGCCACTGGCAGCAAATAGAACTATACACATAAACACACCTGTAGCAAAACTTGAAGCTGCCACAAAAGCTAGTGTGCCAAATGCAAACGCATTGCATACTAGATGGATTCAATGGTCAGCATCTCAACATGCTCCAGATGTAAAGTACCATTATAAGGCAGAATTGCAAAGACTGAGTTGATTGACTTGGACAATGGACCCAGAGCCAGACACTTCACGGCCTGACATGCCATTGTTTGATTTTTACCAGGTAATTTACTGTGAGGGGCTGGCGAATCCAGCGGTAGGGACATGGTCCAAGTACAATGCTGCATGCGCAGCAGTCGTAGGACACTTGAATCATGAAGAAGCATTTATACATACTGATATTGCAACAAAGCATCTGGGAGACATGTCTGCCCAGACTGCTGAATTGCATGGATTACTGCTTGCATTGTGTCAAACAGATTCAGGAAAGCCCACGCTAGTAGTCTCAGGTTCGGATTACATTGTCAGGGCTTATAACACTGATTTGCATTGGTGGATGCAAAATGACTTCAGAATTAGGCATGAAACTATTGCTTCCAGGCAACTCTGGAAGCAGGTTTGGGATCTTAAACAGGCTTGCCCTTTGCTATGGGTGATGCTCACAAGAACACATACCAAAGGGCACATTCATAGCACTGGCAATGCATTGGCAGATAAATATGCCAAAAAGCACACAGTAAGAAAAACGATAGCAGTCATAACTCAGCGACTACAATGCATGAGGAAATAAAAGAGGCTTGTTTAGGTATTGTACCTAGGCTGAAAGGTTTCCGCAGTAATTATGTTTATGACATTGAAAATAACAAAGCAATAGTTGGCATTCCTATGAAAAAAGGGAATACTATTCAAAGATTATTCCGTAATAGCGCAGACAGGGAAAAGCTAATTGCAGCCACACACGCTGGACTTGCATCTGCCCATTTTGGAGGGAGTGCAACTGCACAACTGCTCCTTCACCATTTCTGGTCACCAGGGCTACATCAGCAGGTGAAGATATATATAGCAAATTATGACACATGTTTGCAGACAACTGTGGACCACAGCAAAAAACCGAACGAGGTTCCTTTGAGAAAGGCAGCCTCCCCCTTTGAGATCCAATATATGGATCATATAGGGCCACTACCAGCAGTAAAATAGCACAAGTGCATTATAGTAATAGTGGATTCTTGCACTAGGTTCACCTGGATGATTCCTCAAAAGAAATCAGACTGCAAATCAGTCATACAGGCACTTAGGGGTGTAGTAGCCATGACAGTGACTCAAACGCTCCATGCTGATAATGGTCCGGCTTTCTCGGGACGGGCTCTGAAGAAAGCATTGGAAGCATTGGGAACAGAGCTGCATTTCTCACACCCATTTTCGCCAAAAATTAACAGGGGCGTGGAGATGGCGAACCAGTCCATAAAAATAATCCTGACTAAATGCATTCTGTCAGTTGGAGGTAACTGGATAGAGCATGTGCCATTAGAGAGCAGGAGTTTAAATAATATACTACACCAGTCTCTATGCAACAGTAAGACTCAATTTGAACTCTTGTTTGGGAGAAAGATGTTTATGCCTGACCTGCATGCTCTTCCCAGCCCTCTCTCTAGACACGAGCAACTGCTGGCGACAATGCTGCTGAGGGAATCCCTCCAGGTGGAAGCTGCTGAGGCCAGTCCTGAGAACATTCTCAAAGCAGGAGATTGGGTCCTGGAAAAGATCCATGATAAGACTCTGTTTGGCCCGTCTTACAGACCAGCAGTGCAAGTAATCAGATTGAAAGGTTCCAGAACAGCTGGCCTACCCGCATTACCACCTAAGAGAAGTACCAGGCAAGTTTCTGTGGACCACCTAAAACGTGTGGCAGATGGTTACTGCAGTGTTTCCACGCAATCTTCCTCTTCCAAGTGAAGAGCCCATGGAAGATGAAGAGATGGAGATCCATCAAATGATGCCGAAAGGCGTTCAAGATGAGGAAGAATGTGTCAATCTTGACTACACGTCCACAATTCAGAAAAGTACTGCAAGTCTGCCAATGTGGAAACAGAAAGCCTTCCTAGTTGCTAAAGTAATGAAATCATTCTTTTGGACAGAATTTCTAAAATGGTGTTATAAAATGCTGGCAGTGTCTTTTCTCCTACTGTGGATCAGCCTCACGTTATTCTTCATCTCACTGATTTCTGGGCATTTTCTGAGCAAGGTTTCCACTCCACCTGCAATCAAAGAAGTTGTTCTAAACCCTTTAAGTTCTTCACACATGTTAGAGAGAAGAGAGCTCCAAGAGCCAGGAACTCAAGCCTCAATACAATTCTTTCCTCTAACTACGGGCCATGTGTGGATGCCATTGTTCAAGACATTTAATGGCCCAGCTACGCAGCTGCAAGTTCACACCTTTGCTGTGATTGATGAATCCAGACTGTTTGCACCCAATAATCCTGTGTCTACAACATACAGAGAGCTGTTCAGAACTAGGCTTCAGACATTTGGACACAATGCATTGATGAGTTTGATGATGTGGAGGATCTCTATGAAATGGGGCCCCATGTGTGTTATGTGCAATATTAGAATTCCTTCTTACTTGTCAAACGTGAACCCATTCTGTGGCCTAAATACACATTCTGGGAACACTGTGCAGTGCCATTTCAAACCGACAATCTTGAATTCAAAGCACAGTTCCCATTTATTTCAATGGTACCATACTAAGCAGGGGATTGCATGTATGAAAATCAGCATAAATTCCCTCCAGACCCACATAATGCACAACACATGTATGTTGCAGATTCAGTCATCTTTGGCAGACAATACTTTGCAAACATGACTGAACAAATATGGCGGGAAACTATCCTCCTATGGTCTACTTGGGGCCAACATGTGTGGCAAATAAAAGGTGGTCACACATTAGTCATGACATGTAGATTCCCATATTTGATGTATTTCTTAAATTATGCGCAGTTCCAGACCACTTGCAGTAATAAGAACCTGAGTTTCTACCCTGAGTGGAAGAAGGAAGCAGGTGAGTTCTGGGATGCGTCTTATAGAGAAGCAAAACAACGCAATGGCACCAAGCATATTACTTATGCATCAGGGAGACCTGTGTTATGGGCAGTTCAATAAATGAATGCAACAAAAGAAAAGCAGGACTCAGTGTGGGCCCATGTAGGGCTTCGAACTCCCATAACACCTTCCTAACACACTCTATATCTATAGATAAGCTGTGCCAAGGAATGCTTTCACAGTTTCACCTGAGTGAGGTGATGTAGAGGAGGTCCCAGATTTGGCCTGCACCCCTGCCCCCCATTGTGAGTTGCCAGTAAAGTACTCGCCAAGGTATGTGACGTATGAGGAGCAACTGAACCAACAGAGAGCCGCAATGGGCCTCTGCCCTGTTTACATTAGAAGATCTGTACCTGTCGAGGCGCCCGTGACCAGACAGCCCTGGGTAGCACGGTACCCAATCAGACAACCCTACCAGCCGCTGATGCGAAACGATGAGTACTTACAGACTGTCCATAAGGAGACACAAAGAGCCCTAAGGGAAGGTAAATGGTAACGAAATGTGGGCCTGGACAAACGTGCACATGGGCTAAGGCGACTCATCAACGCAAGTAACCAAGAAAACAGGTAAATGAGACACGAAAGACAACACGATGTTGAAACATAAAGAAACATTATAGCTGAGAACCTAGATGGAAGAAGAAAACCAGCTAATGTGTGTAAATAGGCTTGAAATGCAAGAAGCTAAGAAATCGATACTGCTTGCATGCTTAGTAGAAGAATAGAGCGGCAAGCGCCACCTATGTATCTACCCCAAGAAAGCACAATGTACACGTGCAACTCCATTTTGTAAAAGCAGAAATACGCCCAGGCAGCCAAGGCCTGACTGGCCGAGTTTCATATCCAAGCCCAAGCCAAGAGAAGGAGCGTAATCGAAACTTAACAAAGAATGGCTCAGGCCTGGGAAATCGAGGTCAACCCAAGAGGGGGAGGCGAGCTTCAGCAATAGAGAACCAAAACTTCAGAGCATACCACCTGCCCTGTGAAGGTCAAGATAAGGAGGCCCGGGCGAGGGGGTGAGGCTATAAGGAGAATTAAATACACAAAAAGCTGGAAACTGAAGCAGATTCATGGTGAACCAACACGTGATCAGCCAGGCGCGAAGATGTACCACCGTCTGATGTCACCCAGATCCAAGGGTGCATAACTTTTCCTGATAAGAGACTACAGTTTCGAGGCCTTCCTTAGCCAACTAATTGACACATCGCCCTAAAACCACTGATTGATGGAAGGGAGGCAGGGTGAATCCTGGGACACCAGGCACCTGGGTGTCTATTCTGCATGCTGCTAATTAAAGTGGAGATTTATGCTTAGGGGTGTAACTTACCCAATCACAATGGACCATGTAATCTAGGGTCCTATAGACACTGTAACCAATAGGACGTCGTACTTGTAGTGACGTCAATCACGTGTGATGTAGAGGGATGTGCGTAGACACCCACCTGACAAGAGTCAACCAATCCGCATGCGCTATTGTCATATACAGATATAGCACCTATACTTAAGTTACCTTTCCTAACCAATTATATTGCATGATGATTTTTTATGGAATTAGACGTCAAAGATGACGAGTTTAGCCTATAAAAACGGCTGTTTAACTGCAGTTTGGGGAAGCCGGAGCGAGACAGGTGTTCGCGATGCTGCTGATTTCCATATGCTGATGTATGCATCATTAAACGGACTTCCCTTTGCCAACCTATTGAGTCCTGGTTATTGAGCTGTGCTGGAGTATGTGAATCCTGCACTCTGTCCTCACATGGTGCAGCTATCTTGTATTACAAGTTCTCGAGGGTGAGTACTGACCAATGGGCCCGTCAGTAATTTCCTCTCCTCAAGAGCAATTGGTAGCGTGAGGATGGTTTCGTCCATCGATTATTAATTATCGATTGATATAGTTATAAGACACCCTTAGACCGACGGCACAAAGTAACTCTGAGCCTTCGGTAACATCACAAGTCCTTTTGCCATTCCGGCTGAGTAGGATGAGAAGCTCCCCATGGACAATGATAGAGTAAAATTTCAAAAAATCTGCAGTGGGTCTAAAGGAACCCGCCTTTCCAAGCATAACCCTTCTCATTCACACGGGCAGCGGATCGGACAAAAGTTTTAAAAGCAGGAAGAGGAAGGGGCGGTGATCCTGAAGGTCCAGAGAGGAAAAGAGGCAATCTGTGAGTGAAACAACGAAACTCGTTACCTTGGCAAATGTCTCATAAGCCTTAGAGTAAGAAGGGGAAAGGTAACGGAGGGTGGCGTAGAAAAAATAAAGCAGCTAGAAGAAGAGAAGACGGTATGTATTTAGAGGGTTAATGACTCGAGTATAAACAGAAAATATATAAAACATAAAGGATACCAGGGGGGCACCTGTAAGAAAACATTAGGATTACCGGGGGGGGGGAGGCACCCGGGAGAAAAACGAGAATTCGCCTTGTTCCTGTGCTTTAAAGAGTGGTCAGAAGGAACGTGAACCCAGAGCCCACAGAAGGGGGACAATTTAGGCTACGGTGACATTTAAAGACGTCATAAGGGGGTTCGTTCAAATCCCATGGTTGGGTATCAATTAGAAGGCAGGTATATGTATGACCAGCTGGTGTCTGTCAAGTCTGTCAAGTGTCTGTCACATGTGTCTTGCTGTATGTTAAATGCAAAATAACTGTATTGATGATTGATTGAAATGCATTTTTGGCTTTACGCAATTCTGTAACTAAGAGGGAATCGCTAGTGAATTGATGGTTTCTTTTGAGTAAATTGATAGTATACATTTTGGGAAAAATTGGATTGGAGCTTGCGTAATTGGTGCTCGCTCATACTAGTGGAGAGGTTAAAGAATTGTGTGGATATTGTTGGTGTCGAAATTAAGAATGGAGGAGGTTACCCCACTTGCGCACTTCTGTAAGCAACTGCCCAAGCATGCAGTAAAATTTAAGAAATACAGCCAGGAGTGGGTTAAGGGTACTGCTAATAAGATGTTTATGCCTTGGCCCCAGAACGGGTCACTGTCTAAGGCTGTTTTACAGCACATGACAACATACCTACACGACACATATAACGGCAAGAAGCTTGAGAAACGCCTTGCCGTTTTCGAACTTTGGAAAATGTTCGAGCAAACGAAGGAAGAAGAACCACCTGCAGACTGGATATTAAATATATGCACGGAGGGGGTGTGACGCCTACCGCGCCACCAGCCCCGCCGGAGCCAGTCACTGAGGGTAGCAGGTCAGAGGGACTTTACCCGTTACGAGTACTCAAAGCAGCCACAGGGTACAGTAACCCCGCATATGAGTCACCTACATGTAGTAGTGACGAGACTAGAGAAAAGGGGCAGGAAATTGATTTGGCCTCCGCAGTCATGAGGGACAAGGAGAGGCGCGGCGATGGAAGAAAGGATCAGGCACAGACTAGCGCACCTCTCGACAAGGAGAGAGAGGGAAAGAAGCGGAAGGGAAGTGAAGAGACAGCATTTGCGAAAGGCGAATGGATGGAAGAACAGATACTATTAAAACTAGATGGAAAGGGAAGTGATGATGTAAGGACGAGAGAAAGGGCTGAGGAGAAGCAAAGAAAGGAGAATGAATCAAGGGATGAAAGGACAAGACGGGATAAATATTGACGATGACTTCGATACCAGAAGCATTGGGGAAACGATTGATAAAATATATGATGAGATGGGACTAGAACTAGCTTATCAAGGGGGAAGGGAAGATGAGGGCTTAGAGAGCACTCAGCTTTATGACACTGAGGATACCACCCAAGGTAGTGGGAGCAGGGGACTGTCCCTTGACAGACTGGAGACCAGGCAGAACGAAGAGGATGCAAGGAGTTGCGTAAACTGGGATCATTCAGGATCCGACTCCGGTGGGGATACGGAGGATGAGGCACATGAGGAAGGGAGGCAATCCGAAAAGCCGCTCCCTCGAGGCCAAGGGGTACGATGGTCCGATGACATTGAATCTGAACCTAGGACATCGAAGCCTACCAAGGCACATGGGAAACGTGAGGGAACACCCCACGATCAGAGGGGGGAGCCAGCATCCACCTATACAGGCAAATTAAGGGCATTGCCGGGCAGACAGCCAGGCGGTAATACTGCCCCACCAGAAGACAGAAGCGCTGGGGGAAAAGAAAAGGAAGATTGTGCCTTTCAATTCCTGCTGCTAGAAAAAGGGGGAGCAAGGACACAATATATTTCATGGCCACACATGGAACAAGAAAACTTAAAAAATAAGCTTCCAATGCTGACATTGGGGGCTGGGAAATGGATACACGAGTTACAAAAGATGACCGGTGGAGTAACCTTAGCAATAGGGGACATTAAGGGCCTCTTGATCGCCATACTTGGTGAAAGGGCTGACGATGTGTGGAAATGGGCTGGGTATCCAAGGGTAACAATAACTAGCACTACCCATGACGGAGCCCCGTTTAATAATTGTAGAGCAGCAGTGTGGAAAGCGCTGCGAACGCTATACCCAGACACATCAGGCATGGGAGCTATAATGACTTGGAAAATGAAAGAGTCAGAGGATCCGTTAATTTATATCCAGAATTTTCAAGACGCGTGGGTGCTCGAAACGTATGAGTCTTGGTCAAAGTCTATCCCTGTCCTTTACCACATACTGTGTCAAGGGTTGCCTGAACAGGTGCAAAAACAGCTCAAGAAATTGGTAGGGATAGAAGCCAAACCGTGGGCCGAAATTCAATTGACAATTGCACACTACTGCAGATTGTTACAAGAAAATAATCGAAAAAAGGAAAGCAACCCGTAAGGGGGAGTAAGCGAAGCTGGTACAAAAGATGCTCTCGAAGTATACTCTCGAGGGAGCCATGTTGACCAGCCCAGCTGAACCCAGCACGCAGCACGTGAATAACCAAGCTAATACGAGATATTACCCGAGGGGTAGAGGATTTAGAGGAAGAGGATGGCAAGGTGGCCAGGTTTCCATGGTAATCAAGGAGGTTTTCAAAATAACCAAGGCGGATTTCAGAATGAACAGATGGGCGGTCAAGCCATGCCGGATGGGCAGATGGTCCGACCACCACCAGTATGTTGGTTGTGCAGAATGACAGGACATGTGCAGAAACCAAGGCATGTGGCAAAATGGCCAATGAACGGGAACAGGTTTGGTGAATCAGCCTACCGTCCCAGAACAAGGCGGTGCACAGGGTCACACAATGCAACAGCAGGCTACAGGCTTGCCGCAGGGTGCACAACAAGGGTTCGAACCTTCGAACATTGGGAATTTGCAACAGGGGCAGGCCCAACAGTCACCACTGCCGGTGCCACAAGGAATGAACTCTGGAGGGGGAACCAACCCCAGGAATGGGGGTATTCCACAAACTTACAGTGGGCCGAACACATAAAATAGAACAGCTCACGGGAAACTCTGATGTGCTCTATCCTATCGGTGACACCAGACCCTAACAGGGAACCCAGAGTAAATGTCTCCATAGGGGGTAAAGAATATTCCTTCTTAGTTGACACAGGTGCGACACGTTCGTGCATAAGAGAAGGCAAGTTTTCCTTGTCCGGCGAGGCAATAGATACTCAGAGTTTTCCTGGAGCTCATAGCAGAGTTCCCTTTAGAGACACACTCCCAGTCTCAGTGGGAGAGCGTGAATGAATGTACCCCTATTGTATTCACATCAGTCCCCAGTAAATATCATGGGTCAGGACTTGATGACAAAGTTGAATATAACAATGCTCCACACCAGGAATGCACTATTCAAATGTGTGCGAAATGATCAGAGCATACTTTGGACGTGCAGCCATGAGAGCTATACCACTGGAGCTAGAAGTTTTCGCTTATGGCGTGCGAGTGCTTATGGCGGGATTGCCAGGCCTCGTGGACAAAACTATGAGAACCCCTGACGAATTTCTATTAGACCAAGAATACCCATGCATGAAGAAGAGGGACAAATATTTCCCTTGGAAATACAGTCTGCCGCAGTAAGAGGGAAGGTGGTACTGGTAGAGAGATATCATGATGAAGGAAGGCAATGGTGTGCTATTATCACCATTGAAGAAAGGTATCGAGTGACTGGCGTCACTGACGACGATCTGTTTGAAGAACACCCTGACCTAGAAGTGACGAGAGTGGAAGTAAATCTTATATTCTGGGTCAAAATGATCAAACGAGAAGTGCCACAGAGAATGATGTTGGCGCTGGTACGTTCAGAATACTTTGAGGATGACATGGCCCAGGTGCCCGTCACGGTATGGACAACAGGGCTTTATGACGTAGGACTCCTGAAAGGGGCGGGAGAAGTAAAAATCAAGCTAAAGCCCAGAGTGATCCTACCAAGGGCGCGACAATATCCCATGTCCAGAGAAGCGGATGAAGGGATCGCGAAGACAATTTCCGCCATGATGGAGCAGGGCATCCTAGTGACATCAGAATCACCCTGTAACACGGTGATCTACCCCATCAAGAAATCAAAAGGGGGGTCTTGGCGTTTAATCCAGGATTTAAGGGCATTGAACGATATTGTCGAAGCTGAGTTCCCTCTGGTCCCTGACCTGTCCACAATCCTATGCAACATACCCACTGAGGCAAAATATTTCACAGTGATCGATTTGAAAAATGCATTTTTCTTGATTCCGTTGCACCGTGACTCACAAGATTTGACATCATTTACTTTCAGGCAAATGTGCTTGAAAAGCATGAGACTGCCCCAGGGGTATTGTGAGTCCCCATCCATTTTTAACAGAGTCCTGCAAATGGACCTATGCAATATTGCGATGGACAGTGTTGTTTTGCAGTATGTAGATAACATTCTGATCTGCAGCACCACTGAAGAGCAATGCAGGCGTGATTCTGTCCAGTTACTAACAATACTGGCTGATAAAGGATACAAAGTTGACAAGGAAAAGCTGCAGTACTGTCAACAGGAAGTGTTGTACATAGGGCAACTAATCTCTCATGAAGGGAAAAAGATAACCCCAGAGAGGGCTGAAGCTATCATGAACACGGCCCAGCCGCACATGATAAAACAAATGCAAAGCATTTTAGGCCTGTGTAATTATGTCCGAGCCTGGGTCTTTGACTACAGCTCGTACACCAAGCCCTTGCTTCAGGCCCTGAAAAAGGCACAGGCGACAAAGGAAGAAATCGAATGGACTGAGGCAATAGAAAAGGGTTTTTCAGAGCTCAAGGGGGCAATTTGTAAGGCCCCAGTGCTCGGGATCCCTATTTATGCAGAAGAATTCTACCTGTTCTCACTTACCGATGGCAACTTTATGACGGCAGTACTCGCTCAGCGAACATCGCTGGGTTGCAAGCCTCTGGCATATTACAGCGGGAGTCTGGACCCGGTCATGAGGGGCCACTTCCCATGCGAACAAAATCTAGCTGCCGCCGTGTTTGCCATTGAGAAGGCATCATCCATTGTGATGGGATGCTCCATTAGACTGTATGTTGAGCACTCACTGTTCACCATATTAGAGAAGCCAAAAGGCACATTGACATCACAGAGAGCATCCGCCTATGAGGTGATTATCTCTAATCCATCGATCAAAATAGTTCAATGTAAAACTGTAAACCCAGCGACGTTCATAATAGAACCAGTAGCCGAGGGTGAACCTGTCCATGACTGTGCAAACTATGAAGAATTTTATGATGAGATCCCAAGGGTAAAAGAAAATGCCCTGCCAAGTGGGGAGGTCGTCTTCATTGACGGGTCTTTGAGAATTGACCAAGAAGACGGACAACGGTATACTGGCGTGGCCGTGGTGAAACACCTGGCGAATGGAGAGTTTCAAGTACTCGTCAGCGCACGAATACCATCTCACTATTCAGCCCAAGCTGCAGAATTAGTGGCACTAATACTTGCCATTGAAAACCACGCAACTCAGGAAGTGTACAGTGATTCCGCCTATGTGACTTCCACCGTGCATGCAGGCTTAGCACGATGGAAAAGGAGGGGTTACCTCCGAGCTGACGGCACGCCAGTGCAACATGCAGCCCTATCGGACAGGCTGATAAAAGCACTACAACTCCCAATGGGCATAGTGGTCGTGAAATGCGCCGCTCATACAAAGGGAACAGATTTTGTGTCACAAGGAAACCATGAAGCGGACATAGAAGCCAAGCGCATGGCATCCAAGAATGAAACAATCATGGACGTGGCACGTACCCATGAAAGAATAATGGTCGCACGAGCCACACCAGAAGCCTATAGCAATATGGGGCAGACTCAGCTATTGGAGCTCCACGGGGAGGCGCCTCAGGACAAGAAAAATGTATGGAAGCGTCGAGGGTGTTCTTGAAACCCCTCTGACGGATTGTGGAGGCAAGACAGCACTGGTAAACCATGCCTGTCACCCTTCTGAAGGTAGCGTTAGAACAGTTCCACTACCCCATACACATGTCAAAAGAAAATCTTGCTGCAACGCTCGCAGAAGACTGGTTCACGCCGAATTTAGCGGAGCATGTTGCATTTTTTATGGTCAACTGCATAATTTGCCAGCAATTCACCTCTGGGCACACATTAAAGGTGGTGAGAGGAATCATTCCCAGACCAAATGTACCTTTCCAACACCTGCATATCGATATGTCGATATGATTCAGGTATGTAATGGGTACAGGTATTTAATTGTGGTGGTGTGTCCTTTCTCAAGATGGGTAGAAGCAAATCCCTGTACACACCCCGATGCAGCCTGTGCTGCAAAGTTTCCGGTGAGGGAAGTGTTCCCTAGATGGGGGGTGTGTGAGGTAATGAGATCAGATAACGGGGCCCATTTTGTAAACAAAGTGTTTGAGCACATTAGCTTGCTGCTTGGTATAAAGCACAAGTTCTCGTCGGTGTATTACCCAGAGGGGAATGGTATATGTGAGCGGCGCAACGGCCTGTTAAAAGAGAGGATAGCCAAGTTGAAGCTCACATTAAGGAAGGGATGGTTGCACTGTCTACCACTGGCATTGTATGCTCTTCGGAACCAACCAGGCTCTGACTATCATCTCACGCCGCACGAAAAAGTTACTGGTAGAAGGATGAGGAGCCCTCTTACCCCCCGAGACAGAGCTAGATGTGATGCCCAGCCTGCTAGGGAGGTGGTTCTGGGAGCAGAGATGAAGGAATACCTTGACTGTCTCACATCCAGCGCCTCTGTCATTTCAGGTCAGCTGCAGCGACGGCGAAAAGGGGACAGCACAGCACAAACCACAACAGATAGTGCTGATGCAGGCGCAGCTCACAGCCTCTGTGCGCCCCTTGTCTTCCCCAGCGACAGCGTCCTCGTAAGGAATTTTACAAGGAAAAAATGGGACGAGCCAAGGTTTAATGGCCCTTTCATCGTAGAGGACTGCACCCAGTCCGCTATCAAGCTCAAGGGAAGAAGATCCTGGATCTTCCTAAATGACATTAAACCATTTATAGGAGAGAGCACGCCTACTGCATCCAACTCCGAGGAATCTACAGACAACGAGGAAGGACCTCAGCATATGCAGACAAGATCTATGGCGAGGAAGGACGCATGAGTAGAAAAGACAAACGAAAGAACTCATCCTGAAAATCCTGGCTATACATTGAACATTTCCTCTAAGCACGAAAAAGGATTAATACAAGACATTTAACGAACGCACTGTGCAGCTAAAATTGCAGGGTAAAGAAGAGAATCACATATTCTGAAACCGCAGTGACACTAGTAACTTGAACACGTTGAGCCACACAAAGCATTGAACATGAACTCCAAGACTCTGATAAGCGACAAAATAAGACATTTCTGAGAACCAAAAAAATGATGTACTGAAGCATCCAGTATCAATACTTTGTTCACAAACTTATGATTCATCCCAGCAGTAGTCTCAAGTGGGATGTACTCACCTACTTTCAGCTCATGGTGCTAACATATCCGTCACTCATAGGAAGAGGAACAAGTGTCACAGTATTCCAGATAACAAGAAGATAATCAGGCAACTGCTGACTGTCATCACAGAGGTCTTCGCCGAGTTGCCCGAGCACAGCGAACAAAAGACAAATGCTACCACCTCATGTGATCATTAATGAATTGACTTACACCCTATTCTTCTGGATCATAGAGGAGTGCCCAGGAGCTGTTGGGAGAACCACAGACACCCTAACCTTCATCAGAGATTCGAGAAATAATGATTTTTTAAACCAAGTGCGGTATAAACTCAACTACGTCATAGCGATCCACACAGCAGGAAAATGTAAAAACTGTTCACGACAAAAGAAAGGCTTGTGATCGGGACTCAGCAAAACAAAGCAAATGTACCTGTCCCCTGCAGACACGCAGCTACCCCACAACGTCCTGATTAGACTAGTCACAGACTATCCAGAAATGGTGGGAAGGCCTGCTGACGTTGACGTTGCCACCTTCCTCAGAGATCCAGTCAATTTCCTACACATGAAGACCCTTCTCCATGGCATCATGCTCCAGGTGGAGCTGTCCAACTTTCAGCGAGAATTCCTAAGGAGATTCCTGTGAGAATGTTCATCGAGGGACAGATCGAGGGAAGTACAAAGACTGTTCATGGCACAAAAAAGGTCCTGTGATCTAGAGGCCAGAAAGTAAGAACGAATGTCGTTGTCACCTGACGACAGCAGAATCACATTCCAAGTCTTCTTCCACCTCATTGAGAACTTTCCAGAACTAGTGGGTAGACCCATCGATGTCGAAGTGGTCACTTTCCTCAGAGACCCAGCAAAGAATGCGCAACTCAACAGGCTCTTGAGAGCTATCATCTCGCAGCTGAGAAGCAATTATGGACATCCACTGCTGAGGAAAGCCTTAGAAGGAGGAAATCCAAAATAGAACTTTCGACATCTTTTGCCGTGGAGCAGATCGAGGAGAGAGACACTGTCCCTCAACCTGTCACTGAAGGACCGAGAGAAAGGAGCAGATCCAAGAACTTCACCATCCTATTTTCCTTTTTCTTCATTTTTGCCTATTTTTTCATATGTTCACTTTTATGTTTATTTTTGTTTTTATTTTTACGACATTCTATTTTTGTGTGATTTCCATCTTTGCAGCCTTTCACAGCGAACAGATTCCTGCATGTCCTCAGGGCCGAGGCGAATTGGGAGAGTGCCCTGGGACTGTGATTAATATATAAATGCAGGATGAATGTGCTATGCTAAAGACAGTAGTCTAACCTTTCTCCATAGTCTAGCTAAAAGGTACTGTGTCGCATATCCAGAGACTACTGTTTACACCCGTAAAAGGGACATTTGAATAGCACTCATCACTTTAGCATTTACTGAACTTTGGAGCGACGAGATCAGAATAAGAAAAGAAATAAACTATTGACTATGGACTTGATCGACATCAGGGCCCAGAACAGTAACCTGGTTTTACCGCAGACAGAGGGGCGCCCCCAATTCCCTGGAAGGAAATGCTGCCAACTATCGTATAAGGGTGTGATGTGTATATGCATAGTAATTATCGTTGTTTTTTTATCCTTGACTATCAGAACTGCATTTTCTATTGGTGTGCGAAGTGTCCCAATGTCAGTGCATCCATCAGGTAATGAACGTCTGGAGCCTACAAAAGCACCCAGACCATATATAGTAATCCCTGTTCCAAGAAAAACTGAGGATAAAGCAAATGATTTACAGTTGAATGTAGTTAGCAGTAACACGTATACACTTAAAGTAATGAATGGAGAGAAAAGTTGGAGACAGGGTCAGCACGGACTGAATGATAATGTAGCACTGTCCACAGCACGCACCCACACACTGAGTGCACACGAACAAGGGCAAGTGTCAATGGCTACGAGACCACAGATCAAAACAACCGAAAGAGAAAAGCCACCTGAGGAACAAACAGCTCCAGAAAACAGGGAGCCAAGTGAGAAACCCAACAGAGGGGGCGTAGCAAAATCCCTCAATAGAACAGAGGAAGCCACGAAAGAACTCACAGAGAAAACACATGCGGTAGTCGAGTATGTGTTCCCGCTCATAAATAGAGCAAAGAAGCTACATGAGGAACTGAACAAGAAAACCTCCAACGCCAGAAACAAGCATCAGGCCTACGATACCGCCACGTGTTGGGAAGATGACGAGCCAATGGTGGTGGGAGGAGTTCTACAAAAGTGTGCATGAGGGAAGGAAAAGAAATGCAAGCCCTTCCTCTACTACTGCAGTGCAGGAAGTGAGACCTGCCCCACCAAGGATAGTAGCAGAGAGACTACCTGAACGAAAGAGCAGTACAGACACATTCAGAGACATAGTGTTCGGCAACTATAGGAAAACGCTAAGGATCAAGAGAAGCCCATATGAAACCGACAATGAGCTAAACGATTACTTGGACAGCACAGACCATCTAGGAAACAATATTTGGTACCAACACATGAAGGAGGTTGGAAGAAGGCAAGCAGAAGGGGAATGCTTTGTTTGTGTACTCCTGCCATACAGCATGGGCAAGTCCAAAATCTTTGTGGCGGTAGAAGTCAATGTCCCCACTGCACACTGCATGTCACACGTAGCAATGTGCAACACCAGAGGGCAGTTTATGGGAGGAGGCGCCTCACTGATATGGGCCAAAGAAAAAGATCACCCTGATGAAGACGGTTTTGTTCAGGACATCAAAACAAGAAACGGCGCACACCAAGAATCATGTGATTAGATATGAGAACCCTGACGTCAAAGGATCAGGAATAAGATGGGAAATAAACCCGAGACTGAATGTCCAAGGGAAAACAGCTGAAGAAGCTCAAATCTGGAAGAACCGAGGCCAAATGCAGATTTGGGGGTCAGTAGTTTCCCCAAACGGAAGAAGGGGTTGTGATCTGCTGAGCCTGGATGGTCCTTGGAGCCTGTCAAGAGGCAATAGAAAATTCACAAAGAATATGCAAACCATTATGGCCAAAACTGGTAAAGCTGTTAATGTGGGCCGAAGACAGAGGAGGCCCCCTGCAAATAGTACCACTGGAAAACCCGAAACTTGTGCTTTAGAAGTAATGGCACAAGGAAAATGGGGGAGAATCAAAACTGCGGATGAATATATGAAGCCCCAGGGATGTTGCAAGGAACCGCAGTCCTGATGGACCATTACTGGGCATGTGGCTCCAAGGCATACATAAGGCTACCGAGGAACTGGGCAGGCATATGCACACTGGTGAACATCCACGTTCCAGCACTAGTGATTCCAAAAAATGAACTGAATTTGGACAGTTTCCCAAAAGCAGATGCTCACCTGAGGAAAAAGAGGTCTGTGGAGCTAATGTCGAGGATGAAGAGAGAAAATTACTTCTACGCCAAGTCAGCGGACACATTTTATGCCATTCCCTGCGAACACAGGCTGTTTAGCCTAACCTCATCTGTATTCACAACAATACTCTTGCCGCATATCCAAGTTGGTGCAAATACTAAGTGGTTGAAGATAACCAGATGGGAATTACTGCAGACCATCAATACCACCATAAAAGGATTCAACGCGATTAAAGAAGAACTAAGAGCAGTCCGACTGATGACTCTCCAGAACAGATATCTACTTGACATGATCCCAGCGAAGAATGGAGGTGTTTGCATACAAATCTGAGAATCGTGTTGCACATTTATACCATCGCACAATGAGGAAAATGGAACCCTCACCGAGGCCATAGGCATGTTGACAAGCCTAAAGAACCAGATGATCGAGGAAACAGATGAAGCGGACGATGACAGCTGGTTTGGGAACTTATTCTCCTGGGTCCCGCAATGGATGGCTGATAGATTCAAGTTTCTGGGAGCCTTGCTGGCTATGGTGCTGCTAGGATTCTGTGTTATCAAGATAATCATCACGCAGTGCCAGAAAACTGCAAAGAAGGCCATTGGGATGAACATTATGGTCAATGTCGAGCCAGGTTGGAAGCCCAGAGACCTGAGAGATGAAGAGATAAAGGACTTTGTGAAGGCCAGTGAATTTGCACCAGAGGGAACACAATTCACTTATCCCAAGAAATGCAGAAGGTATGAAGGAAACGGATTTACTGCAGTCCAAATGGACAATGCCAGCGGATGACCTTGAACAAAGATGAGCATGTGAGAACAGCAGGAAGCTTGAAAGGGGTGATAAAGATATGGGCACCAGAATTGCATACATTCATGCCATCTTGTGTAAGCCCAGAAGACGATGAAGAAGACATTGAAGAATTAAAGAAACTAAAAATAAAGGAGGAAGCAGAAGTGGTCAATGAACCGACCAGAGGGGGGAGTGTAGAGGAGGTCCCAGATATGGCCTGCACCCCTGCCCCCCATTGCGAGTTTCCAGTAAAGTACTCGCCAAGGTATGTGACGTATGAGGAGCAACTGAACCAACCCTGAGAACGCCGCAATGGGCCTCTGCCCTGTTTACATTAGAAGATCTGTACCTGTCGAGGGTGTCCAGTCAATTCGTCGAAAAAAAACTGGTCGACTGCAATTTGATCGACGCAATTCGGTCGAAAACCAAATGGTCGATTTTTATTTTTTATTTATATATTTATTTTTCGGGTTTTCGTTTAGTAAAAAAAGGGGTTTTTAGAGAAAAAAAGGGGGTTGGGGGGGACCCCCCCAAAAAAATTAAAAAAAAGGGTTAAAATAAAAAAAATAAAAAATTCGACCATTTGGTTTTCGACCAAATTGGTTCGACCATTTGTCTGGTCGACCAATTTTTTTCGACCAAATGTCTGGCAACCCCTGTCAAGGCGCCCGTGACCAGACAGCCCTGGGCAGCAGGGTACCCAATCAGACAACCCTACCAGCCGCTGATGCGAAACGATGAGTACTTACAGACTGTCCATAAGCAGACACAAAGAGCCCTAAGGGAAGGTAAATGGTAACGAAATGTGGGCCTGGACAAACGTGCACATGGGCTAAAGCGACTCGCCAACGTAAGTAACCAAGAAAACAGGTACATGAGACAAAAAAGACAACACGATGTTGAAACATAAAGAAACATTATAGCTGAGAACCAAGATGGAAGAAGAAAACCAGCTAATGTGTGTAAATAGGCTTGAAATGCAAGAAGCTAAGAAATCGATACTGCTTGCATGCTTAGTAGAAGAATAGAGCGGCAATCGCCATCTATGTATCTACCTCAAGAAAGCACAATGTACACGTGCGAATCCATTTTGTAAAAGCAGAAATATGCCCAGGTGGCCAAGGCCTGACTGGCCGAGTTTCATATCCAAGCCCAAGCCAAGAGAAGGAGCGGAATCGAAACTTAACAAAGAATGGCTCAGGCCTGGGAAATCGAGGTCAACCCAAGAGGGGGAGGCGAGCTTCACCAATATAGAACCGAATCTTCAGAGCATACCAACCTGCCCTGTGAAGGTCAAGATAAGGAGGCCCGGTTGAGGGGGTGAGGCTACAAGGAGAATTAAATACACAGAAAGCTGGAAACTGAAGCAGATTCACAGTGAACCAACACGTGATCAGCCAGGTGCGAAGATGTACCACTGTCTGATGTCACCCAGATCCAAGAGTGCATAACTTTTCCTGATAAGAGACTACAGTTTCGAGGCCTTCCTTAGCCAACTAATGACACATCACCCTAAAACCACTGATTGATGGAAGGGAGGCAGGGTGAATCCTGGGACACCAGGCACCTGGGTGTCTATTCTGCATGCTGCTAATTAAAGTGGAGATTTATGCTTAGGGCTGAACTTACCCAATCACAATGGACCATGTAATCTAGGGTCCTATAGACCCAATAGGATGTCTTACTTGTAGTGACGTCAATCACGTGTGATGTAGAGGGATGGGCGTAGACGCCCGCCCACCTGATAAGAGTTAACCAATCCGCATGCGCTATTGTCATATACAGATATAGCACCTATACTTAAGTTACCTTTCCTAACCAATTATATTGCATGATGATTTTTTATGGAATTAGACATCAAAGATGACGAGTTTAGCCTATAAAAACAGCTGTTTGACTGCAGTTCGGGCAAGTCGGAGCAAGACAGCTGTTCGCAATGCTGCTGGTTTCCATATGCTGATGTATGTATCATTAAACGGACTTCCCTTTGCCAACTTATTGAGTCCTGGTTATTGAGTTGTGCTGGGGTATGCGAATTCTGCACCCTGTCCTCACATGGTGCAGCTATCTTGTATTACATGTTCTCGAGGGTGTGTACTGACCAATGGGCCTGTAAGTAATTTCCTCTCCTCAAGAACAGTGATATAATCTCTAGATAACTTCATAAAAGAAGACAATAGGGCAGCTATAATGCAGTTAGCTGCTGGTCTGAGGCACACCCAAAGTGGGTGTGTCAGGAGAGCAGCTACCCGCACCACCTCTGACCCTAGTATACCTTGTGAGGTGGGACATGTGTCTATAACAGGTAGAACGTACACTTGGTGACAAGCAACAATGTAAATCCTGCAAACTGAAAGTGAGGCAGTACAGCTAGGATTTCATGCTGCAGATTCTAATGATCAAGTGCTTCAACAGGGCTTTTATGCGCTAAGAGATGTAATTGCAGATGTAGTGGGGTTGATTCAAAATGACTTATCTATTATTAGAAGTGACCAATAAGCTGCAGTTAGTCTTTCTGTGGTAAGTGAGTTTCTGGACACTCTCAGCAGAGGGGTCCCAGATTGGAATGTAATTTCATGGCCAGAACAAATACAGGCACTTAACTTGTCCAATGTTGCAACACGTAAGGCAATGTCTGGCTCCACTTTCTTATTGCTTAGTGTACTGGCAAAGAGTGTAGTAGCAGCATCTGCTTGGTCACTGGCTCAACAAATTGGATTGTGCACAGGGTGCTGAACATTCCCGTTCAAACAACACATTCTATGATATGTCAAGAACTACATTCATGGGGTAATGTGCATTGGGTAAATGACACATGGGTCAGAGAGGATTATGTTGTGCCGTATTCACATGCATGTGCTTCACCATCAAGTCCTGATATAACACTCTACTCATTATGTGAATGTACAGGCTCTACATTTGTTTCATTATTTTATTTATTTGTACATTTGTATAGCGCTCATACCGCCCTTGGGCATCACAGCGCTGTTACTTGTGAATAGCTTAGATGCGTGAAAACAGTTGCATTTTGCTCATATATACATTACATATATTACATACTGGTATATTACATGCATTTCCTCATTCAGATCATATGGAATGAATATTGGGTTAGCTATGGTGTGGTGAGAGCTTAAGAGAAGAGCAGTGTTTTAACTGCTTTGCAGAATGCCAAATGAGAGGTTTCTCCATGAAGAGGTGGTGGTAGGGAGTTCCACTGCAGAACTGCTAGATAAGGGAAGCCGGCGCCTCCTGCTCTGGCTCTTTTAGCTTTGGGTACTGTAAGCATGTTTGTGTAAGGTGCTCTTGTCGGTCTTGTGCAAGAGGTAGGGTGAATTATTTCTGAGCGGTAAGGGGGGGCAGTTTGGTGGATGGACTTATATGTGAGGGCAAGGGCTTTGAAGATGATTCTCTCTTTGACTGGGAGCCAGTGTGCCTGTTTCCTGGAGTCCGTGATGCCGATGGTTGCATTATTCTGGATGACTTTTAGCTTTGCCAGAAGAGGGCATTGCAGTAATCCAGTCTTGATCCTGTAATAGGTCTTGCAATGTTGGTGCAGTTATCTTTGGATTGGAATGGTCTGGCTGCGGTCATGAGTTTTGCGTGGTAGGCTGCCACGGAGGCGATGGAATTGACTTGTCGAGTCATTGTTAGGTTAGAGACAAAGGTAAACTCCCAGTGTTTTTACTGAGTTGGCAACTGGGATTCTGATGTAGTCAATGATAAAGTGACTGAACTGTGGGTCGAGGTTCTTGAGTGTTTCATTTGAGCCAACTAGGAGCAGCTCAGTCTTCTCCGAGTTCAAGCACAGTCAATTTGCTGCCATCCATGCTTGGATGGTGTTGTAGATGTCGTTAAGAGTCCTGGAGTTGGTGTTGCAGTCTCCTGTCATTGTGAGGAGGATCTGGGTATCGTCACCATACTTCATGTACGAAATACCCAGTGAGTCGAGAATGAGGAAGAGGAGGTGTGTAAAGATATTGTAGAGGGTGGACGAAATGCATGACCCTTGTGGTACACCGCTAAGAATGATGGTGGGTGAGGCAGAGGCTAGGTCAGAAAAGACTTACATGGTTCTTCCTTGCAGGAATGAGGATATCCATGTGGCGGCGCTTGGTGAAATCCTGGCGGTGGTGGATAGGTGATGGCATAGGACCTTGTGGTTGACAAGGTCCAATGCCGCTGAGAGATCAAGGAAAATGAGAAGAGCAGGTTTACCTGAATCCCTTGCATCATCCATCTGATTTTTCAGATCGAGTAAGGCGGTCTCAGTCTCGTGCCCTGGACGGAAGCCTGATTGATGTAACCCAAGAAGTTTGTTCTCTTCGATAAATGTGAATGTTATGTACTTATGCTGAGCTAGTGAACTCCTGTGACAGTAACTCTAAATGCACACTGCATGTTGCACCAATTGCTTCCTTTCACAGTCAAGCGCATAGCCTATCTAATGGTTCATATCTGGTACATTTTAATCAAACTTGTTGTCATGTCACAGTAGGAATGCCAACTCTGATCACTGTACATGCACAAATTAAATGTTGTGGGTTTATTTTGAACCCGCCTAAATCGTTTCAATTAAAATCATGCCTCTGGCCTAGCTTCACTCTACAACAATTAGAATACCCCAAATTGAGCTTCTACATAGCAAGGCTGTTAAAATGTGTTTGGAGGTGCAAAGCACTTAAGATGCATATCTCCAAGCACACCTTGCTGTTGTCAAACAGATTGCATCTTTGCTAGCCTCCGGAAATGTGATGAAGGAAGTCATGCACTCTTTGATTGACAGTTCACAGTTCAGTGGGTTCAATACTGGTCTCTGTGGTGGCAGTAGCAGCCACAAGTGCCCTACATAAAGGGTTAATTGCCTTGGACACAGTCATTAGGACACTGACTTTGTCGAGTGTGTGGTACTGCTGCCTGTTGCTAATACCAGGAATTTGTCTCATATTTTGCTGCAGACACTAAGGGCCTGATTCATGGAAGTGTTTTATAATGGCGCAATCCCAAAGGAACATGTTCCATGAATCAGGCCCTAAATCATGACCAGTCGCAATATGAAGGGCCTTGAAGCAACCCGTTTCCAGTACAGGGCAGAACTGTGTAGATCTCTTGGATGCGAACAGTGATCTCAATTTCAAAAACATTTCATTTTGTCATTGATCAGGAAGAAGGCTACAGTGACAGCCATTGCTAGATGCAGAGTCTGCACTGAAGAATCACTTTTTGCCAAGAACGTGGGAGTTAAAGTCTCACCACCAAGTCATGTGCTGTGGCGCACCAGACGAGCCAGAACATTATCTGTGCATAGAGACATTTGTGGAATTCAAAGGTACTTCCCGCAAGTATACTACTGTGAGTTCATTGAAAGTCCCCCTGAAAACACACCTTGTCATGGTGCATGCCACAGCAAGATAAACTGCTCAGGAAATGACAAAAGCGACTCAGACTATTGCCAAATGAATCAAGTACTTCCAGCGCCACAACCAAAGAAGCAGCTGGACCCTGTGTCGCAAAGCCGGACACAAGCCAGCCACAAGATGATCAATGCATTTTCGCAAACCCTGATCTCCATAGACCTGGGGGAACAGGCGGGGCAAGTGATGGATTTCTATGGTTCCAGGAGTACATGGCACAAGGAAACGATGCCCAGGCCAGTAAGAAATGACGACATGCAAATCCTGTTTTCATCCCCTCTGTGCTTCTTGACACACCTTAGAAAAAGACTTGTTGCTAATCCAGAGTTTCGAAAGTCTGAAATTCTATCAAATTCGCCCATGTGGGCTTCAGAATCAGTGGTCCAAGATTTGAAAATATATCACATTCTACCTCAAGATGCAAGTTTGAGTGCGAAGCAATTGGATGACCTGCATGTGCTAATCTCTGTGGGTAACAAAGGCACTCACATATTGGTTTATTTCCAAGGGCACCAATTCAAACTATTGACTGTTTATGCATGTGAGAATATGCTGAAAATCACACAGTCCACAGCGCTTTGGGTCAAGAAGCCAGGAGCCTAGCTATGCTGGTTGTTAATTGCTAATGGATTCTCAAAGGATCCTTTGTCATATTTTGAATCTATTGCCAGTAATGATTTTCAGTTTACCTAATTACCTAACATTGAATACATGCATTCATTCATGCATTCTTAGCTAGGTCCAGTTGCAATATAATGGACTCATTTCTGAATACTTCAATGTTAAATACATGCATTTATTCATGCTGGTGTTGGCAAGTAGTGCAAACCATGTCAAATATGATGCAGCCATTGATTTCTTTTATTATTGTGTATAGTACACATATAGCACACATAACATGCTTCTAGGCGCTCAGCAATTTATCAAGCAACTCATGTTAATATTGGCATGCAGCAGATATTTTCTAAAATATGAATGTGTACATCTTTTCACTTTTGCCACTAATATAGGCAGTTTTTTTTATGTAAATACAGCTCCCAGTAGGTGTATTAATTACGTCACAGAGCTACAAATCCTTTGATCTGTGTCAGTTTGCCTTGAGGGGGTGTCAAGGATAACGAGTCTGAGAAGACAATTTGGCTCAGATCAGGTGACTTTTAGCAACACAACAGTGAGAGACTACAAATGCTTGTTGAACAGAAAGCATGCGCTTACACATATTGCAGGAGCTGCTTTCAAGGGACACGCATAGACACATGTTGCAGATAATATATGTTCCTTTTAATAAAAATGAATGTGTGGCCAGCGAAGAACACATTCATAATCTGCTGCTGGGCTGTAGTGAGAGGCGAGGAACAGGAAATGGTAAGATTCCTCTTTCCAGCAGAAGAAACCCAACCACAAGTGGCATCTTCGTGTCTTAAACGGCTAAATTCAAGGGATGCTTTTTCACACCATTCAGATCAGATAAGAAGCCAAGGACAGGAAGCATGACACCACAATACATGGACACAGTTAAAGTGTGTGAAAACAAGTGTCGGTCTTTACCTCTTCAGAAGCTCAGTTACTATAATGGAGTTTGAAGTTGTGTAGAAGCAAATGACACGCTTTGCTTGTTCCCTGAGCAGAAGCCCAGTAACTCTAAGGGAGACAACCAGTAGTCACAGACAGCACCTGTCTGTTAAGTGTGCACATAGGGATGTAGTATGGGCAAACAAAGCAAGGAACACTCTTAAGCACTAGGTTTTAGGCTCTCATATGGCAGGATATGGCGCTCAAGTCTGCTCCCTTTTTACATATAAAAGGTGAGCTAAATGAGCAGAGTCATCACGCAGCAACCAGCAGAACTCGAGTCATGGGGGGCTGGGGAGATTGAGCAACGCAGGTCCCAGAGCAGAGGAAGACGCAGGACCAGCTGACAGGAAGCTGTGGTCAACTCGTATGCAGCACAGCGTGACCTAAAGCGCGAGTTTAAATGTGAAGTCTTGCTGTATGCATCTTGAGACTACAGGCGTTTGGTATGTTACACATCGGTATGTTACACCATAACATACCATAGCATAGCATAGATCAGGAAACTATAAATCCCATGTCACTCAAAGCTGCTCAACTAATATGATTAGTTGTTATTTTCCCTATCAACTGTAAACCATGCTCCTAGCGTACACTACATTTCTTTTCATATGTATGGTAATGTGCTGTGTTATAGTTCTCTTTGTTATAGCTTGCACAATGCAAATTAGAGCTTTTAGGACAAAGCTGTGATATTATAAATATATTAACCTGCTATCCTCAGTGTCAGTTTCATATTTCTGAGTAATGCTTCAGAATGGTGTCTCTCGGATTACAAAAGAACTTCACACACATTGCCTGGCTGTGTTGTGTTAATTTATGTTAATGGGCCCTAACACGTAGGATGGTTGTCCAGGCGCCAGGTGCTAGGTCAACTCCTGGGGTACCCATCATCATAAAATAGGACTTCTGATTCCATGTCCACTTCTCACAGGCTCAGGTGAGGTGGAGGGGGGGAGGGCAGAAATCACACTTGATCACAGGCAATTAAGTCACAACTGTCCAAAAGGAAGTACAGGTGAGCGTTCACAGAACATCCCTGCGGCCTTAAAGGATCCTCAAGGAACTGAAAGTATTCTGTTGAAGGGGTGCAAGACTCCTTATTTTAATGAAATAAGTCTTCAGGTGATTGGTTTGAATCTTGCCTGATATAGGGGACCAATCCCTGCTCCTGGCAGGAGTGTACTTTGCCCTCTTGATCTTGCACTCACAGTGCTTTGCTCCAGCAGAAGTGTAAAAGACAGAAAAGAGAAGGGAGACAGCGAGAAACAAGATGGCGGAAGGCGTCTTCCATTGTCCAGAGCGCTCCTTCCATACTACTCCCACCCCTGTTACCGCCTACTGACAAAAAAAAGACCTTTAGGCATACAGCACCCTGGAGTGAGGTTACTCCTCCTGAATGGGTGTGCTCCTTTGATACCTGGGACCGGGGCCGCTGCCTGCTGTGCCCGGTCTCTGGGGGAGGCGGTTACTGACCCTCACAAAGAGAATCAAAGAGAGGCTGCGTCCTCTGGGTTTCTGTCCTGCTGGGTGGAAGTATCAGCCCATCTGACCCGAATACACATTCCCTTCCACAGCAGAGCGGACTCACAGGAGCTGGCTACGATCATAAGCATCACCATGAACTATGCCTGAACACAGGGATAGCATGGGGTACTCATGATTGTTGTAGTTTGGTTTAAAAGGAGCATATCTTAAATGTTGTTCACGTGCTGCACTAACTTTGCTGTCACCACAGTGGTCGAGTGAGCATCTTGTGACCTTAGTACCTGCTCTGTGCCATGAGCAGAGTGAGTGCTGTGGATCAAGTTACTGATGCACTAGGGCACAAGCAAACCATGCTTTTGGCATGGAGTTGTGGCAAAGAGAATCTGGCTAGTAGATTACCCCTTTGGAGAAGGAACCACCCTCATCATTTTAGGTACTAAAAATAAAAAAGACAAGGCTTTTCACCCTTGCCAGATGCAATTCCTCACATGCCCTCAGCCAAAAAGGTTGAGACTCACGCTTCTAAGGTTCTAGCTCACCCTCCTGGCAAAGGTACCTTCTGAGGCCATCTGCATTGGAGTGCTGCACCCCCAGTTTGTGTTGAATGTCCATGTCCAATACGCGTAGGGATATGGCCCAACAAAGTAACTTGGGGTTCTCTCCCAGCATGACCATAAGGTACCTCAGAGGTCTGTGGTCAGCTTGGACAGTGAAGTGAGACCCAAAGATGTAGGGTTTCAGCTTGAATACCACCCCAACTACCACAAATGCCTCCTTTTCACTGGTGGCCCAGTTGCGCTATCGCTTGGTCAAGCACCTACTCAGATACGCACAAGGTTGTTCTACCCACTTAGAGTTCAATTGTGCTCACACTGCATCGATGCCAAATTCGCAACCGTCTATCTGTATGATAACTGCTGTGCCAAAATACGGGATCTTAAGAACTGGGCATGGCCATTCTTCAAGCCCTATAAGGATGACTGACAGGCAGGGGTCCAAATGACCTTTTTTGGCAGCTTCTTGGAAATTATGTCATTCAGGGGAAGGGCTAGAGTCCCATACCCCTTAATGAAATGTTGGTAATAACTTATGAGGCCCAGGAAGGCCCTCAATTGAGTGGGTGTGGCAAATCAACTTCAGGGGGCCCTTGTGGTCCATGGATGAATATCGGTTTCTAAAAGATCAATCAGGTCCACACCTCTAGTACACCAGAAGAGATCGGAACATATTGGAAACACAAGTAAATTATAAACCTCCTTGTCCAATTTTGGTAACGTGGACGAAATGGCAGGCTTATCTCTTTAAGCTTGTGGATCATTGGTTAGTTGAAACAGAGTGAACATTCTACTATTACCCAATGATAAAAGGCACTGTCTGGTCAAGGTTGTACACAAATATATACTTTTTTATTATTCAACAGACAGTTCTAGCACACCACAAAATACAACCCACGATGTAAAGGAATGCAGAGGACAGACAGTTTCAAGAAGGAAAAGGGATGGACCCTGAATACTGACAGGAGGGTAGTCGGTTAAGTAATTAATCACAATAGTTCAAGGATACTTGGTTTAAGCACAAAGGGAGCAATGGGTCATAAAATGTCACTAAGGGCCTTCGGAGAAGGACCAAGGGGAAAGAACCACAATGTACCTTGTGCTTGTAGAAGGTCTTGGTGCTCGACAGGGTCGAGTCAGTTTCAGGGCTCTTTTTGCAGCTTCTGCGACTGTGTTCAAGGTGGGAGACAGCTGCAGGTATCAGGCGGTAGGCAATTCGGCGAACGATGCTAGACGGACAGCTGCACGGTGGCCTACACAGCGCGTCTGAGACAGGAATCATTGTCTCAGTGCTGGTTGATGGGTCTGAAGCACTGGTCGAGGCATCTTGGATGATGTTAGTGACTGCGGCATGACAACAGTCAGTGGTGCAGTCGGCTGCAGCTCTAGGTGCTCGACTGGCTCGAAAATGTCTTTTAAGGTGGATGCTGGTTGATGCTTGTCGATGCACTCCTCCTAGCTTCTTCACTGGGCTTGTGTTGTCCTTTAGGGAGGTTGGCCCAAAGCTGAAGAGGGTGTTGCAAACCTTGGTTTGGTTCAGAGACTCTCTGGCACTTCCCAACTAGGAAGCTTTCTTGCAGAGCCTAGCAGGGCATGCTGTGTGCTGGCTGGGTACCGGTTCTAAAGGTGCTGGAGGGTCCTCTGAATTCAGAATCTCCCTCTGTTCCCTGTGAGATGTTTGGTGGAGGGATTTTGCTTCCCTCTTTGGAAATCCTGGTCTTCCTTCACTGGCCAGGGTACAAATTAGTTCTTCTTGTTTCTCCTTGCAAAACTTTCAGATGATCTGCCCAACATAGGAATTCAACCCTCTTTTAAAGCCAAATGGGCCCCGGTGATTGGTCTAGGCTAAGCCTACCTTAATGAACCAATCCTGGGTACCCACCAATAATCTCCTGTATGCATGAGGTCATAACCAGAGTGCTTTGTATTCGAAAAGGTAAAAGGGTGATAATATGTAAGTCCTAAACATATTCCTGTCTGTTGTGGATCAAATGGTCTCTCTGGTTAATTGAGCTCTCTGTGGTTCCCGATTAAAGAGGCAGGTCTCTCTTGAAGCTGTGGCGAGACCAGACTTTTGGTCTCTGCCAAACCACACACTTGTACCTTCTGAATTGGGTCCCCCCTATGGCGATGACTATTGCAAATACACAGTTCCAGACGTGACAGGTCACTGCCCTTCGTACTGAGAGCCGGGAATTGGCTTCATGTTGGCACAGTGCTTATCAAAGGTTGTTGGTGTTTTACTGTCCTTTGTTAGGCCTGTGACCAGGCCTCCCGTAGACCTGTTTGAATTAACTCTGGTTAGTATGCAAGGCTGCCACCAGCAGCTAACAAAGGAAAGGGTGGATCCATGGTGCCTTTGTTAGATAATTAGGCTGGCCATGGAAGGAGGACGTCACCGGTAGGCTGTGTCCACCCAGAGCACACTGGTCTATGTGTATTGCATGCGCGGAACATAGGAAAATGTGTGCAGATTAGCCCCATACATTTTCAGGAGGTTGATCTACCATCATTCAATTTCATTTAAAATTTCCAAAAAGCCCAGGTAGGCACACATCTACCATGCGGATGGTCGAATTCCCCACAGTGTGGGTGGTGGGGACATCCCATCACCACCTGTACTTCGGTCTGGAGAGGCTGTTTCTTACCATCACTGACCTGGTGCCCGAGATAAGTTACAGTACTCTGGCATTTGGGCACCTTGATAGTGAAGCCAGCCTTCTACATGGCTTGAAGCACCTGTTCCAGGTTGGGTAGATGGTCTTCTCAGGTTTTGCTGAAAACAGCAACGTCATTGAGGTAGGCAATGCTGAAATCTTCCATCCTTGTTAGGATCTGGTTTACTATCCTCTGGCAGGTATCAGGGGCATTCTTTATTCTGAATGGCATAACAGTGAACTGATAATGACAATGCAGGGGTTGAGAATGAAAACCTCTCTTTTGCAGGATAGGTCAGGCTGAACTGCCAGTGCATGGCCATGAGGTTGAAGGTACGCATGAACTATGCAGCACCTAACGGCTCGATTAGCTCATCTGCCCCAGGGATGGTGGGTGCATCTGTCTTCATGACAGAGTTAAGCCCACAATAATCCATGTAAAGGCGCACCTCAGTCTTCCCTGGACATTTAAGGACCAGTACCACGGGCTAGCCCTGAGGCTGCAGAAAGGCTGGATAACCCCAAGGGCCAACATCCTGTAGACCTCTTTCTTGATGGTGTCTTTGACCTTGTCTGACATCAAGTGAGTCCTACTCTTCACCGGCTTACTGGCTCCTGTGTCGATGTCACTGGTGCACCAATCGATCTTCCCCAGAGTCAAGGAGAACATGCCGGCGTACTGATCCAGCAACTGCTGCCAGTTTCTCCTCTGCTGCCCCATGAGGTCTGGCAAGTACTGAACTCCATTGAGAGACCCTCTGTGTGTAAAAGATCAGGGAGGGGACCTGTCTCCTCCTCTTTCTCGTTATCCGTAACCAGAGCCATCACCAAGTATTCCCGGCTGTAATGGGGTTTCAGCAGGTTCACATGAAAGACCTAATTTGTCTGCCTCTTGGTCTTCATATCAATGTGGTAGTTAACCTCACTGATCCTTTCAAGAACCACACAGGGCCCACTCCACTTGTCGTGCAAGGCACTGGGCTGGATGCATTTCATGATCCATACCAGCTGGCCCAGCATGTATTCCATCATGGTCGCCTTCTGGTCATGCCAGTGCTTCATGAGCTCCTGGCTGGCCTTCAGGTTGTGGGTGCTCTGTTCCCTGTACTTGGAAATCCGGGATCGGAGGCCGACCACATAGTCCACTGTGTCATGGGAAGGAGTTCAGGGATTGCCCTCCCATCCTTCCCACACCACATTTAACAGAACCCTAACGGCAGTGGTTGAAGTGGGCAGGAGCGGTTGGGAGCGGTGCTCCCATACCTTTGTAAATTACGTTTTACTGTTCCTATACTTTTATCTTAAAAAGAAACCATTCTGGAATGGTTTTGTTTTAAAATAAAAGTGTAGGAAGCAGTTGAATCTTGCACTGCACAGAATGTTACTTTAAAGAGCAGGCGCATTTGTTTTGATGGCTTGTTTTGATTGTGGCAGTGGTCATTGCGATGGGGTTTGTGGAGAGCGGGGCAGGCCAGCAAGGAACATAATTCCACTACTTCTTTTCATACACTTCGACCACTGCCTAACGGGATGACCAAACAAAATCTTGAAGGGCATGAACCTGACACCGGTCTATAGCATATCCTGGTAAGAGAACAGGAGGCATAGCAGGAGAATATCCCATTTTCTCCTGAGTGGTTCTTCTAGGCCACATATCGTACGCTTGAGGTTCTTGTTGAGCTGCTCAACAGGCCTGTAAGTTTGTGGGCGAAAGGCTCTGGAGAACCTTTTGGTAACTCCACAGTCATCCCACATCATCTTCATATATGTGCAGGGTTCAACATTGAGGGTACTTGGGAGCTATTTAGCTCCTGCTTGCCACCTAGAAGAGCCTGGTTAGCTTCACAATAACAACTACCAGGAGCTACGTTTGGCTCCCCGAGCCAACCTATACAGAATAAAAACACCTATGTGAATTTTGGATGAGCTATAAAGAAACATTAGGACCAATCTATGCAACATTTAAAGCAAATGCAGTAATAAATAATGGGCAAGATGATATTATTGCTATGTACTAGCTCCTTGTCGTGTTGTGGAAGCTCCTGATCACTGGTTAATGCTGGATACCCAGGAGCTGCTTTTAGCTTTTGCTTATCCAATCTTAGTTTCTCTCCCTGTACGCGGAAATGAAGTTGGATCTCCTGACAGAAATAATTTCCTCAGGGTATCCCACACAGGAGAATATCCCAATGATAGCTTTTGCGACCATGCGTGCCTTGATGTTCCTCAGGGGGATGGCCGTGGGGTACCGGTGGCATGATCAACTGTGACCAAGATATGCCAGTATCCTTAGGAGGTTTGAGGATCCAAAGGACTCACAATGTCCATACCTATTCTCTCGAAAGGCAGCCCAACCACGGGTAGTGGAATTACGGGGGCCTTAGTGGCTACAGCCACCTTGCTGGATGCTTGGCAAGGGTTGTAGGACCAAATAAATGCTTTTATCTTTGACCCCATCTGGGGCCAGTAGAAATTAGCTAAAAGCTGGTCGGCTGCTTTTGTGATACCAAGGTGACCTGCCAACGGACTGCCATGAGCCATGTCCAATAGGAACCTTCTGTGTCACTGGGGAAGCATCAACCACTGGTTGGCCCCCACCTCAGAACTCTTGGGTTCACTGTACAGGAGCCCATTCTTCCAGTGCACCTAGAACATCCCAGGGGCTTCCCAATGGGCTTGCTTCTTTGTCTGCTCATGCAGATCTGCCAAAGTTGGACAGTCGGGCTGCGCTTAGCAAAAGTCAGCCTGGCTTGGGCTTCCAGCTAATGACAAGCTTAAGGAGACCCGCGAGGTCTGAATATACTGTGTGCTTAACCTCAGATTTGGGTTGTACACCTGTAGGCAAGCCTGAGGTCACTGAGTTGTGTGCCACTGCAGCAGGCACTTCAGTGGCTACTAGACCCTCTCCATCAGGAGCAGGTGTCTCTGTGGACTCTGCATCTGGACTGGATGGTACCGGTGGAGAAGGTCTTATGCCATCATCAGCCGGACAAGCCCCTGGACCCATTGCCACCAGGGCTGCTACCTAAGCTGCTTCCTTGGACCTTGATCGTGTGACCGTGGTGATCATTTCAGCATCAGGCCTAACGTTTTCTATGACACGATCTACCAGAATGGCATCCTTGACAGCGAAGCAGAGTTGAGAGGATCCCCCCTCCAACTGAACTCCATGATAGTAAATCGGCATCGGGTGAGACCATCAAGCATCTGGGATGATCTGGTCCTTTCACACCCACCGTCGTTGGACAGAATGTTTTAAAGCAAGTAAATACCATGAAATTCAGTTAAACGTTCAGCAGTCCTGCGCACACCAACTTCAAGCGTCTGTAATGCAATATTTCCTATCTACGCACAGCCACAACGCTGTAAGCCTGAATAAGTTTCCCCAAGATGTGACTACCAGCCTAGATGCTGGGGAAAAAATAACACAGCCAGCCCATTAACACCTGAGCATACATGAATCTATATAAGTCTGTCTTAACTAGCTGCTCGTGATCAGTTGTTTAAGAAGTTTGAAGACTGTTGAACCAGATCCAGACTTCCTTGCGTTGCTAAGGAACTCCAGAATGTGTTTTCCAGACCGTCTGGCATTGGCTCCGACCGCTGGCTTCCAGGCGCACAATCCAGACTTTGGCAGTTAGAAAAACAACGTTAGTCATCTATCTGAAAAGCAGTGGGACTTTTAAGGACTTTGCTAGCCCGGATAGTATCAGCATGGGTGCTTTAAGATGGGACATCAAAACAGCCCGGCTTGTTTGCGAAGTCTTCCGGACACCGTTTTCACAACACAAAACAAAACATGGGCTCTACCCAAAAAAATCACCCTTTGTTTTTTGTGTCTACAAACATCTACCTCAGTATCTCTGGTGTTTTATTTAAATAAGTGCATTTATACATAGATATAACATCCACTAACCCAGACGCATCACATAACATCCTTGCATGAGTGGCTGTTGTTGAAAGGACCTATGCCCGGACATGGTCAACAAAGTATGCTCCCACAACACTCTCCACATTTCTGCTAGTTTCGCGCATCCCATCTAGGCAGGCCTGACAGACCAGTTCCACGACAGACATCGCACATAATGACATTTTCACGGCATGGGGCTCAGAAACCTGGCTGGCGTGTGTGGTAACTGAAGAGGAAGGGGGCCTGGCTCACACCTCACTGCAATGTCGACCAGGCATTTCACAGCCGCAGTCCCTGATGTTAAGAAAAATGTGATCATATCTCCAAGATAAGGAGAGAGTCCCACTGGCTGCCCATCAAAGCCAGAATCATGTTTAAAACACTACGCATCGCCTTCAAATGTCACTACAAAAAACCACCCATTTACCTGAACAATGCTATAGCTAAAAAGCAATCTACTAGATCACTAAGATCAAACAACCACCTACTCTTGGCAAACCCCCGCTACAGAAATAATAGAGCAGGGGCTAGTAGCGTTCAATGTCTGGCCCCTAAACATTGGAACTCCCTACCGCTCAGCATAAAAAAAGAAGAATCCTTCTTTGGCTTCAAAAAACTGCTAAAAACGTGGTTATTTAACCAATACCAATAAATCTGCAATCTCAGAACTTTAGTGCTTATGTGTTGTATAAATACTAATTGTAATCTTCTGTATTACTGTATAAATGTTTGATTACTCCTGACCAATTATTACCAAGCTGTCTGTTACCTCGCCGTGGAACCCCAGGGTCTGGGCGTGTAATAAATGTAATAAATAAATAAATACAAATAAATAAGACACACGCTGCATGAAGACTCGACGCAGGATTTGAACAGTCTTGGTTCTGGGCTTGCATTTTTTTATTATTTTCTGGGACAAGATAGTGCTCTTTGCTCTGTGAAACTGGGCAGAGAGAGAGCGGAATTGAACCATGGGAATTTGCACAGGATCACACATGAGCGTGGCATGGCATCCCTACAGCTACACTGGTTTGCACCGGATCACACACACGCCCGGAATGGAGTTAGGAATTTTGTGCAGGTTATGTTATGTTATGTTATTTTGCATTTACAGAGCGCCTTATATACCATTGGTATGGTCTGAAGGCGCTGGTAGTTTGAACGCCCTTGGGAACCGAAGTTCAGGTCAGTAGAGAGAGTAGGGAGAGTCAAGGGCGCGTGTGCGCACCAGGTATGTGTGCAGCTGGTGTGGTATTCGTGAAAGAGCTGCTTCTTAGCGGTAGCGGTGATGGTTGAGATCAGGGGTATGTGTTAGTTCTGGCAGGATTTATCCAGATCGACTGTGGCTGCGTTAGGCCTGAGGGGAACACCTGGCTGGGGGTGGGGTGTAACCAGCAGTGTTTACTTAGAATGATGGGGAGTGAGCGGGAGATGTTAGTATGAGAACAGTTATACTGAATGGTGTCATAGTATCACTGTGTTCTAGTTGAGTGGTGGTGTAAAGAAGAGAGTAAGCATGGGGTGTGATTATGGTGTGTTACATGCTCTTTCAAATGTTCCCTGCATTCCAGACCATACTATGTACGTCTATGCAGTTCTATGCGCTCCAGTCCTTTCTATGTACTTTTATTCATTCCATGCGTTCCCGTCTGTGCTACACTCTGGTCTGCTCAACGCAATCATGCACTCCAGACCGCCCCGCGTGCTCCTGCCTGCCTCATGCATGCACTTCTGTCTGCCCCATGCGTGCAGTCTTGTCTGGCCCTGATTTTCATGTTCCCCCATACTACACAGTCGCTCGCTCCCCGCATTCACTCGCTCCCACACTCACACGTTCCTGGCACTCACCCGCTCCCGCACCCATCCGTTCCCGCACTCATCAGCTCCCCGCACTCACCAGCTCCCCGCACTCACCAGCTCACTTGCGCTCATCTGTTGCCGCACTCATCAGCTCTCGTCACTTCTCCATTCTATGTACTCATCTGTTCTATGTACTCATCCGCTCAATTCACTCATGCTTTACACGCATTCAATTCATCCGCTCCCCCTACTCATTTACTCACTCATACACTCTTCCGCCCTTACAACTCTTCCGCCCTTACAACTCTTCCGCTCCACATATTCTTCCGCTCCACATACTCTTTTGCTCCACATACTCTTCCGCTCTACACACTCCTCCACTCTACACACTTCTCCACTCTGCACCCTCCTCCACTGTGCACCCTCCTCCACTCTACACACTCCTCCACTCTACACGCTCCCCCACTCTACACGCTCCCCCACTCTACACGCTCCCCCACTCTACCCGCTCCCCCACTCTACACGTCCCCCACTCTACACGCTCCCCATTTTACACTCCTGCGACTCCACACGCTCCCCCTCTACACGCTCCCGCGGTGTATGAGCTCCCTCACTTTACACGTCCATACGTTCGGTGCATTCGTCAGATCTACATTCACTTCTCTGTAATTATGCACACATCCGACATACATGCTCGTCCGTTCTTCACACCCAACTACTCCTGACGCTCATCTGCTAAGCATGTTCATCCATTCTATACCTTCATCCGATCTACATACTCGTTCAATTTACACACTCATTTGATCTATGTAGTCATCTGTTCTTCCACTCATGCATTCTTCCATTTAGTGCCTTCAGCTGTTTATCGTCAACCACTCTGCACAGTCAACGCTTAGCAAGTTCCTCCATTCTATACATTTATCCGGTGCACATACTCATTCAATTTACACACTTATACTGTCTATATAGTCATCAGTTCTTCCACTCATGCATTCTTTCACTCAGTGCATTCAACTGTTCAACACGCTTCATCTATTCTAACTATTTCATCGATGCCATTCATTTCGTTCCCTCTTCGTGAATTAAGTGCCTTTCAGTAGTTGACATCTCATTACAGTTTCCCTGTGATTTATTAAGTAGCAATTTGGCGGCCGCGTTTTGTGCCCTTTGAAGTTTATTTAGCTGGTATGCGTCGATTCCGAGGTATAGGGGGTTTGCATAGTCCAGTCTTGACATGACGATTGATTGGACCGCGGAGAGTCTGTTAGGAAAGGAGAGATAAGGAAAGATGCGCCTTAGGGTTTTAAGGTGGTAGTGGCAGGATTTTGAGATGTTGTTGACTTGGCGTGAGAGTGTTAGGTCCGAGTCAAGGATGCACCCAAGATCTTTCACTGAGTTGCAGGGGGTCGGCAAGCTGCCCATGGCGGATGGCCAGGGTAGTGGTTGCGGAAGAAGTTCGGAGTTGCCACATATCATGATTTCTGTTTTGGAGGGGTTTAGCAAGAGGTGGCTTTGGGTCATCCAGAGTTCTATGTCGAGGAGGCAGGAGGACAGGTCAGGTCGGGAGTTGGGAATTGAGTTCATTAGTTTTAGAATTAGTTGAGTGTCGTTGGCGCAGTTGTAACACAGGATGTTGTGTGAGCGAACTATTGGAGGGAGGGTAATCAGGTACAGATTGAACAGGAGGGCAGATAGGCATGCTCCTTGTCGACTGGTCGGGCTTGGGAGGTGTAGGTGGAGAGTATCGTTGTTTGGTACCTATCTTTGAGGAATGAAGCTATCCATTTAAGAGCGGTGCCACGAATTCCTAGGGAGTGGAGGCGGTGTAGGAGGATTGAGTGATTGATTGTGTCGAAGGCGGCAGATAGGTCAAGAAGGATTAGTGCAGCGCATCCCGCGGAGTCTGCCGTCAATTTAAGGTCATCCCAGATTGAGGTTAGGGTGGTTTCGGTTCCATGACAGGCTCTGAAACCTGATTGTGCGGGGTCTAGGAGATTGTTGGCTTCGACAAAGGCTTTTAGTTGGGAGTAGGCGGTTCGGTCAATGAGTTTGGCAAGGAATCTGGTGTTCGAGATGGGGCGGTAGTTTTTGGGCTGCAGAGGGTCAAGGGACGGTTTTTTGATTAGCGGTTTGACATGAACCATTTTGAATGCGTCGGGAAAGATACCAGAGGTAAGGGAGGTATTTACGATGGATCTTGCGTGTTCTCCTGCGCAGGTGGAAGCGAAAATTTCCTTGAGGGTTGTGGCCGGGCAAGGATCCTGCGGGGAGCCAGATGGTTTGCGGACAGATAGAAGTTTGAGAAATTGCTCTGGTAATATTGGACTAAAGGATTCGAATGTTGGTTGTATAGGGGCCGCGGCTGGTGGGCTAGCCGCTGTGGGGGGAGTATTGCCTGGTAGATGTAAGAGAGCCAGTTTGGTGGCTAGATTATTTGTTCTTTCGAGGGCTGTGGTGTAAAAATGGAGGGAGAGTGAGTCGCACAGTGATTGGGAGGGGGTTGGGACGGTCGTGGAGCGAGCCGGTTTGGTGAATTCAGAGATGATTTTGTGGAGTTCCTTGCTTGGGTTTTTGCAGTTTAGTATTCGGGAGTTGTAGTGGGCTTTTTTAGCTTTCCGGATTTCGGCCATGTACTGATAGAGGTGTCGGGCCAAGGAGGCCCTGTTCTCCTTGGTTTTTTCTTTCTGCCATTTGCGTTCTAGGTATTTATATAGTTATTTAGTGGTCTTCAGCTCAGGAGTGAACCATCTGGGGAAAAGTCCACGGCGGGTTGATGGTTTGCAAGGGGGTGTGAGCCGTATCAGGGATACGTTGAGCCATGAGTCAAAGGCATCAGGGGTTAGTTGTTCAATGAGTTGGCTGGTAGGTGGTGGAGATTGGAGGAGAGCGTCGGCTAGGTCCGGGACGATTATTAGTTTTTTCCAGCATTTGCGTAGATTGGGTGGTTCAGATTCGAGTGCGGGAGTGGGGTCGGGTGAGCGAATGACGAAAGAGAGAATTAAGTGATCGGACCAGATGATGGGAGTAGGGAGGTTCAAATGAATCAGGGTGCCGGAGCTCAAGATAGCGTCAAGAGTGTGTCCTTTATAGTGAGTCGGGACATTTATGTGGGGTTGGAAGTTAATTGCGTCTAAACCGTCAACCAGAGCGTGTGTCATAGGGTTGGTGGGGATGTCGAGGCATATGTTGAAATCTTCAAGAAGGGTGAGGTTGGGATGGTTTAGTTGAAGGGTGGCAGTTGAGTCACAGAGGTTGTTTGCTAATTGTCTATCGTAACCTGGGGGCCTGTAGATTAATAGGAACCTGTGCGAGAGCGATGGGGAGAGGGATAGTTTAACCAGGAGTGATTCACAGGAAGGAATGGAAGGTTGGTTGTCAATGATTGAGGCGTGGAAAAAAGGCTTGAAGACGAATGCTACTCCTCCTCCTCTAGAGGGACGGTTCACTGGTATGAGGAAGTAGTCAGGGGGAAAGGCTTCAGTGGCGATTGGAGCAAAGTCGTCAGAGAACAAAGTTTCGGTAATGAAGACCAGGTCTGGTTTTTCAGCGGCGAGGAGGTCAAAGATGGAGAATCTGTTTTTTGCTACGGATCGGGCATTAAATAGGATGCAGTTCACATCGACATGCGAGGTTGGTCTCCGGGCTGGAGCGGAAGGAGGCAATGGTGGAGAGAGAGGAAGCTGGAGAGGGTGGGGGATGATCGGTGGGAATAGTGGGCGAGCAGAAGAATTGGCAGGCTTCGGGTGGGATTGGGTGGTTGCGTGTGTTCGGATGATCAGGTTTGGCTCGGGGGAATTGGAGGTGGGGTGAGGGCGGTTCGGAGTTTCTGTTTTAGTTGATGAGAAGTCGAGGCAGATGGGTTTCAGAAAAGGTGAAGCTACGGGGGACGGAGGTGATTGGGGGAAAGTGGAGGTGGGTCGAGACAAGGGAGGTGAGGAGTGCTGACGGATTGAGGGGGACCAGGTGCGATTCCCTTTTAGTTTCTTTGTTGCGATTGGAGTGTGAGAGAGGGAGGAGAGGTCCGAGGGGGAGAGGGATGCGGCTTCAGTTCTTGCTAGGGCTAGGCGTGCTGTTTTAAGGGACGGGAAAGGGAGTGTTCGGGGGGGGGGGGGTGGCAGGGGTTTGTGGGTAAGGCAGGGGGTGGATGCTTGCAGGGCAAGGTATGCCCACTGTGGTAGTGAGGGGAGTGGGCATGGTTAACGTGGGCAGGCTGGTGGTGGGGTTCGCGGAAGGAGTGGTTTTAGGGTGGTTGGTTTGCCATCTAGCCCCTCTGGCTTGGTGTTTAGATAGGGGAATGTTAGGGAGTGCAAAGGAGGGTGGGTTGATTTGGGAAGGGGGGTACGGGACAGATGGCACACCGGGAAGTGAGGGTGGTCCACGGTGGTCGTTCCCGACAGACTCTGTTGGAGTGGGTGCACTCATGCTTAGTACGAGCTGTTAGGTGTGGTTTCAGTTGAAATTTAGGTTTATTAGACTTTTTATGTTAGACTATATCTATGGTTGTGAATAGTCTTGGTTTCGGGGTTATGGTAGTTTGCAGATATTAGGCCGTTTGAGGTGTAGCTAGACCCTAGGATCTGCTAGTTAGGCAGTCTATTTAATTGTAGCTACAGCACTGCTATGTTGTTGGTATACTTTCTTCTAGAAAGCTGGCATTCTTCAGGTAGGCTGGAAGATAGGTAAGCTATTTAAGGAGAAGTTGAATGTAGCAACTAATTTTAGTTCTAAATTCAGCAGAGGCCCGCCATTTGGCACACTTCCAGGTTCAATTTGCACAGAGATGATATTTAACTATTAGGTGCACTTCTAGCTTCAACTGTGCATAGAGATGATATTAAGGAATTAATAAACTTCTTGGATATTAGGTCCTATTAGGCGCACCTCTAGGTTTGAGTATACACAGGAGGTGGTATTAGGTCTACCTCCAGATTCAGTTTTGTATAAAAGGGATTTTAGACTATTAGGCACTGTTCTAGATTCTACATTATACAGAATGATATTAGATTATTAGGATATTGGGTACCATTCTGAATTCAGTATTTCTCAGAGAGGCTATTTTGGCACACATCTAAATGCCGCTATTCTCAGAGAGGCTATTGGGCACAACTTCTAAATGCAACTTTCTCAGAGACGCTATCGGGACACTTCTAAATGTACATATAAATGCAGCTTTCTTCCAAGAGGCTGTTGGGCACAACTTCTAAATACACACATCGGCTATTGGGTACACTTCTAAATGCAGCTTTCTCGGAGAGGCTATTGGGCACAACTTCTAAATCCAACTTTTTAGAGAGGCTATTGGGTGCAACTTCTAAATTCAACTTTTCTCAGAGTGGCTATTGAGCACAACTTCTAAATGCAACTTTTCTCAGACAGGCTATTGGGCACAACTTCTAAATCTAGCTTTTTAGAGAGGCTATTGGGCACAACTTTAAATGCAACTTTTTCAGAGAGGCTATTGGGCACGACTTCTAAATAAACACATTGGGCCTCATTACACGGTAGGCGCGCCATGGTTCATGACGGTAATTTACCGGTACCGCCTTGGAGGAAAGGGGAATTACCACCCTATTCCAAGGTTGGGAAGGCGGTAATTCCTCCTTCTTCCATTGCCCTTCCGCATTCCCATTTTTGCCCCATAGGGCATAATGGGAATGGGGAAGGCGCTAATTACGGTACCACAAATTGGGGTCCCTTTACGGGTTCGTTTTTGCTAAAAGCAGGCGTTAATGTACCAACCCGCAAAGGGACCTCGTAGTAAGGCGGTAATGGTTTACCGGTACCGGTAAAATACTGGTACTGGTAAACCCTTACCGCCTACCGTGTAATGAGGCCCATTGTCTATTGGGTACATTTCTAAATGCAAGTTTTTCTCAGAGAGACTATTGGGCACAACTTCTAAATCCAACTTTTCTCAGAGTGGCTATTGAGCACAACTTCTAATGCAACTTTCTCAGAGAGGCTATTGGGCACAACTTCTAAATGCAAGTTTTTCTCAGAGAGGCTATTGGGCACACCTTCTAAATGCAACTTTCTCAGAGAGCCTATTGGGTACTCTAAATGCAAGTTTTTCTCAGAGAGGCTATTGGGTACATTTCTAAATGCAACATTCTCAGAGAGGCTATTGGGCACAACTTCTAAATGCAACTTTCTCAGAGAGGCTATTGGGTACACTTCTAAATGCAAGTTTTTCTCAGAGAGGCTATTGGGCACAACTTCTAAATGCAACTTTCTCAGAGAGGCTATTTGGTACTCTAAATGCAACTTTCTCAGAGAGGCTATTGGGTACACTTCTAAATGCAAGTTTTTCTCAGAGAGGCTATTGGGCACAACTTCTAAATGCAACTTTCTCAGAGAGGCTATTGGGTACTCTAAATGCAAGTTTTTCTCAGAGAGGTTATTGGGTACAATTCTAAATGCAACATTCTCAGAGAGGCTATTGGGCACAATTTTAAATGCAACTTTCTCAGAGAGGCTATTGGGTACTCTAAATGCAAGTTTTTCTCACAGAGGCTATTGGGTACACTTCTAAATGCAACTTTCTCAGAGAGGCTATTGGGTACACTTCTAAATGCAAGTTTTTCTCAGAGAGGCTATTGGGCACAACTTCTAAATGCAAGTTTTTCTCACAGAGGCTATTGGGTACACTTCTAAATGCAACTTTCTCAGGGAGGCTATTGAGCACGACTTCTAAATTAACACATTGGCTATTGGGTACACTTCTAAATGCAAGTTTTTCTCAGAGAGGCTATTGGACACAACTTCTAAATGTAACTTTCTCAGAGAGGCTATTGGGTACTCTAAATGCAAGTTTTTCTCAGAGAGGCTATTGGGTACACTTCTAAATGCAACTTTCTCAGAGAGGCTATTGGGCACAATTTTAAATGCAACTTTCTCAGGGAGGCTATTGAGCACAACTTCTAAATTAACACATTGGCTATTGGGTACACTTCTAAATGCAACTTTCTCGGAGAGGCTATTGGGCACAACTTCTAAATGCAACTTTCACAGAGAGGCTATTGGGCACAACTTCTAAATGCAACTTTCTCAGAGAGGCTATTGGGCACAACTTCTAAGTTAACACATTGGCTATTGGGTACACTTCTAAATGCAAGTTTTTCTCAGAGAGGCTATTGGGCACAACTTCTAAATGCAACTTTCTCAGAGAGGCTATTGGGTACACTTCTAAATGCAAGTTTTTCTCAGAGAGGCTATTGGGCACAACTTCTAAATGCAGCTTTCTCAGAGAGGCTATTGGGCACAACTTCTAAGTTAACACATTGGCTATTGGGTACACTTCTGAATGCAAGTTTTTCTCAGAGAGGCTATTGAGCACAACTTCTAAATTAACACATTGGCTATTGGGTACACTTCTAAATGCAAGTTTTTCTCAAAGAGGCTATTGGGCACAACTTCTAAATGCAACTTTCTCAGAGAGGCTATTGGGCACAATTTGCAATGCAACTTTCTCAGAGAGGCTATTGGGTACACTTCTAAATGCAAGTTTTTCTCAGAGAGGCTATTGGGCACAACTTCTAAATGCAAGTTTTTCTCAGAGAGGCTATTGGGTACACTTCTAAATGCAACTTTCTCAGGGAGGCTATTGAGCACGACTTCTAAATTAACACATTGGCTATTGGGTACACTTCTAAATGCAAGTTTGTCTCAGAGAGGCTATTGGGCACAACTTCTAAATGCAACTTTCTCAGAGAGGCTATTGGGCACAACTTCTAAGTTAACACATTGGCTATTGGGTACACTTCTAAATGCAAGTTTTTCTCAAAGAGGCTATTGGGCACAACTTCCAAATGCAACTTTCTCAGAGAGGCTATTGGGTACACTTCTAAATGCAAGTTTTTCTCAGAGAGGCTATTGGGCACAACTTCTAAATGCAACTTTCTCAGAGAGGCTATTGGGCACAACTTGTAAGTTAACACATTGGCTATTGGGTACACTTCTAAATGCAAGTTTTTCTCAGAGAGGCTATTGAGCACGACTTCTAAATTAACACATTGGCTATTGGGTACACTTCTAAATGCAAGTTTTTCTCAGAGAGGCTATTGGGCACAACTTCTAAATGCAACTTTCTCAGAGAGGCTATTGGGTACAATTTTAAATGCAACTTTCTCAGAGAGGCTATTGGGTACACTTCTAAATGCAAGTTTCTCTCAGAGAGGCTATTGGGCACAACTTCTAAATGCAACTTTCTCAGAGAGGCTATTGGGTACTCTAAATGCAAGTTTTTCTCAGAGAGGCTATTGGGAACACTTCTAAATGCAACTTTCTCAGAGAGGCTATTGGGCACAATTTTAAATGCAACTTTCTCAGGGAGGCTATTGAGCATGACTTCTAAATTAACACATTGGCTATTGGGTACACTTCTAAATGCAAGTTTTTCTCAGAGAGGCTATTGAGCACGACTTCTAAATTAACACATTGGCTACTGGGTACACTTCTAAATGCAAGTTTTTCTCAGAGAGGCTATTGGGCACAACTTCTAAATGCAACTTTCTCAGAGAGGCTATTGGGCACAATTTTAAATGCAACTTTCTCAGAGAGGCTATTGGGTACACTTCTAAATGCAAGTTTTTCTCAGAGAGGCTATTGGGCACAACTTCTAAATGCAACTTTCTCAGAGAGGCTATTTGGTACTCTAAATGCAAGTTTTTCTCAGAGAGGCTATTGGGTACACTTCTAAATGCAACTTTCTCAGAGAGGCTATTGGGCACAATTTTAAATGCAACTTTCTCAGGGAGGCTATTGAGCACGACTTCTAAATTAACACATTGGCTATTGGGTACACTTCTAAATGCAAGTTTTTCTCAGAGAGGCTATTGGGCACAACTTCTAAATAAACACATTGGCTATTGGGCACAACTTCTAAATGCAACTTTCTCGGAGAGGCTATTGGGCACAACTTCTAAATGCAACTTTCTCAGAGAGGCTATTGGGCACAACTTCTAAATGCAACTTTCTCAGAGAGGCTATTGGGCACAACTTCTAAATTAACACATTGGCTATTGGGTACACTTCTAAATGCAAGTTTTTCTCAGAGAGGCTATTGGGTACACTTCTAAATGCAACTTTCTCAGGGAGGCTATTGAGCACGACGTCTAAATTAACACATTGGCTATTGGGTACACTTCTAAATGCAAGTTTTTCTCAGAGAGGCTATTGAGCACGACTTCTAAATTAACACATTGGCTATTGGGTACACTTCTAAATGCAAGTTTGTCTCAGAGAGGCTATTGGGCACAACTTCTAAATGCAACTTTCTCAGAGAGGCTATTGGGCACAACTTCTAAGTTAACACATTGGCTATTGGGTACACTTCTAAATGCAAGTTTTTCTCAAAGAGGCTATTGGGCACAACTTCCAAATGCAACTTTCTCAGAGAGGCTATTGGGTACACTTCTAAATGCAAGTTTTTCTCAGAGAGGCTATTGGGCACAACTTCTAAATGCAACTTTCTCAGAGAGGCTATTGGGCACAACTTCTAAGTTAACACATTGGCTATTGGGTACACTTCTAAATGCAAGTTTTTCTCAGAGAGGCTATTGAGCACGACTTCTAAATTAACACATTGGCTATTGGGTACACTTCTAAATGCAAGTTTTTCTCAGAGAGGCTATTGGGCACAACTTCTAAATGCAACTTTCTCAGAGAGGCTATTGGGTACAATTTTAAATGCAACTTTCTCAGAGAGGCTATTGGGTACACTTCTAAATGCAAGTTTCTCTCAGAGAGGCTATTGGGCACAACTTCTAAATGCAACTTTCTCAGAGAGGCTATTGGGTACTCTAAATGCAAGTTTTTCTCAGAGAGGCTATTGGGTACACTTCTAAATGCAACTTTCTCAGAGAGGCTATTGGGCACAATTTTAAATGCAACTTTCTCAGGGAGGCTATTGAGCATGACTTCTAAATTAACACATTGGCTATTGGGTGCACTTCTAAATGCAAGTTTTTCTCAGAGAGGCTATTGAGCACGACTTCTAAATTAACACATTGGCTACTGGGTACACTTCTAAATGCAAGTTTTTCTCAGAGAGGCTATTGGGCACAACTTCTAAATGCAACTTTCTCAGAGAGGCTATTGGGCACAATTTTAAATGCAACTTTCTCAGAGAGGCTATTGGGTACACTTCTAAATGCAAGTTTTTCTCAGAGAGGCTATTGGGCACAACTTCTAAAAGCAACTTTCTCAGAGAGGCTATTTGGTACTCTAAATGCAAGTTTTTCTCAGAGAGGCTATTGGGTACACTTCTAAATGCAACTTTCTCAGAGAGGCTATTGGGCACAATTTTAAATGCAACTTTCTCAGGGAGGCTATTGAGCACGACTTCTAAATTAACACATTGGCTATTGGGTACACTTCTAAATGCAAGTTTTTCTCAGAGAGGCTATTGGGCACAACTTCTAAATAAACACATTGGCTATTGGGCACAACTTCTAAATGCAACTTTCTCGGAGAGGCTATTGGGCACAACTTCTAAATGCAACTTTCTCAGAGAGGCTATTGGGCACAACTTCTAAATGCAACTTTCTCAGAGAGGCTATTGGGCACAACTTCTAAATTAACACATTGGCTATTGGGTACACTTCTAAATGCAAGTTTTTCTCAGAGAGGCTATTGGGCACAACTTCCAAATGCAACTTTCTCAGAGAGTCTATTGGGTACACTTCTAAATGCAAGTTTTTCTCAGAGAGGCTATTGGGCACAACTTCTAAATGCAACTTTCTCAGAGAGGCTATTGGGCACAATTTTAAATGCAACTTTCTCAGGGAGGCTATTGAGCACGACTTCTAAATTAACACATTGGATATTGGGTACACTTCTAAATGCAAGTTTTTCTCAGAGAGGCTATTGAGCACGACTTCTAAATTAACACATTGGCTATTGGGTACACTTCTAAATGCAAGTTTTTCTCAAAGAGGCTATTGGGCACATGTCACGTCCTCAATCTTGCCCTCCTTCCGACACTTACCCGACACCATCCGTTCCCATACCCACCACCCACACCAACGGGGAAGACACTGCAGGCGGGATGTCAGAGGGGGCAGGACCACCTCCTTCCGCCCATTTCCGTGTTGGCGCTTGCCCTGGCGTCTCATCCATGCCCGACGGCTCCGGGGCCTTCGGCTCCAGCTCCCGCGCACTGGAGAACCCGATCGAGTCTCGCTCAGGCGATCACGTGATTAGTCACGGGTTCTTCGTCTGCCGCTGACGCCGGCGTCCACACACTGGGCAACACCAATCACTGCTGGCGTCCGGCCACACGTGACGCTCCTGTGCGGTCACGTGCCTTGTCACGTGACCTCAATTTCCATCACAAAAGGAGCCGAGAGGAAACGCTCAGCGCTTCACAGCTGTTTCTACCAGAGACCTGTTCGGTGTTACTCATTTCTTCTTGCTACAGTTTGGAACTCGACCACGGAACGTTGCTTTGGACTTGTATTGGATTTTCCTCTGGACTCGACGTATCTTCTGGACCCTTGGAACTCTTGACCTCCCTTTCTGGCCCTGGTACTGCTCTGGATTACCCTTTTGTCTTGGCGAACTACGATTCCTGTTTATCACGCTTTGCCTCCTGAACCGCTTGGGGTTCATTAACTATTGTGCTCACTACCTGGACCTTGGATTGGTTCGCTAACTGGTCACGTTCTTGCTGCAGGTGTGAGTTGGAGGAACTGCAGTACATCCCAGCCTGCTGTTTGTCTTCCCTTGCTGTCCATTCAGGTTTCCCACCAGTTCTACCATCCACGGGGTAAGCTTTGTCATTTTACCTTGTTTGCTTGCACTGCCATTCCTTTCAAAGTATACCTGATCCTAACCTTTGCTTTACAGCACTCAGGGGTCCTTCCGGTGTTCCCGGTATCAGACTGACGGCGCCACTCCACACCTGTGGCCTCAAAGATTGCTAGGGCAGTATTCTATACCTGCTTGAGCGGTACTTGGGGACGGAGGTAGTTTATAGCTGCACGACCATCAAGGCTGACCACCAAGATCAGAACAGCACAACTTCTAAATGCAACTTTCACAGAGAGGCTATTGGGCACAATTTTAAATGCAACTTTCTCAGGGAGGCTATTGAGCACGACTTCTAAATTAACACATTGGCTATTGGGTACACTTCTAAATGCAAGTTTTTCTCGGAGAGGCTATTGGGCACAACTTCTAAATAAACACATTGGCTATTGGGCACAACTTCTAAATGCAACTTTCTCGGAGAGCCTATTGGGCACAACTTCTAAATGCAACTTTCTCAGAGAGGCTATTGGGCACAACTTCTAAATGCAACTTTCTCAGAGAGGCTATTAGGCACAACTTCTAAATAAACACATTGGCTATTGGGCACAACTTCTAAATGCAACTTTCTCAGAGAGGCTATTGGGCACAACTTCTAAATGCAACTTTCTCAGAGAGGCTATTGGGCACAACTTCTAAATGCAAGTTTTTCTCAGAGAGGCTATTGGGTACACTTCTAAATGCAACTTTCTCAGGGAGGCTATTGAGCACGACTTCAAAATTAACACATTGGCTATTGGGTACACTTCTAAATGCAAGTTTTTCTCAGAGAGGCTATTGGGCACAACTTCTAACTAAACACATTGGGCACAACTTCTAAATGCAAGTTTTTCTCAGAGAGGCTATTGGGCACAACTTCTAAATGCAACTTTCTCAGAGAGGCTATTGGGTACAATTTTAAATGCAACTTTCTCAGGGAGGCTATTGAGCACGACTTCTAAATTAACACATTGGCTATTGGGTACACTTCTAAATGCAAGTTTTTCTCAGAGAGGCTATTGAGCATGACTTCTAAATTAACACATTGGCTGTTGGGTACACTTCTAAATGCAAGTTTTTCTCAGAGAGGCTATTGGGCACAACTTCTAAATGCAACTTTCTCAGAGAGGCTATTGGGTACACTTCTAAATGCAACTTTCTCAGAGAGGCTATTGGGCACAATTTTAAATGCAACTTTCTCAGGGAGGCTATTGAGCACGACTTCTAAATTAACACATTGGCTATTGGGTACACTTCTAAATGCAACTTTCTCAGAGAAGCTATTGGGCACAACTTCTAAATGCAACTTTCTCAGAGAGGCTATTGGGCACAACTTCTAAATAAACACATTGGCTATTGGGCACAACTTCTAAATGTAACTTTCTCAGAGAGGCTATTGGCCACAACTTCTAAATGCAACTTTCTCAGAGAGGCTATTGGGCACAACTTCTAAATGCAAGTTTTTTTCAGAGAGGCTATTGGGCACAACTTCTAAATAAACACATTGGCTATTGGGCACAACTTCTAAATGCAACTTTCTCAGAGAGGCTATTGGGCACAACTTCTAAATGCAACTTTCTCAGAGAGGCTATTGGGCACAATTTCTAAATGCAACTTTCTCAGAGAGGCTATTGGGTACACTTCTAAATGCAACTTTCTCAGAGAGGCTATTGGGTACAACTTCTAAATGCAACTTTCTCAGAGAGGCTATTGGGCACAACTTCTAAATGCAGCTTTCTCAGAGAGGCTATTGGGTACACTTCTAAATGCACCTTTCTCAGAGAAGCTATTGGGTACAACTTCTAAATGCAACTTTCTCAGAGAGGCTATTGGGCACAACTTCTAAATGCAACTTTCTCAGAGAGGCTATTGGGCACAACTTCTAAATGCAACTTTCTCAGAGAGGCTATTGGGTACACTTCTAGATGTAACTTTCTCATGTTTAGGACACAGTTTCCTAATGCAAATATACTGCTGATATAATGAATTTACGTGGTTTCATGATGGTGCATGATGGTGCAAAAACAAGAAAAGTAAGTTGTCACAGTCAACAGTTTTTTATATCAAAGTTTAATGTTTGTTTTCATTTGTGATGTCCTCTAAAGATACACAATGGTCTTATCCATTATATAGCCCACTGAAATCAAAACCTTTGGGGGGGGGGCTCAAATGTATAAGTTATTTTGAGGTGCCATCAAATGCCTAGGTGATCCCTAGAACGTCTTATCCATTTATATCGCATTTATACCCCACTCCTATAACATTTTATATACTAAATATTGGGGTTCAATAAAAATTTGGGGGGCCCCGCAAGTGCAGTGCGGATCCCTAGAGCATCTATTTAGAACCCACCCAGGGGCTCTTAGCCCATTGATATCAAATTTGTATTCAATTCCTATAAATGTTATATACACATTTTGTGGGGGTCGCTTAAAATCTCGGGGGTCCCTCCGATGAATAGGGGATCCTTATAACATCTATTTATAGCAACTCACGGGGCGGTCAGCCCATTGAAATAAAAATGATAGATGTAAATATTGAAAGCTCTCGCCAGCAGAGCGGAGTCACACTCTCGCGTCATAACCGCGTCACTCTGCACACCGCTAGATTCATAGTCCGTGTCTTCAGAGCTCACTTCGCTCACAGATGCTCACCCGGCCTCCGCAGCTAGGGGCTGGTCCAGAAATGTATATCAAATGTATAGCCGTTTGATATAAAATTGATACATCAAATAAATTGGAGTACTTATCAAATTTATAGAACCTTGATATCAAACTTTTTGGGGGTCTTATCAAATTTATATCAAACGTTTTACGGGGCAAACATTTTATATCAACACATTTTGGGGTTCAATGCACTCAATATCAAAAGGGGGCGGGACGAATGGCACAAAAGGGACGTGGCCACCTTTCTAAATAACACTTGACAAAAGGTATCTCCATATACTACTGCTACATGATGGAGACTCACTGCTAGAAATGTGCCTAATTACAGAGACTCAATGCAAGCACTTCTTGATATATATAAAAAGACACCATTGGAGTTTATTTATTTATTTATTTATTTATTTAAATTTATATAGCGCGCAAGCAGCCCAGGGGCATTGAGGCGCTGTTACTTGCAATAACTTAGTTACATGGTACATATGATAGCGATTGTTGACACATTATGAATAGTACAAGAAATCATACTATTGTTACAAATATTGCATTTGGTCGTATATTGCAAACATAAATGATAAGTATTCGTGCTGATGTGTCGGTCCTTATGTGAAGAGGGTAGTTTTCAGTGTTTTGCGGAAGGTGGTGAGGGAGTCCTCGCCACGGATGGTGGGAGGTAGGGCATTCCAGTGGGTGGGCGCGAGGTAGGGGAAGCTGGATCCACCCGCTTTTACTCTTTTTACTAGTGGCACAGAGAGCATGTTTGTGTACGGGGATCTGGTTGGCCTGGTGGTGGAGACAGGATGGATCCTTTGAGAAAGGTAAGCAGGAGCAGTGAAGTGAATGCACTTGTGGGTCAGTGTCAGGGCTTTGAATACGATCCTTTCCTGTATATGTGTGATGGCGATTCACTGGCATAGCTGCATGATATGTTATGTTAATCTTTTGTACTGACCCCACCACCATCGTCGTGGGGCTGTGCAGTATTTTGCCTCTGCTGGACCCGGTTACTGTGGCAGAATAGAAAGTCTCCATTGGTGTGCTTTGCAGGAAGGTGTGGGTTCTAGTAAAGGAGTGGCAGAGAATGCAGCAGGTGAAGCACGAGTTGTATTGGCATAGCTGCGTCCAAGCAGGGGCACTGTGTGCAGTGCACTGGCAGAGATGTTTATTAGACCCGTTATTGGAGCAGAAAGGGGACAGGGGACAGGACTAAGGTGCACGGACAGAGCTGTGTTTGGGCCATATTTCTGTATTAGCCTTGTTGTTTCAAATCAGCCTCGAGGTGCACTGGCAAAACCATATATGCAAGCACGTGCATTGAAATGGCCTGTGTGCTCACAATCTGAATTATGTGGAGACGGGGATGTAAGCTCAGAAAACAGTTTCCCAGCCCTAGTCCTAAAACAGGCCGGTAGCCGAGATCAGCAGTGCAGTGCCTGGATAGAGCTGTGTGTACATTGCTCAGATACAAAGCGCTGGCGCCTTAGGTCCTCTTTCAAGCAGTTCCCTTACAATGGCGGTGATGGTCCCTTTTTATAAGAAGCTCAGACGCACACACTGTGAGAGTATTTTCCATTTTCTAATTTGTAGGATCCTACCCCTCCCTCCCCCCCGGGACCCCCACCTACCGTGGTACTGCACTGTCTCGAACTGTTCATGGGACATTGCTTGCAAATGAACACTACAGAACATCGCTCTGTCCACTCCGAGCTGTCAACAGTTGCAAAGCACAGTCTGCCACTGCATCCTTTCACACTTCCCACCTTGACACGGCCTGTTCTGCCACTGCACGCGGGTATTTCATATATTGTCACTCCAGGCAGAGCCCCGGCCTGTATACACATATAAAAGAGAGCTCACACTGCACATCCAGAAAAAAGCAGTGCCCAGCACCCAATGCTCTTATTTCCAAACTGGCACTGAAGTGCATGACAGTGCAGGCCGTGAAACTGCCCCCACTGGCATTCCCACAATGGCACTATCACCCTCACACTTTCCACTTCCACACAGCCCACGCAGAAAGCCCACCTTCATACTGCTGACACTGCATATCCTAAAATACACATTCCAACATTGCAGACCCTTAACATGTCAATCCCACTAGTGCACACCTGGACACTGACTGGAGGCTCTGACACTGCCCATCCAAAGCCTATCCGCTCCGACTCCTCTAATGCTGGCCGTGCAATCATCCACTATGCGTAGGGCTTTAAGAGGGCCGGGGCTTAGCCAGCCTCGCCAGTCTCCCAAAACTTCGAGCCCGGGCCCTGCTGTGTCAATGCGATCCACTTTTTCAAATATATTTTTTTGTTTCCCACTCCACTGCCGGGATTCAAACACGAGGTATGCCCGTCACAAGTGTCATATCCACTGCGCTATTTGGTAGGTGTTGGATTGCATTTGCTTCATTCAATAGACTGCTTGACTCATTATAAAGTCGTGTGGCAAGCAGTCTATTGATTAAAACAAAAGCAATCAAGCACCTACCAAATAGCACAGTGTTGTAAGGCATGGAAGGCAGGTAAGCATTTTTGCCCTGGTGTCCCTGCCCCACTTTACATCATGGCGCATGTAGTTTTCACCCAACGCAGGCCGCGAGGTCTGCAATGCTCCCTTCCAGCTTCCCCTTTAGTTCCGCCTCCCCGTGTCCTCCCACCAGCCCCTATTGGCCAAATCTTCTGTGTTTCTAAATGAGGGCCTAACCCCTGGCAAACCTGCTTTCTGAGTCATTTCCATCCCGGCTTTTCAGGTAAGAATTTTTGCCCTGTTGCCACTACCCCACTTAACATCATGGCGCGTGCAATTTTCACCCCAATGTGGCCCACAATGTCTGCAATGTTCCCTTCCAGCTTCCCCTCTAGTCCCACATCTCTGTGCCCTCCCACCAGCTCCTATTGGCCAAATCATCTGTGTTTGTATTTGAGGGCCTAACCATAGGCAAACCTGCTTCCTTGAGCCATTTCCATCTTGGCTTTTCAGGTAAGCATTTTTGCCCTGGTGTCCCTACCCCACTTAACATCATGGCATGTATAATTTTCACCCAATGCGGCCCGCGAGGTCCGCAATGCTCCCTTCCAGCTTCCCCTCTTGTCCTGCCTCCCGTGCCCTCCAACCGGCCCCTATTGTCCCACCCCTCCTTATCCGGGACTTGACCTGGGCAGCGCTCTGCTCAACAGCCCCTTCTGCTAAGGGCTCTGAGGCAAAGGGCGGCTCCTACATTGGCGGCTCCAAGTTGTGTCTGCAGTTGTCAGCAGGGGAAGCCAATGAAGCCAGCGACCAGCCGACAACCAGAAAAGTAAGTGTGGCATGGGCGGGGTGAAGAGCAATTACTCTACTCCAGAAAGCCCTGTCATTCTACATTACCTTACCTCATAACTGTGAAAAGTTAGCAAGCGACACACTTAGAACTCTGAATATCGGCATGTGCCACACCACTTAGATAGAATTGTGAATACTAGCCTGCGTCGCATTCAGACAGATTTGTGATTATTAGCCTGCGTCACATCTAGACAGATTTGTGAATATTAGCAAGGCCACACCTAGATAGAATTGTGAAAGTTAGCAAGCAACACACTTAGAACTGTGAATATTAGAATGTGCCACATTTAGACAGATTTATGAATATTAGCAAGTGCCACACTTAGATAGTATTGTGAAAGTTAGCCTGCGTCGCATCTAGACAGATTTTTGATTATTAGCAAGTGCCACACCTAGATAGTATTGGGAATATTGGCCTACATCGCATCTAGACAGATTTGGGAATATTAGCAAGGGCCACACCTAGATAGAATTGGGAATATTAGCCTTCATCGCATCTAGACAGATTTGGGAATATTAGCAAGTGCCACACTTAGATAGAATAGAGAACATTAGCATGACTCACATGCAAGTGCCACACTTAGATAGAATGTACACACTAGCCTGTGTCGCATCCAGACAGATTTGTGATTATTAGCCTGCGTCACATCTAGACAGATTTGTGAATATTAGCAAGGCCACACCTAGATAGAATTGTGAAAGTTAGCAAGCGACACACTTAGAACTGTGAATATTAGAATGTGCCACATTTAGACAGATTTATGAATATTAGCAAGTGCCACACTTAGATAGTATTGTGAAAGTTAGGCTGCGTCGCATCTAGACAGATTTTTGATTATTAGCAAGTGCCACACCTAGATAGTATTGGGAATATTGGCCTACATCGCATCTAGACAGATTTGGGAATATTAGCAAGTGCCACACTTAGATAGAATAGAGAACGTTAGCATGACTCACATGCAAGTGCCACTTAGATAGAATGTACACACTAGCCCGTGTCGCATCCAGACAGAACTGTAAACGTTAGCAAATACCACGCCCGGATAGAGCTGTAAACATTAGCCTGCACCCGACCCATATAGAACTAGGAACGATAACAATTGCCTCAATGGATATAATTTGTGAACACTGGCCTGAGGGGCACCCAGGCAGGATTATGAACTTCACCTTGTGGTGCATTTGGATGGATTTGTGAATATTAGCAAATGCCACGTTTGGCCAGAATTTTATACACTAGCCTACATCGTACCTACTCCAAAGGACCCCCAGATCTAGGTATAGCCTCCCCCTTTGTCTATTTTAGGGTGGAACGTAATGCACTATGATGCCTTTGCCTCTCGCCAGTCTCTGCGGGACTTCCAAATCTAGATGTAACCTCCATCTCTGTCTATTATATGTGGAAGCCAACCTATTATGAAGCCTGGACCTTTCTCCCAATATATAGGACTCTCATATCTGGGGATGACCTCCATCTTTGTCTACTATATGGTGAAACATAATTTATTCTGAAACCTAGACCTCTTCATGACCTTGCAGAACACTCAGATTTAGGTGTGGCCTACGCATCAATCCATTATATGGTGAAACAGAGTGTACTGTAAGACCAGGGTCTTCCCCCCACCATACAGGATTCTCAGAATCTAGGCATGTAGCCATACTGGGAAGGTCAGCTGCAAAACATATAACCCACTAACCAAAAAGCTCAACATTTCTGCATACTTAACTCACACAAAAAACTCACACAACCACCTCTCAGACAGCAAGCTGTATGCACTTCACCACAACACAACAACAAACAACCAACACATAAACCGCACCAACAGCACACAAGGACTGACACCGATCGGATACTTGCAACAAAGCTCAGCGCACAGAGCATACCGAATTGAAACTGCCATCAGAACACCACTCCTCTCACTATCCTACTCCCTCTTCACCCTACTAACCCATCCCGCCTTCTCGTTTGCAGAACCGCCTGAGCGCCTCGGGACCAACTCCATTGGTGACGGTGCACGGTACAAATACCTTTAACATTTGAAATGTAACATGCAAATAACAAAAGAGCTTTAGCTCTTATTGATATTACAGAACATGCTACTTATTTGTTTCCCTGACTGTCTCTGTGGCACACTCATTACGGCATGTGACTGCGGTACCTGAAAGGTTGGAAGTTACGAGCACATTGTGTAATGGCAAAATCCTGAAAGTATTATGATGTTTATTTAGTTTAATAATTGCTGGTAATTAAGTTGTCACCCTCCCTTTACAGAAAACCAGGACTGGGTTTTTTTACTTAGATTCAGGGATGTGGATAAAGAGGGCCCAAATTCTGCGACAGCTCCCTTAAAAACCTGGGTGTCTGGTCATCCTAGTGAAGTATTTGTATTTTATTTGCATTTATATAGCACTTTACGCCATAGCGCTGCACAAAGCACTACGGTACAAAATAAGTGTTAATGACAAAATGTAAAGAAATAAAATCATGAAGGAATAAGGTAGTCCTTGAGGCAAGAGCTAAACAGGGAGTAGGACAAGAGATAGTCAAGGGAAAATGAAGCGTGTTCCAGTGGAGAGGTGCAAGTAAGGAGAAAGAACAAAAGCGATAAAAGGCACAGGGAGGATGAGGTGTAAGGTTCAGCGGAAAGAGAGCGGGAAGGAAAGTAGAAAGATATGAGTAAGGAAAGATATGGAGGAGCAAGATCATGAAGGGATTTTAAGAGAATACAAAGAAAATTGAAGAGCAAGCGAGAATGAAAGGAAGCCATGAAGTGATGCTAGAGCAGGAGTGATAGATTCCTGAGATGGAAGGAAGAAGAGAAGGCGGATGGAGGAGTTGTAGATTGAGCAGAGAGGAGCAAAATGAGAAGCTGGAAGGCCAAGAAGAAGAGCAGAACAGTAAAAAAGGAGAGAAGAATCAAGTTGGCTAATAGCAGAAAAAGAGAGGAAAAAGTTTAGCTTTCTAGAGGTTGAAAAGGTGAAATCGACATGAATGAGAAAATGCAGAAAAAGTATCAATGCATACACCAAGGTTGCGAGCGGAGGGTGAAATAAGTATATAGTTGGGGTGGAAAGAGATGATAGTAGGAGGGAGAGGGGGAGGAATGGAGGAAGCAGGAAAAACCAGGACCTCAGTCTTGGAAGAGTTAAGATAAAGAAAGAGGTTCGACATCCAAAACTGGATGGCAATGAGGCAGGATAAGATAGTCTAGCAGATAGCTGGAGTGGAGGATGAGAAAGAAAGAAAAAGTTGTGTGTCATCTGCATAAAAGTGGTGGGATAGACCAAACAAGGTGATAATGGAAGCATGCGGAATAGTTTATGGGAGAAGAGAAGGGCACCTTGTACAGAACCCTGAGGTGCACCATGTTGAAGAGGAAAAGTGGAAGAAGTGTCACCAGCCCAAGAGACAGTAAAGGTACAATTACAGAGATAGGAACTAAACCTTTTTGAAACCAAAAGAAGCAAGTGATGCATGTAGAAGAGAGTGATCGACATTATCAAAGGCTCCTGGGAGATCTTGGATGACAAGGAGGGAAGAATACTTGCCATAACAAGCCGACTTAAAGAAGCACAGTCTCAATAGAATGGCAAGAGCGAAAATCCAGATTGGTAGCGGGCAAGGAGAGAGTAGGAATTAAGATAGGTGGAGACCTGAGAGTAGACAATTCTCTTGAGAAGCTTGGAGAGATAGGGAAGGAGAGAGATAGGTCTAAAATTGGAAGGGAGAGAAGGATCAAGAGTAGGCTTCTTGAGAATGGGAAGAATCCTAGCATGTTTGAAGGATGCAGGAAAGACGGAAGAGGTAAGGGAAGCATTAAAAAGAAAGTAATGTAGAGAGGGAGGTGTGGGAAGGCATTAGCAATACAAGGAAATGGAAGGAGATTGGTAGGAGCAGAAGAGGGATGGGCGTGCATGAGCCAGAATTGAAGTATCAGCATCAGAGGAAGAAAGGATGATAGAGATGAGTGGAGCAGAAGGAGAAAGAGCGGAGGAATGCGAGATATAGATGATCGCAAGAGAGCAACTTTAGAATAAAAATAGCAGGCCAGCTCAGAGGCAGATCAAAACGAGGGTAAGGCAGGAGGATACGAGTGAGAGTTTGAAAAAGGTGCTGGGGGTAGGAATCCCCAGAACTCCAGCCACAAACAACGAACCCCATTCTCAACCTTCATGGAAGAAAGACATTCATCAGACTGAACCCATAGTGCCCTTTTACTCGAGGTAACATGTTGTACTATGGATGGAACGGAGAATAACTACTCACACTAAATGACAAGACCCACTCAGAAAGTTGGCAAAGTGGGTTACAACGGACATTAATGGACGTTCGCTCAAAGCTCTCAGCGCAAATCACATAAAAACACATTTATATGCTAAAAATGTGTCATAAGTGATGTCATACTATGTGGCTAACTAAGAAAACCTACAACGGATTGTAATAGGACGAAGGGGATGTCGAAGTATACTTTCTATAGGGACTGGGGTCATGATTCAACCTCTATAGTCAGGTGGGCACTCATGCCCTCCCCAAGTGCAAGTCATCCTCGACTAACTACTAGAGATACAACATCTCATTGGCTCTCAAATTGTAAGGCTCTTCGTTATACAGCCTTCTACAGTTGGTTGGCATGCTTGTACCCTTTCAGAATATTCAATGCTCTAGCAGCACGTAAGATGGTACCCCGGGTGCTGGTGGGTGGACTTGATCTGATCTTCCCACCCAATTAGCCCAACATCTCTAATCGCTCATGCCTTCTGTCAATCACAATGTCTTTGAACTCGGCCTTGTAGTAGCTTCTCGTCTCTGGGAATAAAAGGGAGTATAGGCACTTGCTAGCTCCATCTGGTTCATCACACTCTTCATCTATTTCCATCCTCAGCTCACGTGATCAGAGACTGGGAATTTACTCATATTCTAGCATTTAATAGTCTTTAATAAAGAACTTGGCACTCATAGCGTTCTCTTTTTGCAACTTATCAAGGGATGGTTCTCACGTCTACTGTTCTTTACAGCTGACAACCAGTTCTTGGCTACTTCCATTCTTGACTCCAAGCCAGGCAACCTCTTCGGTCCTGCTTCGAGTTGCATCTATTCTTTGCTGCGACACACATCACCTTCAATTCATCTTCTTCATAGAGACTCGCTGACTAAATCATGTCATTGAATATCCAGAACTTTATATACATGTTGGCAGCACCGCCTGCAGTCTATTTACTACTTATAGCCAGCCTTAAGAATACTTAGTCTACTTGCCTTGCAGCATCTGTACAATTATAAAATGACTTGTGTTTTCTTCTGTGCTTTTCATACGCGCAATCTTCGTTCTGCACATGAAAGTCTTTGCGATTCTGTACTTCGCCATCATATTCTATATCGCCTATGCATTTTCTTCTTTGGTCATCCGTCTCAGTGCATCATTCTCATCTTCTGTGATGTCACCAGCTTCTCCTTTTCACATCTTTATACTTCTTCAGGCGCTTCTCCTAAGAGCCCATTTGTTCCTCAAGGATACCTCACATAGGGTCTGATCAACGGATATCTTTCCTTGAAGATTCTTTGTGGTATTCGTACCACTACTGGCGTCACACACGTCACAACTTCCGACTCCCAATATATAGGCAGTATAGGGGCGGGACGTTCTGTAGAGGCATTTAGCTCCTCCTCTACAAGGCTTTCCCAGGTGTGAAATGAGGCCTTTGACTGGCTGAAGAGTGTGGGATGGCCATTGGCACTTAGTTGCCAGGTGGCACCATGGCAGGCTAAGGTGGCTAACCAATGACTCAAGGGAGGTGAGCTGGGAGTGGCGGGAGAACCGGGGACATAGTCTCGGGTGAAGACTGAGGACGAGGTGGGTCACGGCGTGGTTTCAAAGCCCCTCGTCATCTCATATACAGTAGCATTCAGGCTACAATGAGAACTGTGCAATATGCGTCTATCCCACTTTTGCCATCCTCCACTTTACACCAAATTCATTTGTCTTCCTCTTTGCCTCTGCTTTCTCTCTCCCTCTCCCCTGCTGAACAGCCAATTATTCCTCACTGATACTGCACTGATTCTGCAACTGGACCACTCTTAACGGCCTCGGTCCTGGGCCCAGCCACTCTCCACTTGCACTGATGCCCTGGAACCCCTCTGCACTGCGGGACTGTCGCTGTATCCCTACAGCCCCCCCCCCCCTTTTCCAGCACTTGTTCTGCACTTACCTTGCACTTGCCACCAGTTGGCCCTATTTATTTATTACTTTACGCCACTTACCTTTACTGCACTCCCCCCCCCTCCCCTTCCCCTTGCACTTTTCCCCCTCCCCCACCCTTGCACTTGCGCGATCTGAATGACACCTGGCCTAGTAGGATCGTTGTCTGTTTCCCCTTGTTTCCTCCCCTCCCTGCCTCGTCGCGCCTTGAAACACCTGTGTATAGGCGCGTTACAAATGCCATATCATATCATATCATATGTACCGATTTATTTTACACATTTTTTGTGGCAAAAATGCATATGGTAAGTGGGGGTAAGGTATATACGAGGGTGGCCGATGGGGGTAGTCAGAGGGGCATCAGGGGTCTCCCCTTGCATTTTTGCAGCCAACAAAATGTGTAAACAACGATAAAAAAATTGGCGAAAGTGTAGATTGGCAAAAAAAATGCGTCCAACGTTCATAGAACCAGAATATGCGCGTTTGACTTTGAGGAAGCCTATCCCGTTGAGTTGGATGGGTGCTGGGTGAAGGGGGCAGCAGTCAGGCCTAGGGCCACTGGCAGCTGGTGCAGGGAAAGGCGCACCACACTCCAAACCTACGCTGGTCTAAACAACACTGGATACGGAGCGGAAAGCGTGTGTGCTCTCTAACTTTTCCATGACATGTTTTGTTTTGGCGCACATGCGCGATGTTTATGAATGCGCAGACAAAGATTGCAACAGTGCATGTAGCAGGAGCAGGCCCAGCTGAAGATGTGTGGGGGCCCATTTCAACTTGATGGTTGGTTAGGGCCCTCTACTTAAAGTGAAAAGAGTCTGAGGCAGCCGTGAGGGGAATACATTACAATGGCAACAAAGATAAGGTTGATAGCCACCGATTATCAGGGCTCAAGTCGAGGGTACGCGCAGGGGGACGGAGTCCACCCACTTTATTCAGAGGGGGACTCGGTCCCCCAGCTAAAATGAGAAGCAATTAATGTCCTCTTTGAATTTATGCATTAATGCCAATCACGGGTATCGAACCACAGTCATATTTGTAGGCCGGACACTTCACCACTGATGAAAAATTACAAACAAGGCAACATGTCCCATTTCGGCAGTGCAAGTCCCAGGGAAAACATTTTCTATTGGTTCTTGGAGTTTAAAACATGCACACATCTTAACGTGTTCACAAACACTATTAGAAGAAAATATCCTCTCTTGGTTTTGTGTGTTGATTTTATGAAAGGCAAATGCCATTCGTCCTGTCCAATTTGGCTGGTTATGCAAAGCCAATTTAATGAAATGTGCACGTTTCACTTTGATATGCTAATTTCTGGCGACCTCACATCCCATTGCATTTGTTGATGAGTCCCCCACTTTCATTTTTAGGACTTGACCCCTGCCGATTATCACAAGATAGCCAGCCAATGGGGAGCTTAAAGAATACCCACTGAAGAGCTTTAATCCCTTCTTTGTCAGCAAGTGGCTGATGTGGAGGAACCAGTGTTAGAAGGCAATGAGGTGATAACACTTCTGTACATCCTGTGGGAAGAGAAAACACAGCTTTTAATGCGCGCTGCAAAGCCCACATTTGAAGCACCAGAACTTACACAGAGAAATGAATATATTGCCGTATTACAAGACTCCAACACGGGGCGAGTTGCTGTGCACCCTCTCGCCCAAGGCTCGAGGCCTCTTTCATGTGAAATGGTTGAAAGGCACTGCGCCGTCCCGTGGCTGGCCCTCGCCCCTCAGATGTGCTGCACCTTCAATGAATGCTGATTTTGTGTTCACGTGCGTTATCGTTTTATTCATGCTCTGATTACTTACCGGTAATCTTCATTACTCCTAGTCCTACTCTTCCTCGTCACAGTACTTACTTCATGAGGCACCCGCCTCCGACACAGGACCTTCTTCTATTTCTTTAAATCCCTATAACTCCTCCCCCACATCCATGTCACTCAGTTTCATATTACCAAGCCGGAGCATGGGACCTTCCCCGCAGGGAGGGTGAGGAGGGTCGTCAGTACTGTGACGAGGAAGAGTAGGACTAGGAGTAATGAAAATTACCGGTAAGTAATCAGAGCATTACCTCCACGTCCACTCTTCCTCGTCCCAGTACTTACTTCATGAGGTATATCAAAGCATCAAAGGGGAAAAGGTCCCAATGAGACAGAGCCAAAAACAGTGCAGCAAAACACACCCACAATAACTCTTAAATCACATCCCCACAGACAAAAACTCCAACCACGAAGGAACCAACCCCCGAGTGGGAGAAACTCAACCCATAGCAGTTGATGAAAATGCCTAGACCAGCCAAGGCGGCAACCATACAAATCTCTTGCAGAGAAAAACCCTCCTTACATCGGGCCAGGAAGCCGCGAAACCCCTGGTAGACCGCCCCTGATTGTGCGCAGGCACAGGCAGGCCAGAAGCCACATAGGCCCTAGAGATCACAACCCGGAACCGCCGGAAAATGGAAACCACAGATGCGTTATGCCCAGCCCCAGCCAGACCACAAGCAATCAGAAGACTATCAGATTGGTGGAAAAGGCAAACCAAGCCAAATACTCCAACGCTTCCCGCCGGACATCAATGTTAAGCCGAGCCACCTCCTCAGGCGTTCTTGGATCATGAAAGAAGTCAGGGAGAACCAGACTGAGCAATAGCCACACCGCCCATTGCATGCGGTGGAATTCTAACCGCAGATCCCCTTGACGGGGACACGGCCACCTTGGAACCAGCCAAGGTTCCTAGGAACGAAGCTCCAACAGAAAGGGGAGCCAACTCCGGCGGCACCAGAACAGAGCTAACAACAACACAGTCTCCCTGGACACTCAGATGCGCCAAACCACCCGGGGCAGAAGGGGAATAGGCGGAAAGGCATAAAGGAAAACCCCAAGGCCACTGTACAGAGAGGGCGTCCATCCCCCAATCCCCTCAACCTGAAACCGAGAGCAGAAGAGGGGAACTTCTGCTCAGGCCGGGGATGCAAACAGGTCTAGAACCAAGGACCCTAATCTGACACAGGTCACCGCAAAGACCTGGGCCAACAGGACCAGTTCTGCAGAGGAGTGAAAACCGGCGTCTGAGAAGATCCGCTTGAACATTGTCCACCCTTCTGATACGTGAGGCCAGCAGATACACCAGATGAGATTCCTCCCAGGTGCCTATCAGCGCTGCCAGAGCATTCAAGGAACAGCCGGAACCCCTTTTGCAGTTCACATATGCCAAGGCCGTCGTATTGTCCGATCGGACCAAAAACCGCCGACCGTCCAGCAACTCCTCGAAGTACACCAGAGCTTGCACAATGGCACAACTCTTGCTAATTGGATGATCACCGGCTCTCCCCAGATCTCACAACCCTTGAGCTGAGAGGACCCCCAATGTATACCCTTTCTGCTGGTGTTGGTAGTAGGAGAGGTCACAGGAGGAAGGACCATGCACACCTCAGCCTGTAGACCTGAAACCCCCCGCCACCATAGCAGGGACACTTGCAGCGCTGGGGACACTGAAAACAAAACTACGAAAGCCGAGATGTCGGGAGCCAGTGGGAGAGAGTATAAGACACCAGGAGACGTAACCGAAGACAGGCTCAAGGAACTGGAAAACATGCAAGACGCCACGTGCCCCGTAACTTCAGCAACAGGTGAGTCGAGACATACTGCCTTCTGAGAACCCAGCCCAGAACAGCCAGCAAGCGCCCCCCCTGCACAACATCCAGAGTACGCTCTCCCCAGACGTCCGGACAAGCAGTGCAGGGTCTTGAGACCCATAAGCAGGTGACACATCCTAGAAGGCATAGGGACCAGGAACACCCGCAAGTAGAAAACTTGACCCTGAACAGGGAGAGGAACGGGCAAGACGGTAACCCACAACAACCGTTCGGAGAGAACGGATCCCATGGCCAACTACTTGGACCGTGAGCTGGGTACCAAAGTCCTAACCATGCAAACCTGGACAGGAGGAGACAGGAACGGCAACTGATACCCCCTCCAGAAGGAGCCCATTACCCAGGAAGCCGAACCCCACCGGTCCCATACACCTCCGAGAAGATAGAGACGAGGAGCCAGGGAAAACCGCCAGTCACTGCACTTGCACCAGAGGGAAATCACAGGACGTTGAAACAGGCCTGCGCCACAATATAACAGCATGCTTGTCAGCCCACAAAAAGATTTGACCTATCAAAAGGAAGATACTGGACAGGCCAGAAGTCCAGCAGACTATGGCCCCCTCAGCCGACAGAGGAGCCACCAGGCTGGCGTCAAAAGGGCAGAGTACTGTCACAAAGCGGGGCAAAGCAATCCATCCCGGATAGCCGACATCAAAGGCAACCCCCTACCTGAGGTATGCCTATACTGGAAAACCCACTGAAGTGACATCCCCCTCCACCGGCATCAGGGGCTCTGAGAACCCCTCTAAGCACAGACATGTGCCACCATGTGCCCTATCACTTCCCACAAGTCTGAGAGGAGGCGTGAAAGCAACACGTCAGCACCGGAGGACCTAGGGCCTAAAAGAAGAGACACTGGGAACCCCCTGCATGGCCGTTACTTCCATGATCATTTTCCATAATCCCATGCCGGACAAGGGAAAAGCAAATCAACTCCTTTGACTTTCCCTTGCGCAGTTTAGAGGAAGAGGACAGGACAAGGAGTCTGCGTCCATAGCTAGCACAGACCCAAACACACCACTAACACACCACATGACTGAGAGGTGGCTTGAGCCCTGTATCCAGTAGCTGGTAGCCCCATGCTCTAAATCGTTCCAATGCATCGGTCTAGGAAGGTGAAGGACCGAGTCAGCACCGCTGAGACTCGAACCCGAAGTGTAGACTATGCCAGGCCGGTACCCTTCCGGCCGCTTGCAGATGTGTCCAAAATCTGCGCTGTATTCACAGGCAGCACGCAAGGAATGCAGCCAACATCCGGTGCATACTGGGCTGTGTGTGTCTGAGGAGCTGGTGGTATGTGACATGTCTGTGACAGAACAGAGCCCCGCACTTTCAAATACTCTGTCACAGTCACCCCACGACAAGAAGCAGAGAGTCCTCACAACAAAAAAGGAAGGCTAGCCCATACTGCCAAGTGCTTGCCATCATTTCCAATAAAGATGCGTACACAGAGCACGAGGTAACGGCCTTTCAAAGGAGTCAAGATGGCCATACCAGCAAGAGAGGGGAAAACATCAAGCACAGTCCTCCCCTCTCCTTACCTTCCCCCAGAGAATGCAGCTGACATCCGGTGCATCCTGGGCCGTGTGTCTCTGAGGAGCGGGTGGTATGTGGCATGCCTGCGACAGAACAGAGCCCCTGCACTTTCAAATACTCTGTCATAGTCACCCCACGACAAGAAGCAGAGAGGCCTCACAACAAAAGGGAAGGCTTAGCCCATACTGCCAAGTGCTTGCCATCATTTCTAATAAAGATGTGCACACAAAGCACGAGGAAAACAGCATGTTGAAGGAGTCAAAATGGCCATACCAGCAAGAGAGGGGAAAACATCAAGCACAGTCCTCCCCTCTCCTTACCTTCCCCCAGATAATGCAGCCAACATCCGGTGCATCCTGTGCTGTGTGTGTCTGAGGAGCGGGTGGTATGTGACATGCCCGCGACAGAACAGAGCCCCCGCACTCCCAAAGACTCTCTGCCACTGTCACCCCACGATAAGAAGCAGAGAGGCCTCACAACAAAAGGGAAGGCTAGCCCACACTGCCAAGTCGAATCAAGATGGCCAAAACAGGAGGAGAGGGGAAAAACACCAAGCCCAGTCCTCCCCTCTCCTTACCTTCCCCGGGCCGTGCAGGACCCGGGACACAATGCTCACGCTGCGGTCCGGAGCCCAGCAAAGAACCGAGCGAGGCAATCCAGCTCAACTGTGACCCCAAGCCCCGCAGGGGGCCCAGGAGCAGTGCCGCACCTGAGGGAGCCGAGGGCCCCGCCACACAGCCCCCCCCAGGGGGCCAGCAATCGGTGCTCCCTGGTGCCCCGCACCGGGAAGAAAAAGTCCAACCTGCCGGAGGCAGGAAAAATTTAAACTGAGTGACATGGATGTGGGGGAGGAGTTATAGGGATTTAAAGAAATAGAAGAAGGTCCTGTGTCGGAGGCGGGTGCCTCATGAAGTAAGTACTGGGACGAGGAAGAGTGGACGTGGAGGTAATGTACATGTCAGAACTTTGAGATGCATAGTGGAGCAGTTACTGCCCCACGAAAACCGCCAATGGGAAGAATTAGGATCATATCAAAAGGGGGATTCAGAAGGAAGAGGGGAATGAGGAGGTATTGGACTTTGAAAATGATACTAAAAAATAAGGAGTGTCACTGTGTGTTAACAGTTTCCCAATAACAGGCGCTCGGATGATCATTCCATGGCGCTCATTGTGGGTTTAGGCACTGGGCAAACCGATCATGCAAATGCGAGTTTTCCTGATCCTTAAAGGGCATGGTTTGTGATTTACGAGGCAATCAATGTTTGCTGTTATATAAAAACATGTTTCCTGTGAAGTTGGGAATCGTATCGAATCGGTCGGCTGTATTTCAATAGCAGGCGTAGTATGCCTAGAAGAAACAACATTCCCACAACAAAGTTCCGTTCACTCAATAGTAACGCCCATAGGTTGGCAGCACGTAGTATCTAAATCTAGGCAATTGTGAGGACAGTCCGCCACCATGTGGCTAATACGAGAACTTTGTTTTTAACACCGTAGTTTGTTCATAAGTGAAAGCACCCGCACGTTCACCATTTATAGCTTAAGAAAGACGAATGTGTGGGCACAGCACCACCGTGTGTTTATTACCACAACCTGGTTCACGTTTCTCATGAAACAGTGACTGCATTTACTCAATTTGGCAGGAAAACGTGTCATTCATTATGCTGTGTGTGTGTTCAACCGCGGGGTCTCGGTAGTGCAGCGATTCGGTTGTTGTGTTAACAAATTCGCACCAGTTACAGTGAGTGTAGTTATGCAATGGTGCTAGTGGAAACAAATCAGCAGGCGGGAGTGTTTATATGTGTCGGACACATGAAGGTAATCGCTAGCTATTTAGACACACCGGGTCTTTCAAAACATTAATAGCACCGCTATCCCTTAGGACAAACTGTTTTAAATAAGTAGCACAGCTTCACACTTTGAAGTAGTCACAAAAGTGCAACCTATGCAATTAAATGAGGATAAATGTGCGAAGCTACTTTCAGCCACAATTACCCCTGTCGCGATATTAATAAAAGGAAAAAGACTGTTAATGAGAGGAAAAGGAAGACCTTCTCTGCAACAATTTACGTCAGCATGGGAAATCCTGCGTCTCTTTCCTATGAGCCATGACATGTGACACTAGCTTGCCACTGGTGTGAATACCCAGACATTTCATGGCAATGCCTGGCAAACGAGTCGAGTGCCCGAGAAAATGGCGGCCATATCTAGGAAAGGATGCAAGTGTCCGGGCACATTATGGTCATATGAGGAAAATGGTCAGACTAACTGGCAAGTGATGCCCATATTCTGTGAGCTCCTAGCGTTTGGTGGCAGAATCCTCTGGACACAGAAAAGAGTTTCACTATACAAAAGCCCAGACTATTAGCTTTGTCAATCTTGCGCTTCTCGCACCTAATTGATGGAGTGGCAACTACTGCATACACCTACGCCCATTGGTGTCATGAGCAGGTTTGAATTCGGTCTTATGAATTAATCCAAACATTCAGGGCCCCCGCAGTTCCCAGGAACATTATTGCTTTGCAGTAAAAGAACATCCGTGGGCCCTTTAGAAAATCATTTGGTCAGAAAAAGATCCTTTATCCTACAAATTCAAATTAATATATTCAATTTGTATCTACTAATCAAGCACAGACAATGAAAATGACAATGAAAATGCAACAAGCACACACCCAATCGCATGTGCGCTTACACACACACACACACACACCACACCCTCTCTCTCTCTCTCTCTCTCAACCAGATCACAGCACAGAAATCCTGAAATCAAAATAATTTAAAAGGCCCTCATGGCACGAATAGAGCTCGTAAAATTGGGATAAAATAGGCATATTAATAAATAAAATTTTGGGGCTCATCAGCTGACACTGTTAAAGAGAAGCCATGGTCCATAGCAGACATCAAAATTTTACCTTACAAGGACTCAACCCTTTTTGGTCAGGATGTCTTTTAAGCTAATTCGTTAACCCTTCGGGCTGAAGGTGGGCACCCTAAAACACGCAATTTCCAATAGACCAAATAATGACGACACACCCCATCAGGGAATGAGACCAAAAGATGAATTGCCATGAAAACAAATTTTATGCAAAATAAAGTTAGCAAGCAAAGAACTCTGATGCCCGAGAGCGCTCTGCCAAACAATACACGGGCAGCACATTATAAGAGTAAAAAACGTCAGCAATTACAACAACGTATAGGGTACACATTCGGGGAGCGGATTGGAGCCGCCATGTGGCATAGTTGGTTCTATAGGGGATGCCAGGCTGTGATTGGCCGTTGCTGCTCAGTCAGTCCAGTGGCAAGTGGGTCCTCTGGGTTCATCTCCGCAGTGAAGGTCAGTTCAAATATGTTACATTCCTAACTGACTAAATTAATACACAGGAACTGATAATACAAGAGTAATGGTGACCATAAAATATTTGCATGAATGGGGGTACTTTGGAAAAAACATGGGTTAATATATTGGCATTCCAACCTCTGCTTTTGGGACCTCTTTGATACCGGGCTCCTGCACCCAGGTGTCTCTCCTTGGAGGTCTGATCCACTATTTTATGTTCCCCCATACCTCACAATGCCGACAGACATGTTTTGAATAGGAAAGAATATACTACTATGCAGGATTAAGTCTATGGTGGGTGTTCTGGAATGGTCAGTATGAGGAGGTCAGATGGGTATCAGCATGAAAGAGAGTGGAGGTTTTGGGGGCTGGTGGTCCTTGGTCTTTGGCGGGGTGGGGGTTGAAAGGGCACGGGCAGTTTTGTGGAGGCAGATGGGCACTTGTGCTAAGGCTTGCTTAGATCTCACGCTCTTTGTCGGAAGCACATTCTGGAGAAGTGATGTTCTGCAGGTACAACAATAAAATGATAGGACTTCCGTGAGAACAAGGCTGGTGCTGAGCTGACAGGGAAAGGGGTGGTGGGATCTGGGCCCTCTGAACGAGGCGCTGGGGATGGGAGAGCTGAGTTCTACAGAGGGACGATTTTTAGGCCTAGCAAATGATGGACAAAATGGCGTCTATCAGCGGAGCTATGGGTTGTGTTATGCAGGTAAATCTCTTTGTTATATTATAGGGCACTGTGCTGCGGGGGTGGGGCCTTTTACCCCCTTGGTTTATTCATGATCTCTTCACCACAGGACTGATGAGCGGGTGGGACTGGACCACCTCCTCCCCAACAGGGCGCAGGACCCTACTTGGATTCAGCTGAAGAATATCGAGCTCAATCTCCACTGCTCACAGAGTGGGCACGTGGGTCAATGGAACTCCCCACCCCGTAGTCCCTGGTGACACGGGGCATACGAGCATCCCAAGAACTCCGGCCATTTGGCACTTTTAGGTTTAAAACAGGAGCTTTGGCTAGTGCCTCTGGTGACCATGTAGAAGATCCGCTGTACAACCTTGGTCCATATTACGCCCGCCACTCTGGCCCAGTCATCATGATGGCGCCACTTCTTTGCATCTCACAGGATAATTCAGTGTCTCTCCAGGACTCTCTCAGCCATTTTTACCCTTTTCCTAGCTTCCCTCCAGAGTGTTTTATCCTCAATCTACTCTCGTATTTGTTTCTTTACACATAGCTTTTACACCGTCTTACTGTCACTTCTCACCTTTGATAAGCTTAATTTCAGATCCAGAGTCGCCACAAAAGGCAGGGGTGCAATTTCTGCAGTGAAAACACATCAAACCACTTGGAGGACCTTTGCAGTCAATTTCCTGTACCAAATCGAGTGGTCATCACTAAATACAAATTCTCTTTGCTGGGAAAGTGCCACTCCACCAGCGCAGCTTTTGCGATGGTTTGCGGATCTCCTGCCACTCATTCTTACGTCTCATCAATTGTGAATGTGAAGAGAAACTTTTTACGGTGGGTGATCGCTACCATGCAGCCCATAATTTGATTTTAGTTTGGCACGATTTAAGAAGGTATCATCATTCGGAATCTCTGACTTCCCTGACAACATCATGGTTATAACTTACAAATCTATAATTTAAGCCGTCCAATCACAAGAAAGCAAGCTTTACCAAGTGGGAAAAACCCAAAGAGGAATGTGTGTAGGCTTTGCGAGTATCTGACGTAGCGGCAGATTGCCCATTAAAAGAGCAGTACGTTTAGCATTGAGCTCTCCACTCGCTACAATGCTGGGTTCTAGAGTGCGATCATGGGCGAGCTCAGCTAACTTAAGGACATCCCCAATAGTTTATTACTCTAGTTCTCACTGTATGGCTTTATGGAGATAGCGATAATGAAAAGTTCCCCTGCAGATCACACATATATGGACTGATGGTTAAGATTTCCCCTGTTTCCATTTAAGGGGAAGAAAAAGGGATGGATCCCCAGCATGTTTAAGGTGCGCAAGGGCCCACATATTTTCTTGCACGTCACTGACACATCGGGGCAGACAGCTCCCAGCCCACTGACAGCATCCATGCCTGCCCCATACACTACCAGCATAATTGTTTGTTTGTTTGTTTTATTTGCTTATATAGCGCACCAAACCCAAGGGTATCTGGGCGCTTTTTCTTAGGTTACAACATAGGTTACAACAGTGATACAGAAATTATACAATCATGGATATAGTAATATACGGATATATGCAAGAAGAGAACATGTACATTATATACAAGATTCATAACATAGCTCCAGATCAGGTTTGCAGAAGGCCGCAGGGGCTAACTGGAGGGGGGTTCTAGAGCTATGGGCATAGTCAATAGGTGGAAGTCGGAGATCATGCAGGTTAGTTAGATTGATCAAACAGCCAAACTTTTACTTTATGCCTGAATGAGAGGAAGGTTGAGTCAGCGGTAACTTATTCCATGATTTGGCGGCAACCACCGGAAAGCTGGTCCCACCAGCTTTGCTAAGTTTGAATTTAGGTATATTCAGGCAGTGAGCATGGTTGGCTCTAGTGGGTCTGGTGGACTCATTTCTAGTGAATTTGTCCATCAGATACTTAGGGGCTGAGTTGGTAAGGAATTTGTGGGTGATCATAAGAGTTGTAAAGGTGAGCCTATCTCGGATAGAGAGCCATTTAGTATTTCACCGGGTTTGTGAAATGTGGTTGGATCGAGGGACATTAAGGGCTGTTCTGAGTGCGTTGTTTTGCAGAACTTGTAACTTGTGGAGGTTCTTCTGACTAGTGCCAAGGTATAGAGTGTTAGAGTAGTCCAGTTTCGACAGTATAAGGGCTCTTGCAAGGGTGATACAACCGCTTGTCGACAGGAATGGTCTGCAAGCGTTTATGAGTTTCACTGTGTAGGCTGCTGAGGAAGAGGTGGCGTTTATTTGTCTTTGCAGTGTTAAGGCAGAATCTAGATAGAATCCTCGAGTTTTGGCTTCCTTATTGACTTTGATAAGGTTTGCCGTCAATGTTGAAGGCAGCATATTTAGGGCATAGCTTGTCAAGTCTCAGTTTTGATCCAATAGGTAAAAGCTCAGTTTTGTCGTGGTTGAGACATAATCCGTGTTTGGCCTTCCAGATCTGGATCCTACTGTAGATGTCATTTAGGAGTTTAGAGTCTGATAAAATAGTTGCCTGAGAGGGTGATGAGTATTTGCGTGTAACAGAGTAGTTTGTGTATGATATGCCAAGGTTATCTAAATAATCAAATAAGAGCTTTGTAAAAATGTTATAGAGGGTGGGGGAGACACATGAGCCTTGTGGGACTCCACATGTGATAGGGGAGGGATCAGCGGAGGCTGTGGTGGAGAAGACCCTCATTGATCTGTCGGAGAGGAAGGAGTTGACCCAGGCTGCAGCTTTAGTGGAGAAATAGGCAGCTGTGGTAAGGTGGTTAGTTAGGATTGTGTGATCAACTAGATCGGACGCTGCCAATAAGTCGAGTAGGAGGAGAAGTGCCAGCTCTCTGGAGTCCCTGGCATCATCCATTTGGATTTTCAGATCCAGGAGGGCAGTTTCCATCCTGTGTCTTGGCCTGAAACCAGATTGTCTGAGGCCTAAGAGGTTGTTATACTCAAGGTGATTTTGGATCTGAACATAAGCTGTCTAGGATCTTTAAGAGGAAAGGCACTGTGGTGATTGCTCTGTAGTTGGTGGGAATATTAGGGTTGAGGTTGTTTTTTTTTTATGAGGGGCATGACCCACGCATCTTTGAGATTCTTGGGAACCATACAGGAGGCAAAGGAGGAATTTATGAAAGAAGCGATAAAAGGGGCAAATTCTTTAGCTCCTTCTTTAATAATAGAAGCTGGACAGCTGTCTCCTTGGCATCTGCTAGGCTTAAGACTTTTGATGATAGACTCTACCTCTGATGTAGTGACATGGGTACATTCAAAGGTTTTAGTATGATTGGGGGGCAAAAGGTGCTGTAAATTAGAAGAAGGCATTATGCAGTCTGAGTTATTGGTTTTGGCAGAGTTGGCTAAGCTAGATCTTTTAGCTTCAATTTTTGATTGATGTAGTGCAATTTTGTTGAGAAGTGCCTTTTGGATGTTAGCACACCAGAGGGCATCCTTATTGCAGGCGTCTGGAGGGGACATGGGGATTTACAGTTCTTTTAGGATGCTGAAAAGCTCCTAGTGCTGGATTTTGCATTAAGAATTCTGTTGTTGTAATATTTGCTTTTTGTTTGTAAAGTTGCAGTTTTGTATGAAGTCGAGGCATTTGTAAACTTGTCCTTGATCTGTATGGAAGGTTTTTTTTTTTTCTACGAGGACTCTGTCTCTTTTGGCTTTGCGTAGAATTTTCAACTCAGAGGACAACCATTTATTGAGGTGTCCCTGAGGTTTAGCTTTCCTTGTTTTAAGAGGTGCTAGCTACTCTGAAGCAGATTGTGGTTATAGAGGTCTACCATTTCATATGGGTCTAGGCCGTGAGTTGATTGTTGCTGGGTGATAGGTTTGAGTAAAGGGAGTATGCTTTCTAGTGAGATTAAGGGGTCATTTCTAGTTAATGCTTTAGGGGCCTGGAGATCCTTAGGTAATAATTGTTTGGTGTTAAGGCTGCAAATGCTACCGGATCATTGAGGGTGACGGATGCATGATGCGATTTACAGATACCAATCGACATAACATATTGCGGCTTGAAATAATATCCATATTTAATTGTTTCTTTAAAACACAATACTGTTCATATTTTCCTCTAATCCTAGCAGAGGCAAGTGGAACATTTTAACAACCTATCCATAGAAAATAACAGCCTGCATGCTTTCCTTCGGTGGTAAATTATTGGACAAATGCAGGTAAAATTATGACAGAACTGATGCACGTACCTGTCAAACAGTGCCGCAAGATCCTCTTCCTTGGTTTGGCACTCATGCTGGGCACTACTCTTGGTATTGGCCTTTTCACTGATTTTGCCCCTGTGTTGAGTCTGCTGCCTGGTGACTGTCCTGTTGTTGTCAACCCATGTTGCTGGTTATTATAGTAGAGAATTTGAGCGATATCAAGCAGGTTGATTGAAGCAGTGTGTAGGCATGGCCAGCATCAGCGCCCAACTTTGTCACCTTCTACCCCATTGTCATTCATGAAAATTGATACATAGGCATACCCTCCCACCCGGGGTCATCAAGTTTGTGAATAACAATGAGCAAGCCCAGGATGATGAGATCCAGGTCAGTGCACAGTGTTGTTTTTATATTTCTACGGCTGACTGTTAAAATAACAACGTTAGCAAAACACCACAACATAATCAAGCTCGAATTAGAAATAAGTACGGGGGCTCAGATATAAATGCCGGGGCTGAGCCGTGGCAAGGCCCCCCACAAATTACGCATTGATTCTGAGGCATTTCCCTCTGTAATGGTAATATCTAGCCTACCACTAAGTCCCTCTTCGATTTAGAGACCTTATCTTGGGGGCACATTGCAAAGCCCTCGAGGGCTATACCTCTCCTAAGCCATGTTGGTTGCTAGATAAAGACTACAAAGACGTTAAATTGTTTTGGAAAATCAGTGTGCTCAAGGCAACGAGGAAGACCATTCCATGATTATATCGTAACAAGTATTCACAGCGAATAGGTTTGAGCCCTCGGCTACCTCTTAGTCTCGATACACGTATATTTTGGTTGCATTTCCCCGAGTCCCTGGAAGAATCTATCAATTTTCTGATTAGTGTGACCGCAATTGTGTAAAGGTTTGCTATCAATAGTGCTGCTCGCCTTCCTTATCATATATGTTCTTATCTGCCTGATTGGACCACTAGACTATTTGCATGTCCAGTCTGGCCTGCACCCTAGAATCATAGAAGTGTCCAGACTAGATGTTATGACCAGCGTAATTCTGTTCCAAAGAGATGGACACCACACAACTCACTCCATCACTGCCCAGATATTTGAGATCATTTCTGTGATCCAAAACCATTGATGCTCAGTAATCGGGCACATTTTTGGACCTTCATTATCATCCTTTCAGATAAGGAATCCAGATTGGGAAACTCCACTAACTCAATGGCCCTCATTACAACCCCGGCGCTAAACCATGGTGCTACTAGCACCATGGTTGGTGCCGGTGTTGTAACGAGTCCGCCATGGTGGAATGGGGAAATACCGCCCCATTCCAAGGTTGGCGGGGCGGTATTTCCCCATTTCACCATGGCCCTTCCCCATTCCCATTTTCGCCCCATAGGGCTCAATGGGACTGGGGAAGGCGCTAAGTATGGTACCGCAAATTGCGGTACCGTAATTAGCACCGAGGTCCCTTTGCGGCACCCTACTTTAACGGCTGGTAAAACCAGCCGTTAAGGTCGGGTCCCGCAAAGGGACCTCGTAATCAGGCGTTAAGGGTTTAACGGCACCAACACCTTTTACGGCGCCGTTAAACCCTTAACGCCAGGGTGGTAATGACCCCCAATGTCAGAAGAGTTTACCACACAGAATGCTGGTGCGAAAGCACAACTAACGTATAATGCCCGGCATGTTCCTAAATATTGGGATACATTATCATTTTTTACATTTATGTTTTTTGCTTTTTAATTTTATGTTTTTTACATTTTATTATGACCAGAAATATGACCATCAAAAATTCACCAGAGTTCAAGGAAACAATATCTTAAATATTTGTTTACAATGATCTCCCAATGCCCCCTCCCCTTCACATGGCCACCATACTCCACGATTCACTATTCCTCCCCCCTGCTACCCTCCTTATAGAGACAGGATCAAGTAATCAAAATTGGACCATATTGCATAATACTTCCCGTGTAATTCTGCCTTTGCCAGTGTGTTCTTTTCCATTATAGACTCAATGTTCAAGTCAGTAAAGCTTGGTGGAAATGTCTAATGCTAGAGCCTGATGATAATTAATTGTACTCTTACTGTGGCTATATATGTTGTCCACATGTAAAATGTATTTATTTGTTTGCTTAACAATTTATTTGTATACTTCTGGTGATCCAGTCCTCTAATTTCCAAATGCTACTTATCCTACTCAACACCCTGTCCCATGATAAATTCAGCACTATAAAATCAGAAACACTGTGGGTAAAATGTCCTAGCTCCACGCCTCTTAAATATCTACCCTCTTGTCCCACCACAAATGTGCTTATCCTTCTTCGCATGTAATGCAACCCATGTTGTATAGAAAATGGTGTTTGTACCAGTTTGGAGGCACGTCATCTGTTCTGCCGCTCAAAGCTGTTGAAATAAATGCTTGATTGTCACACCAGTTCCAGGAAGCAGATAGGATGGGTTGTGGTCTGGTGAAAGTAGAAACAAGCCTATTCATGCAGCAGCTGGGATGTTCACCCTAGCGGAGCAGCTTGCTTGACCATTTGGCTGTAGCACAAGCAAGAAAAACCCCCTGAGACCTTTAGCTATTTACGGATCAGTGAGGCTACAAACACGCGATTGTATTCTTACTGGAAAGTTCATCACACCCCAAAGCCCGTATCTGTCACTGCCAACACAGTTGTCTTCACCATCCTGCAGCCATCACACCCCCATACCCTTTTTTAGGTCGAGGTGCTGCACTTTGTTGAGGAGTCCACACCCCAACGATCCATCATTTTTGCTCCTCATTCAATCATTAAAAAATCCCCTGCAGGGTTACAGCATCACTCTGCTACCAAAGGCCTGGCGCCACGTCAAAACCTGGTGAGTTGTGGCTGTTGGCGGTGGAGGAGGTAGGGACTTCAATTTGGATTGTGTGAGAAAGGTTTGGGGGTTGATGGGAGACAGCAGGCCGTTTCTGGGCGATACAAGCAGGCATCATGGCCCCTGCATTGACCAATGACAGCAGGGTAGGACTCTGGGCAGAACAAGCAGGGATCCTGACCCCTCCCCTGATCAATAACAGTAGCGATAGTGGCCAACTAGAGCAGAGTGAATACATATATGTTAAGAAAACCTACAAAGATCTGATTTTTATATCCTCCGTTATATACATAACAATGAAAGCAACCCACCTAGGAGACCAATAGTACATGCAATTAAATTAATCCATGCGGTTGTTCATGAAATAGTCTGCTAATAAAATCAGTCTGGTGGAGAGGCTGCATGAAACAGTTTAGATACTTCTTGCTTCCATTTGACGTGGAGAACCTTGACACTAATATTCCGAAAGAAACCATTTGGAGAGCCAAGCAGTAATATCTGAATTCATGACTCTCGTATGAACAGGTGTGGAAGGTTTGTGTAACAATGGGATTAAATGCAGCCCCCGCCACCGCACATGGGAAAAAGGAGTCTGGTGAAAAATACAATGAAGGATAGAAAGGGCAGGTATCGAAAAAACCTGAGCAAGAATAATCCACCCTATTGATACATTGTCCTTGATTATTATATCCCAGATAGCATAGAACACCTTAATATGATACCTGGAGAATAACAGTGCTCTGAATGCCACAGTCACAGCCACAATGCTCCATCCCACCAGCCACAAAGATACTATACTGAAACAGCCAGCAGTCAAAGACAACAAAATCCAGGCACAACCAAGGGACCGCAGAAATATTTGCTATCCCTAACCACATCCGTTACCATCTTCACAGCGTGACGATGCAGAAAAACTAAGGGCATGACAAAGTAAATGTCTGGTGAAGTCAATGTGTGACAAACTAAAGGGGGGGAGACCATCCAAGTCAGCTGCAGGGAAGGAACTCTCCCAGAGACTCTCCAATGAACTGAAGTTCTCAGAAGGGTTCCTGCCTCCCAGACTGTGTCCAATCTCACATGGAAGACCCCAACCCTGTAGCATCTGAACCTCATCCTTTCCTTCACTGTGTCCTGCAATGATACACTTTAAGGGCACTGTTTAAGAACACACAATCTGCCCTTGCTCGAGTGCCAGCCCCTTCTTTACCTGTCAGTTTGAGAGGACATCACCACCCCATCCTCCAGACACCGGAATCCCGATGATATCTTTTAAAAGTACTTTTATGCTTTATTCACGTTATTTTATGCTTTGCATATTTTCAAACACCTCAAAGGCTAGATAGCCGAAGCTTGCTAAATAAACTAGACGTTCGGCTTTCCCTTGATCAGTTCATCTATTTTGCAGCATCTCAGCTGCTACTTAGTCATTTCATTGTTTATATAGAATTGAGATATTGCCTCTTTTGGTGTCTTCACCCCTTACCTCTTTTTATGCACTCAGCTCTTTCACCCTCCCCAACTCTGCGGTGTTGATCCCACTCCAGAACTGCCTTCTTTCCAACAAGGTATCTTGCAAGGTGGGCAGTTCTCCTTAATACTTTTTAAATCCACCGCATCTCCTTAGTCCCTTGAATTCTGACTTGTTCTTGCCCCCCCCAACTCTTACTATCTCTTTTTCTCCTGACATTTTGCCTGTAGACTTGGATTATTCCACACTGAAGTTAAGTCCCATAAATTACCAATATTGCAAATGTTTCAACATTTCCTAACAGAATCGAAATAGAAAATTACCTAATTTGGACAGTGTCCACCATCTACATTTTCTGTATGAATGCTTAAGCATACTCCCATTTACTGTATGTAGAACGAAACTGGCAGATAAGAATGGCCACATGGACTGCGTTTAAAAAGTTTGGTTCAACTACAACTTTAATGCTTTTCATTATTGGGGCTAAAAATAAATCCTTAAATTCCTCAACTCCCATCACTGCTGCAGGTGGCTAACGTCCACCATGCTACGCGTGGGTTCTTTGCTACCCAATATAACAAATGCTTTTTTTGGATGAAGCTCAAGAAAATTCCACTCAAAAGCAAAAAGCACACAATTGCATCTATATAATACATATACTCTCAAATATATGCAGTAAATCATTCTTCTAAGATAGTCATAGGGTGCAAATTACACAATAAATAAAGCAGGCAGATAACACTTAAAATCGATAGGAAATGAATTACAACATTACTGTGAATCCGAGGTTAAACTTATTTCTCTACATAGTATACAGTGAGGAGTTGCCATCTGGCAAGGGTCCAGAAACCCTGGCCTTTTAAAAAAAAATGTATTAGCTCATAACATAATGCAGATAATTCCATTTCAGGAAGGGAAGGCTACTGATCAGGTCCCCCTTCCATAAGCTCCATGCCCAAAGCTTAGTGTGCACTCCTGCTCTGCTGCATCAGTAGCCTGAACTGCAGCACCTCTTCTCCAGTGGCACAGAGCAGGTTCAGAGGACACAGGTGCCCATTGTACAGCTGCAGTGACAGCCAAACCTCTGCAGTGGCGGAGCTGAATTTAAAATGTTCACCCCTGTTCCAAAAATGACATAACTGGAGATTGCTGTCCTGGTGATATACAACACTGTAAATATGAGACATACCGGAGTTTAAGGGTATAGTACCCAGCATCTTGCATAGTTATCCAAGCCACATGAATATGATATTGCACAGGTGTCTGTCCTGCGATGCCAGTTCAACTGTGAAAGGGTTTTGTGTATTATGCCCCAGACAGGTTATCTTTGCTGCTGCTAACAAGACTGTGCCCTTGGGGGATTTATTTATTTATCTAATTATTTTTTATAACTCACTTAATACCATACCCGAGTTCGATTTCTAAGCGCAGATCCTGGATTTGCTTCCAAGAACAGCGCATTACCCCTGTGCTGTCCTCTTTTCACAATGCTTCTCAGTGTTCCTTTGTGAGGGCAGGTAACACCCTCACAATACAGACAATCACACCACATTAAGCTGTCCTGGGAAAAGGAATTAAACGGCACACCCTTCCTCAAATGGTGTAGCTTCACAGCAGGGTGCTGCATATACAAAGACCGTTGACTATTGTTAAGGGACGAGAGAAGGGTTGGTTTATACAGGGGGTGAGCTTTGTACAGCGGGACGAAGGGTCCACTATCTTGTTTCTCTCTGTCTCTTTCCTTCCTGTCTCCTCCACATCCCTTATCACAAAGCAGTTTGGGTGTGATGTCAGAAGGCAAAGTCCTCTTGTTCCAAGAACGGGGATTGGACCCCTAAAGCAGGCTAGCTTTAGTCCAAACATCTGGGGGCATTTACCTTTACAAGAAAGGGTCTCCCACCACTTATTTGAATCATCTCTGGACTTCAAACCTTCAAGAGGATTTTATTGGATGGTGTTGGGAGAGCAGCCCTTTCCAAAGTCCACTATTTGTGAAGTGAAGGCAGGTTTTCCAAGGCAGAAGTAAGCTCTGTCCCCTAACCACCCCCAGAGAGCACTGGAGGTCAACTGCTACTGGAACAAGACCTGCATCTCTGCCAGCCACTGCCTAGGATCTCATCATGTTGAAGGTCCACTGAAGGTGTGTGTCAGCCTTTCACTGGGCTTGGGAGACCAAGAAAAAGACCCATCTTCTCCCGAAGACCCTGGAGTGGGACTCACTGCCACTGAGAGCCAAGACAGCTGGGATTCATGCAATTTCACTGTCGAACCACTGTGATCCATGATTTGAGCGTGTTCGAAACAGATCAAACCACCTCAGCACTCCGGAGCTGCCTTTGGCACTCACTGAACTTCAAACCCCTGTCCCACACGTTCTAACCTGTTTACCACCGCACTGCTCCATCCGAAAGCGCTACGTTGCCTCAGCTCCAAATAAGAAGTACCGATGAATCTGCCATGCTCGAACTGCTGTTGAAACCTCCATCTTCTTCACCACGGAATGAGTCGTTGATCAAACTGACCTTGGTGTTCTTCCCGAACTCCGTGATCCGAGGTCCTCCATCAAACTGACACACTTTCAAATCCAGTAATCAACCCATCTGCCATCGAACCTCAAGTGCCAAACCGAATCCCGTTGACCTCCATCACTCATGGAACTTTTTGACCTGCAGCCTTCTCAGTGTGACCTTGGATTGACATCTACTTGCTGCTGGATCACCACGACTGCCGCATTTTGAACAGCATCAGAAGCCTGCTTTGACAGTGTAGAACCACCAAGACACTGCAAAGGTATTATTGACTGATAACTCCCTCTCGCCTAATTCCCCCCAGGTCCATTTTGGGCCCTAGACACTGAGTATTCCTTTTTGCAACACAGGAACAAATCCTTGTGGACATTATGTTTTTTATTTCCTTTTCCTCCCCGTCTCATCACCCAGAGTGGTGCACATTGATATCTTGCAAATTCTGTGTTCTTTCTACAGGGGTTGGGTTGGTGGTGCTTTCTGTTTAGTTATTATTGTACATGGTGTGCGTTTTAATAAAGTATGTATATTTTCATAGAACCTTGACTGGACAATCAACTGTTATAATGTATTTTTGGTTTTATATGTTTGTGGAAATGGTCTTTGTACCCAATACTTGTGGTATTGTTTTATATGTTTTATAATGTATATCATTTATGTGTGAGCTTTTTAAGGCTTTGGCCAAAATAAAAATTGATTGATTGATTGGACATTCCTTTATTTTGGAATGTTATATTTTGCTGTTTGGGGTTTCGACTGAACCACATTCACACTCATCTTGCGAGCAAAGCCTTCACTCTGCCCACGTTACAACAAAAGGCGATGGAGGTATACCTTGTAAATGTCCCGATATTTACTTTATGATTGTGTTGACTCTTGGTTTGTAGAAGTGTCAGGGCTGAGTAGGCACTTCAGCCTCTACTCATCCTTGTACTGCGGCAGGGCAGAAGTGAATTTGTCCCACATACAGCAAGGTCAAATTGATTGTGTTTTATATGAGGTGGGTGAGCTGCTAGGGACTGGTTTGGTCCAGCAGCTACCCGATGTGCCACCTAGAGGGTGGAAGGGGTGGGATTCTGCAGGCCCGCTACCTCCACCGCGGTTTAGGAAGTATACATACAAGGGTGCTGTTGATCCCGGGTTAAACAACCATGAACGTATACCATCAGGAGTTGTTAAGAATGCCAATGAAAATTTGAACGACTGCATCGTTTGCGATTGGGAAAAGCTGCAGTCATTCACCACATTTCAGTGCCCTGAATGCACAGAACACCACACGATCCCGCAACGAAATTCCAAGATAGCGTTGATGATGCAAGCCCTATGTACTGACGCAAACAGGTGAAAAATATCCCTCATTTAAGCCAAGTAACAAGAGTCTAGAATGCATATTCAATTATCCGTTAAGGGATGGAGACCAATATAAAACTAAGACACTAAACCATGACTTGCCTGGCCAATCCCAAGGGCTAATTCAAAGGCTCAATCCTGTGCTGTCATATGAAAGGAGGAAGAGAAAGAAGGACGGTCAAAAGGGGATCTGGAGAGAAGATGTCCCAAAACCAGATTAACCCGGGATACATTGAGACTCAGTTACATTGGAGGAGGTGGCACTGGCAATGGCCAACCTGCAGCCGGTACTCATGAGAGGGCTGAATAAGCGTACTGATCTAGAGGGATACAGACTGCGAGACGGGAGGTGACACTAGTTCGAGATCCCCCTGTGACAATAACCAAAGCCCAGAAAACCTACAGGACTGACAGCCCATGTTTCTTGTAATAGAATAGTATCAAACTCACTTATACAGTGTACTCAATCCTGCCTCTGATGTTCACAGCTAAGCCTGGACATATTCCATGAAGGATTACTGTATTATCCACCTAATTCCAGGCCTTGTATTGATGCGATGCAATTGAGAGGTATTCCCTTGACATGCACCCTGCAGCCCAAGGAGGCACCCCTGATTGCTTCTCTAGTCAAAGTGAGCCCTCACGCAGTTATGTTATGTTATGTTACCTGAACTTGTAGAGCGCACGGTTGCCCAAGGGCATCATGGCGCTGGTTGAGGAAGCTACCAAACAGGAAGAACAGTAATAGTCAAAAAGCTAAAATAAAGAAGTTTTCAGAGCTTTCCTGAAAGCCAAATGGTTAGAGGTAGACTTGAGTGGTAGTGGGAGGGTGTTCCACAGCCTGGCCGCAGCAATGGAAAAGGCTCTGCCACCGAGTCTTTCCCGGTTATACCTAGGAACCACCAAGAGGTTGGTGTTCAGGGAACAAAGATTGCGTTCCGGGATATAACGGACAAATTTGGTTTGAAGAAACTCAGCACCTAGGCCCTGGATTGCTCGGTGGACAATACACAGTGACTTGAACTTAACTCGCTGGGCCACTGGGAGCCAGTGGAGTTGGCGAAGCACTGGCGAGATATGTGCTCCATAGGGAGAACCTGTGGCCAGTCTGGCTGCCAGGTTCTGCATGCGTTGGAGACGTTGGAGAAGGCCCGCCGGCTGAGCGAGGTATAGGGAGTTACAATAGTCCAACCGTGAGAGGACTAATGCAGCCACCACAGGAGGGCACATAGCCTCTGGGATCATAGGGAGGACCCTCTTAAGTACCCTAATCTGGTGGTGGGCGGATTGGCAGACCGTTGAGACCTGATTTGTCATGGACTGGGAGGTGGAAAGAATGACCCCTAAGTTCTTTACTTTGTCCACTGGGCAGGGCAGGGGGCCTAGTGAAGTAGGCCAAAAAGCAGGGGTCCATAATGATGGGCTGGGAGGACAACCCACCAGCATCACCTCAGTTTTATCGCCATTGAGCTTGAGCCAGTTTTGGTCCATCCAGACACCGACTGATGTCAGACAGTCATGAAGAGAAGCTGAGACCTTGGTATGATCCTGATCCAAACGGATCAGGATTTGAGTATCATCCGCGTAGGAATAACAATTAAGTCCATACGAGCGGATAAGGCAGACCAGTGCCCATATATAAATATTGAATAAGATAGGGGAAAGAGAGGATCCCTGGGGGACACCACAGGTGAGGGCACAAGGGACAGAGAGGAAAGGGGGCATAGCAAGGGTCTGAGTGCGGTCTGCAAGAAAAGAGGTAAACCAAGCCAGGACTGATCCAGAAATCCCGATTTGTGCTAGACGTGAGAGGAGGATAGGATGGTCCACCGTATCAAATGCGGCGGACAGATCCAGCAAGATCAAAGCTCCAACTCCACCTGCGTCCGCAAGTCTGGACATATCGTTTTGCACTGAGACAAGCACACTCTCCGTCCCTCTTCCTGGCCTAAAGCCTGCCTGGACAGGGTTAAATATCTTAGAAGATTCCAGAAAGGAGGACAGAAGGGGCGTGACCAAAGATTCCAAGAGTTGAGACAAGAACGGGAGCAGGGATATGGGGCGAAAATTAGAAGGGATAGTGGGATCAAGAGACGGCTTCTTAAGCAAGGGAATAACCCTAGCAGATTTAATTTCCGGCGGAACCAAACCAGACTGGCAGGAGTTATTTATAGCCACTGTGACGTCGAACAGAATGTCTGGGGCAATTGTCTTCATCATGCTTGCCGGAATAGCATCCTCTGGAGAGGAGGATTTAATTTTAAGGATCGCTGCTAGAACCTCTGCCTCAGTGAATAGAGGAAAGGTAGACCAGCTGGCAGGGGGGTCAGTGAGGGTGAGTGGCACAAAGCTGGTAGTGCCGGAAGAATGCATAGCGGGAGATTTGGCGATGTTAGATCGTATCACATCGATTTTCGTGATAAAAAACAATGCCAGGTCATTGCATAGCTTTTGCGATGGTTTAACCGTAGAAGTAAGGGGTTCAGAGGAGGAGAGTGATTGGACAATAGAGAATAGTGTTTTAGGTTTACATAGAGCACTTTCAATTTTTTGAGCAAAAAAAGTGGCTTTGGCCAGTTTGACATTGGCTAAGTAGGTAGAAAGACTAAGCTTGTACAAGTCTTTAAGTTAAGGGTCATATCTAGTCCGCCATTTGCGTTCAGCTTGTCTGAGTAGCAGGCGGGTGCTTTTAAGCTGATCAGTAAACCAGGGCTGAGAGAGTAATCTCCGACTCTGGGTAAGTTTAGGTGGAGCAAAAACATTGGCGGCGGACAGCAGTGATATTGAGAGCGTAGATAGAGATACAGGTCCCAAGAAGGTGCACTTAGAGACGATACAGGCACCAAGTGCCTTGGGATCAACTGATCGCCAGGAGCGAAGTAGCGTCTTGGGGGGGAGAACTTTACAAACAGGAGTGGCTAGAATGAACGGGCATGAAATCAGATAGTGATCAGACCAGGTCACTGGCTCAATAAGGCCTGGGCCGAGTAGAATATTATTGGCAAATACCATGTCCAGAGTATTTCCATGCAGGTGAGTGGGTGCTTGGATCAAAGGACAGAAATCAAGATCAGAGAGGCTATCCAAAAGCAAGTTGAGTTCATCTGATCTTGAAGGGTTAAAATGCAGATTTAAATCACCTAATACCACGAGATTGGTATACTGCAGGTTTAGGGCAGCAGTAAGGTCAGCTAAGCCCTTCCCAAAAGTTCCTATATGGCCCGGGGGGCGGTAGACAAGCAGGAGGTGGGTGACACAAGATGTCGACAACTCGCATCGACAGAGGAGGGCTTCCATATTAAGTGTATGTGAGCAAGGTATCTGGCTAACCGTGTACTTGTCTCTAAAAATAACTGCAATGCCTCCACCGCGCTTGGGGGGCGGGCGATCATAGTGGGTGATGCGGTAATTGGGGGGGAGGGCTTGCACTACCGTAGGCGCCGAGCTCGATGTCAGCCAAGTTTCAGTTAAGCATAAGAGGGCTGGTTGCCTATTTGTTAACAGGTCCCAGATCTCACCCGTGTGAGCTGGAAGGGACCTTGTGTTGAGCAGGCACAGAGTGGGGGTATCCAGCGTGGGCTCAATGCTATGAGTACTTCTGGTGGGGGAGGAGGTGGGTGAGGCTGTGTTGTGGTTCCAGCCAATTGGCCACCTGGTGTTGGGGTGCGCCAAAGAAGTTAAGAAATTTCTATCTAAGAAAGTACGCACCTCAGATAATCAAAACTACATTACCACTTTTTACTAGTCTTGTGCCTACTTTCGATAGTGGTCCCACCTCCCTTTGGGAGTCTCTGATATCGACATCTACGTCTAGATTTGGAGTTGAACCCAGTCACTCTACATCCTCCAGAGTTGCTAGAGGCTCAAACCTATCGCACAATTGTAAAGTTGTCTTGTATTGCCCGTTATTAACCTTAGCAGTCCATGCTTAAAGCATGACATTTCAATTGTTGTTACCCGTCCCATTACTAATATACAACAACTTACTTCATCTTCTTTAAATATTGGGCTGGAGTCATGCAACTTGTGGGGGTACATTTAGGTTCTACACCACAGCTCTATAAAACAATCGCAGTCCCTACAATTTTATCTCAGTATCCGAATAGCTCGTAGTTCTTGAGTACCACAAGATATGTTACGCAAAAAGTAACAAAAACACAATTTGCATGTAGTGTCGTCTGTCCGGAGCCTGTCCATCGCACTGTCCTTCCCATAAGAATATGTCATCAGGGCTGCAAGTTCATATGACATCGGGAGGAAATATAATGAATCATATTCAATATCAGTGAGGGTGTGGTTTCTAGCTGTCCTACATTTAATGGGGGAACTTGTGGTAGTAATACCACAACTGGACTTGCATTAGGGGTAAATGCAAAACAGATGAATTGCTAGACATTTGGGCTCACCTTTGAGATATTTTGGGATCCCTTTCATGATAATGTTCTGATGGACACCCTTCGTCACACGTGTTTCACTTAAATTGCCATTTGGGCAACTTTCCTTCAAAGTAGTGATCAGATGTAACATCCTAGTTTTATTAGCTAAGCTCACCGCTCTTTTTTGGTGAGAGATGTCTCTGCAATGCACACTCTGTTTCTGATTGGAAGGAAGTTCTTCGCTAATATTACAAATCTGAGCTTCCAAAAGCTTGAACCTTTATTCTAACACACAGCCCTTGTATGTTGAAACGTGGCCCGAGGAAGTCATTTGGACTACAGCTGAATGCCACGTCCGTTTGGGTGGTTAAGGGAGTAACTTTTTGTTTCCTACAATCGGGGGCTTTGTTAACCAGAACATCACCCTTCTGAGAGGTCACCCCCAAACCCATGTGTCCTCTGTGTCCCACCTCTTTGGAGATACCTCGCTTGTTCAATGTTGAATGGAAAAAAGGTTTACAGTAGTCCTTTCTTTGTTTCTGTTTCCAATATTTATGACCCTCCCTCCAACAATTTTTCTTTATAAGGGCATTTGTAAATTTCCATATTAGGATGAATAATTTCCATGTTACATTTTGTCAAATTCGGTTGAATGCCATTAGCATGGGCAACGTTTGGCTTTTAGTATTTCTTTCCTCCACTACTTTCATTAAATAGATTTTTGATGCACTGCGTCTTAGATTTATTTCCCCCTTTAAGGCCTTCATCAAAGAGAGCCTTCCATTTAGCCATGTTCTAATAAAGCCAATCATAGCTAGGAGTGTGCTGCTAGCCTGTCTAGAAACCACACCCAGAATGATTTGTCTATGGAAGACTGTATACAAGGAAGCCTGCATGCTAGCCTATACAAGCTTCATTGGCAAAATGCACATACAAAGAAAATTAAAGGATTTCATTGACATTTTCTGTTGTTGTATTTATTGTGTTTATTGTATACATGGTACTTAACACAATTCACATTAATATATAAAATACAATCCATACAAAAGGAGTCAAAAGAAAACACAAAATACATGGCACACAATTAAAAAGAATGAGCAATTTCTTAAAATCGACGTTTAGAGCACAACTAGAATTGATATAAATTTTAAAAGCAATTCAGTACAAAATAGACACCTATGTCTGATACCCTTCATAGTCAGTTCATCAATCCATAGTGCAATTTACTCAAATCATTTCTATACACAAATACCGCTAATCCAGAATTAGAGACGGAGTTAATAACACCAGATCGTTTAACCAGACAAATTTAGACATAAGTCATGTTCACCTTGTTCCGTCACACTATTCACGTCCGCAACATTTTTTGTCAAGAATCTGACCAGTGCAAGAATAAGAGCAGGTTTAGAACTCGATATTAATCTGTCCCACAGAGTCGTTGATAATACCTGAGAGATTGAATGTAAAAAAGAGCCCAGGTTCAATATCCTATGGTGTATAAACTCTGGGCAATCAATCATCAGATGATAAAGTGACTCGGGAGGGTCCCCATTGCAGATTCGCATCTGCAAAGATCCATCGGGATGCCCAGTCTTGGTCCAATCTATCTCCAGTGTTGGGAGGCAATGGGCCTCATTACACGGTAGGAGGTAACCATGCCGCTATTAGCGGCATGGCTACTCCCTTACCGCATACCGGGTCCGGGTAGGCGGTATGGGGACTTACCAGGTCATTCCGACCCTAGAGGATCCGGTAAGTCCCCATGCCACATTTGGGTCATTCACAATGGGTCATTCTCCATTCCCATTCGAGCCCCCATAGGGCTCAATGGGAATGGGGAAGGAGCTAATAACGGTACCGCAATTTGCGGTACCGTTATTAGCTCTGAAGTTTTACCAGGCGTTAAGGACGGGACCCGCTGAGGGACTTCGTAGTAGGGCGCTAAGGGATTACCGGCACTGGTGCCCTTACCGGTGCCGGTAATCCCTTAGCGCCTACCATGTAAGGAGGCCCAATGTATCCTAAACTTAAAGTACCATTCACGATAGTAGTTAGAAGGAAACCTACGAAGGTACAGTCTAGTATCACTCGTTGGGAGATGTAAAATGTCATTAGTTCTCTATAGTTTCAGTCTGCAGAGATCTTGAGTGTCTGTTAATTTATCCAACGGCTTGATTTTATTTCTCAGCTCCAAGTAGGAATCAGGTTTGACCAGTAATGGCCATAAAGTTTCTACAACTTGCTTTAAGCTTACTCAGGAAAGGGTTTGAATCTTTAGTTAGAAGTTCACTTATAAATGAACCAAGAATTGGTTTCTCCATATCTGCTACCCTCTTATTGAGCACAATAATTATTTTATTGTATTGTGCCCACCAAGATTGTAGTCCCAGTTCTATCCCAATAACACTAATGCAGTGTTCTTGGTAGGCACAATACCTGTTTCAAATTCTTCCCCTCAAGTGAGTCCAAATAATACCTATTATTGAAGTTAGTCAGTTCAAAGCCATATAACATTATTGCTTACACTTTCATTCGATAGAACTTGATTAGCGGTGTTAAAGAGAAGGCACACAATTGCAAAGAGTGTCCTCCCTTTAACTACTTGCCTCCTCAGCTCATTATGAATGCCAGAGGCAGGTGATGCGCGTGCAGAACAGCCAGGGAACAGTCAGGTCAGGGCCGGCTCTAGGCAAGCGCAGCGTGTGCAGCTGCACTTGGACTGGCGCTCCTGGGTCCCTGTGCAGAGGCTGGCCCTCTTTCTCCGTCCACTGAGCATCCTGGAAAGGGGTGCTGGCAGCCCTTTAACGACCTGCAATTATTGCTGGTTGTTAAAGAACTGCCAGCAGTGCAATGCCTCCTTTGTTCTTAGACCTTTCCACCTGAAACACCCCTCACAGATTGTTACCTAGTCAACAGTGTTGCCACCAGTGCCAAATGCCCAAACATGCAAAAGGAGGGACAGCTTCCCATTAAATGTTAGTCTTGATGCCAATGATTGACATACAAAAAAAAGGTAATGCTTTGCATTAGTTGACAAATGTTCTTAACACCATACACAACAACACTCTGGAAGTTTGTGACAGAGGTGATATTTATCCACGTCAGGTTTCTACGTTTTTTGTCTGTAATTCTCAAAGTGATTAAGATAGATTTTTTAGCCTTGTATTATTTTGCATTCTGGGACTTTTAGTTTTCCGGTCAGCACGTGGGGTTATGAAGCTAAACCAATATTCTTTTGGCTGAACATGTTTCTCTAAGACTCCAAGTTTATTAAGGTTACCTTCATTTGAGATGTGTACTGTGCAAGTAAACTATCAGATTTTTCAAGTTTCCTGTGGCCACGTGTGAGGTCATCGAGTTCTGCATTTTCCCCCTTTGGATTCTGGGACTTGTAGTTTTTTCTTACCCATTTGATATTTAGGTGAAACACTACAAGTAATAATAATAATTTAGCATTTATATAACGCTACGATCCCTCAGGCATCTGAGCGCTGCTTATTGTTACCCAAGGTGTGTAGTGCTCATTTATCGACCTCGGAAGGATGAAAGACTGAGTTTGGCCTTGCCGGGATTTGCAGGCTCTGCACAGATGTCAAAGCGAGCGCTCTACTCGCTGTGCTATCGGACCATCTAGTCAGAGTATTCCATGCATAAGCAGGACTGGGTGGCTTTCTCAGGCATGGCAATGGGAAACTGGAGAGTGCTAGTCTATAAAACAGTATTATTGTAGGTTTTGAAATCCTAAATGTACATTTTTGGAACATGTGGAATTTAGAAGGCATGTGTTCAAAGTGCCTGAACTGCAGAGTCTGTTGCAATCCCAGCTTATTGCCCCACAGGAGATTGAGTGAAACGTTTTGCTAAACCCTGTTATGCCATGTTATTGAATCTTGTATAGCACATAGTCTTAACATGTTCACGGTTTCTTGTAGTTTCAGGATATGCTAGAGGTGGGGTATGGGACTAACCTAGGAGCAGAACAAGGTTGCTCTGTTATGATGTTGATGTGTGCAGATCTCAAAAGATAGGGCTCTCTGTTGTATGTGAGTTATCTATATTTTGTGAGTCTTCTGATGCAACATGTGCTTGAGGTTGGTAACGCAGATTGATTGATTGATATTTTATTTCTATCGCGCTCATACACAAGTGTTTCAGAGCGTGACCAGGCAGGGAAAGGGAACAGTGGAGAACAAAAACAATGATCTTACTATGCCCAGTGACATTGAGAACGTGCAAGTGCAGGGTAGAGAGAGAAGGGGGAGAAGTGCATGGAAGGGGGAACAAAAGGAGAGTGCGGAGCAAGAAGGAAAAAAAACAAAAATAATAATAAAATAATAAATAAAAAGGCAACAAACAATGGGAGTGCAGCCAGCAAGTGGCAAGTGCTGGGTTTATGGCAGAAGGCCGTGTAGGTCTGAAAGTGCAGGAAGAAAAGGGGAGGGCTGTATGGGTACAGATACAGACCCCAGTGCAGGGGGTGGCCCGGAGGATGTGCGTGAAGGTGGCAAGATGAGCAGGTACCTGGGCCCAGAGGACAGAGGGTGGCCAGGTGCATGGTGCCGAGGGAAAGTAGAATCAACAGGGGAGAGGGGAGGAGAAGGCAGAAGCAAAGAGGAAGGTTTTGAGGTGCTTCCGGAACCGGAGATGGTTCTCCTCAAGTTTTAGAGTGGCAGGGAGGCCCCAGCCGAAGACAGAGATCTACCCCCAGCTTGTTTCTTTGAGAAACGACTGACCCTGAGGGAGTTAGAGGTAGAGGAGCGAAGTGCTCGAGATGGGAGGTATTTGCAGGGGGGTTAGCTGAAGGCATGTTGGACCCAGGCCCCAGAAAGCCTTGTGGACAATGCAGAGGGTTTTGAATGTAATCCTTGCATCCACTGGGAGCCAATGGAGAGATTTCAGAGCTGGAGAGATACGATCCCAGGGCTTGAGGCCAAGGACAAGTCTCGCAGTCCTGTTCTGGATAAATTGTAAAGGGCCGAGAGTAGAGGCAGGTAGATTAAGAAAGAGGCTGTTGCAATAGTCCAGCTTAGAGAGAACCAGAGCTTGGGAGACAGTGAGCTCCTGGGGGAATGAGAGGAAAGGAAGAATACCTCTGAGGAGGTGCAGTAGTTTGACTTTTTTGATACATCAGCAATGTGGGCAGAGAAGGAAAGTGTGGAATCAAAGGTGACACCAAGGTTCTTGGCCTCGCAGGTGGGGATAGGAGGAGGGCCAAGGGAGGCCGGCAAGAGAGTGAGGGGAAAGGAAGGTGATGTTGTGCCAATGAGGAGGATTTCTGTCTTACTGGCATTAAGACAAAGATCGTTGGCGGCACACCAATCTTGGATGGCAGTTAGGCAATCAGTGATGAGAGAGGTGGAGGAGGTGGCCGAGGGCAGCCTGAAAATGAGTTGAGTGTCGTCTGCGTAGCACTGGAAGTTTGAGCCGAAAATGTCAATACAGCGGGCGAGAGTTGCCAGGTATTGGTTGAAAATCCACGGCGAGAGGTTAGACCCCTGGGGAACACCACAGGTGGATGGTTGATGGTGGTGTCTGCCGGAGTGGAATTTAAGGAGTGTGGCGAGTTCATTTGGCGCATCTGTGGTGGGCTAGTATAGTTGCCAACATGATTCATTCCATTACGTATGTGCTTATACAGTCCTGTTTTTTGTGTTCCATTCTGGGACTTGTACGAGCTTTAAAATGTGCAAATCAGAACTACAAGTCTCAAAATGCAAATAAATAAAACAGAACTATATAAGCATCTACAGATTGGAATGGATCATATTGGCAACTATGGGCTAGTGTGCTATTCACAGGGAAATGTAGTGTAAACAAGTGCCTTTGTGTGGTGTGCATCCCTTTGTGTGGGGGACCTGTGTGTAGAGATGTTTTCCAGTGGTTGCTATTACTATATCTTGCGGAACAGTATGGTTAATACCAACTGTGAACACGCTTTTTCACTTTGGAAACATTACAGTTGGTCACATTTATTTTCCTAAATCAATGCCAACAGCCTTTCCCCAGCATTTATGCTTTGCTGTGCCATTATATGTAACGTTAGACTAGGTGAAACTGTGCCCACAGTTTCTGGTCACAGGGCTTCCATTATGACTGCCCACTGACTCCTCAACGACACTCCCAGCTGTTACACTGCATACCTGCCAACTTGTTTCGCTCTTGTCAGGAGATGCTAACCTGGTCCTTGGTTTAACTGTGCCTTCTGGTACTTGTAGTCCCAGATTTATAACAGGGAAATCTGTGGCTAGAAGTTCCAGAATACAAAGCTAAAAACAGAACTGAATTTCCATCTCCCGAATGGAATGAGGCATGTTGGCATGCATGGCACTGCTCGGACTTGCACCATCAACTATCAAGTGACAAAGCCAACCACATCCACATCCCAAACACTAGAGAAATGATGGACCAGAGAAGCAACTCACAAGTGAGCCAATGACCAGAGGGCTGATGAACCAGATGAGCAGAGGACAGTGAACTGTCAAGGACCAGTAGAGTGACTCACCAGAGAGTCAACACCCAGAGCCCACCTCCCCCATGCCATCTGCCCATTCCCCTGTGCCACCAGCCCTTTATTCACCATGCCTCTTCTTCCGTGCCATCAGCCCTTCTCCACCCTTGTCATCTGCCCATTCCTGTGTCACCATTCCCTGGTTCCCCAGTGTTACTAGACCCTTCTTCTCCGACGCCCCGTCAACCCACAGTCACCTGCCCCTTCTCCCCCATGTATCTGCCCCTCTCCCTGTGTCACCAGCCTTTCCTGCACCAGTTTCACCAGCCCATCCCCCATACCATCAGCCCATTCGCCCATGTCACCAGCCCGCTTCCCCTGTGCCCCTTCTTCCCGTCAACTGCCCCTTACCCCCTGTATCAACTGCCTTCTCCCCACTTCGCACTGCCTCCCGGTTCCCCCAGCACTTGTGGTCTGTATTTGCAACCCTGCAGTCCCTTCTCTCTGCACTTATGAGCCACCCGCTGGCTGCACTTTTTTGAGCTACTTGCACTTCTCCCGTCCCCACCCCATCAGCACTTCTCCCCTTCTACTTCCCTGCACTTGCACGATCTGAATGTCGCAAGGCCTAGTAAGATCGTTGTTTTGTCCTCCCTTTGTTCCCACTCCTTGTCTTGGTTGTATACGAATTGTTCATTTTACAACTGTTCGAATTACAATTGACCTTTTCACAATTCACCGAATTGTGAAGGTCAATTGTAATGTATATGTGGGGGGTAACCCCCCACAACCCCCCACCCAACGCCAAACCCCCCCAAAACCCCCAAAACCCCTATATATATATATTACCAAACCAATATATATATAGGAACCAGTCAATTGAGGTGTAAATCGAGATTTAATCCCATGTTTAATCCGGGAGGACACATCGAAGCATTTCAGGATTTAGTCATAAATGATTTAAGAAAAATCAGAAAGACCAAATACAACTACAGGGATAACCTCACACATCATGAACTCGGTGTTTTGAAGGATCTTAGTATGTTGTCAGACTGCATTATCAAACCATCTGATAAAGGCACGAATATTGTGGTGATGAACCGTGTTGATTACATCAAAGAGGCGGTGAGACAACTCAATGATCAATCCTGCTATGCGAAATTGGGTAAGGATCCCACTGCAGGTATGAATATGAAACTTTTTGACTTGCTGAATACATATAAAGACCAGGGCTTACTAGACGAAGATATGTGCAAGTACTTGCATCCAAAATTTCCAATAATGCCTACAATCTATTTTTTACCTAAAGTACACAAGAATATGAAGAAGCCCCCAGGACGCCCCATTGTAACACTCTGTGGGGCACTATATGAGAACACCTCAAAATTTGTGGACGAGACTTTGGTGTCCTTCGTAACGATGCTTCCTTCTTATTTGAGAGACACCAAAGATTTTCTGAATAAGATTGATGGAATTACCTGGGAATCAACATACCTGCTCACCACCTTAGATGTAGTCTCCCTATACACCTCCATTAGACATGAAGATGGGTTACGGGCCTGTGAATATTTTCTCCACACTAGGTCTATGAATTTTCTATTACATAGTCGCATGATATTGGACATGATTCACCTTTGTTTAACCAATAACTGTTTTATATTTGATAAAGAGTTTTACATACAGCTCCAGGGCACTGCAATGGGGACAACTTTTGCTCCTTCGTACGCCAATTTATTCATGGGTTGGTGGGAGAAGTTTGTAGCTTGGGGCCCAGAGTACAATGGCTATACATCTAAAATTGTACTCTGGCTGAGGTATATAGATGATCTATTCATTATTTGGGATGGAACCAGCTCCGAGTGGTCAGATTTTGTGAAGAAACTTAATACCAATGAACTTAATCTGCAGTTTACAGAAAGCCACAACAAGACTGCTATTGTGTTTCTCGATATTCTTGTTAAAGTGGCCTCTGAGGAACTTGTGACGGAACTTTATAGGAAACCGACAAGTTCCAATATACCACTACATATGAAGAGTAATCATCCCACCTCCCTGAAATGGTCTATACCATATGGCGAATTTATTCGCATAAGAAGGAATTGTTCTAGACTGGAGACTTTTGATGCAGAATGCGGATATATGGCTCATAAATTTAAACAGCGAGGTTACCCCAAGAAGATATTGGAACGAGCATATCACAAAGCAAGGGACCAAGACCGCTCTTTATTATTGACAACTACAGTGTCACCATCATCACAAGAATGTCAGAGTGAAACACGTCTTATTCTTACTTATGGTACGCATTCCCAGAACATACGACAGATTATGAGAAAACACTGGCATGTTCTACAATTGGACGAACACTTGGGAGGGATCCTGGGAGAGAGGATGAACATTACATTCAGACGTTCTGCCTCACTTAAAGACAATCTTGTCTCTAGCTTTATGAGTCCTTCCTCGCTTTCAAGAGGCTCTACCTGGCTACATACATCAAATATAGGCTTTCAAAAATGTAGGAAATGTAAGGCCTGTCTGTTTGCTGAGAATGTTTCCAGTTATGTTCACCCTATTTTGGCCAAAAGTATTCCCATTACATCGCGAATCACCTGTGACACTGAGTACGTTGTTTATGTGCTCGCGTGTCCATGTGGCAAGTGGTACGTTGGGAGTACCATAGGAAGACTTAAGCTGCGGATGTTGCAGCATATTCGAGCTATTAAAAATGTTGATGCATCATATCCTATGGCCTTACACTTTAAAGAAGTACATGATGGTAAGCTAGATGGCTTGACATACTTTGGCATTCACACCATAGCCAAACACCCCAGGGGTGGAAATAGAGAATTGGCATTGAGACAGTTGGAAACTAAATGCATTCTTGATCTTGACACGAAGAAACCAAGAGGTCATAACTTGGATGAAGAACTTCATACCTTTCTAGGGACCTAATGACAATACTTATCTTCCCTCAATCAAGTTATCAAGAGCTATATAGTTGCTCTTTTCCCCCTCCCCCCCCCCTTATTTGTGGCATGCACAATAGATAAACCTTCCGCTTTGTCTTACCAACACCACGGAAACCTGTACATGCCAGTGGTCCTAGTGCTTTCCCCTTAGGGTTTGAGGCATTGTTTGATTCCGCACTGCTTTAATTTAGGGGCACCCCCCCCTTTTGGGTTTATTATATAGATTATTCTATAGGGCTCATTTGAGTACGTACTCTTTTTCCCTACCCCTAGTACAGCAGAGGTTATATTTTGTTTTTAGAAATGTGATGTAATATTTTTTTTCATCATACCTTTTTCTAATCTTGTTTCATGAAAGTGCGCCTAGGTTTCATACATAATTGGGTATCCTTTATCCAGTCTCTGTCTCGTTATCCCCTTTCTTTTCTTGCCTTTTTATATATCTCTTTTGCACCTAACAAATGATTTTCTGAATGGTAGACCCACAATTATTATATGCTGTGCAAGTATGTTGCTTTCCACTATGCTGACCGTGTGAAATATTTTCAAAGATTGAATCTCTAGTTTAATGTGAATATTGAAAATCAATGTTTTGCTATTTTGCACAAGTTGAAAGTTTACGGGCATTATGCACTTTACATTAGGCACTTGGCACTTTATGCAGGACATGCACATGGCACTTTACAGCAACAAGGCAACTAGCACTTTAGAGATCAGGACTAGTTCATTAGGAACCATGCTTTAAGGTTGATGTAGTCCTATGATTTTGTATAGGGCAATACATCCAACTCTATTTAGTCACACAGCATATGTTTAATTGAGAATTGCATGAAACATTGTTTGTGTATTTCTTTGCCTACAATGGGTCTCTCTAGCAAGACATTAAGCTATGGCAGTCAAATGACATACACACATGTGGTGTTGAATGAGCATATATCTTGGAGGTTGCTACTAATAGTTATGTATGTGAAACGAGAATTATTATATGCATTTTGGGTTTTAACATGCTCTTAATATGTTTTTTCTCCCATTTGGAACGTGACGCACTAAGCGCTAATTATCCATTTGGTTACGTAAATTATATTCATGTGAGATGTTCGATAATTGTCCATTTCGGTTTAACGACTGAGCAAGTGTTAATCATGCATGTGTCATCGCTGAGAAAGTGAATTCACATACTAAGTAGCATTTTATATGTGCTCCACATTGTGGTAATCACAGAGCTTCTTTATACATTCAAAGATGTCTGCCACTGAAATGCAATTTAACCACATTGTTAGAAAGGGATACTTTCTATCTGACACAGAGATCATAGAGACTAAGTACCCTTTTTAAAGTCACCTTGTTTATGTTTGCACTTTCTAACGTGATCAAGCGGTCTGTGTACCGTGAAACGCGTCGTTTTCTGGTTGTTTTTCCCTACCATGCTGACATGAAGAATAAAGTATTGTCAGTCTGGATCAACATTGGTGTGTTTTTACCTCTTTGTAGAGAGCCACTCAGGCATTCTCTACTGTTCTTGGGAGTGCATTTCCGCTGACTTTTTTCCCGGTTCGTTCCAGGATCTGGGAATTGGTTTTTTCTTCAAATATATATATATATATATATATATATATATACGGTCAATTGTGAAAAGGTCAATTGTGACCCTTTAAATTCGGTCAATTGTTCATTCGAACAATTGTAAACAAACAATTTGGGTAATACCTTTGTCTTGTCGTGCCCAGAAACACTTGTGTACAGGCGCGTTATAAATGCCATCATATCATATCATATCACTGCCCCTTTTCCACCACTTTACCCGTCCCTTCTCACACCTTTTCTCCATGTCACAGCCTCTCCTTCCCCGCTCCCTCAGTCACCAGTCCCTTCTCCCCCTGTGTCTCTAGCCTCTTCTTCTCCTGTCAGCTGATCCATCTCCCCATACTACCTTCCTTCTGCCCCTTGTCACCAGCCTTTTTGCCACACCTCCGTCAGGAGCCCTTCTACCTCATGTCTTCTCAGCAGAAGGTAGGTTTGTATTTTGCAAAATATTGGAGAGAGAACCATTTGCGAAACACGGCAAACTGATCTCCGCCCTCCCTGGAGATGGGACAACATTCTGTTCTCACCCCCAAACTTATTCTACTGGTAATTCTGATGGGCAATGCAGGACAATGCTGGTTTGCCCACCTTGTGTGTTTTGAAAAGTAGCATTGATAATGTCCATAGCACAGCCACAAACACAGGTGTTTCTTGCTGCATGCGTTATAGGGATGGTGCAACACTTCTCTGCAAGCGTGGGGGGATATTCTGATGAATCTGCTGTGCAAGTGTTAATTATTTAAGCCAAGGGTGCTCATTTTACAGCTTTGCGAAGAGTAGAAGGTGGAGATGCGGCCCTGGGATTATGCCCCGTGAATTCCAGGCGGCACCCTCATTCCTGCTCGTATGTATTAGCCACCGAGCTATTCAACCCTTTACTTATTGCCATCTGGCCCACACATGTTCAAATGCACGTAATAAGGCAGCAGAAAGCTCGGGTTGCGATTCGTAATGTCTGTGTCGAGTAACAGGCAAAAGTGAAGTGACCTGCATTTAATACATGTTTGTAATATCTGACCCAGAAAAATGAAAGATGTCACATATGGTGCACTTTAGTGTGTAGATGAGCGAGCCACGCAGACCCACGTGTGATATGCAACTGTTCACTAGTATAGAAAATGTGCATCGCTGATAGGGGGCACGCGGTAACATTCGAATTATTAATTTGTTAAATAAATGCAAAGGTTGTGAGAACTGGTTGTCAGAACTACAAATTACCATAAAAACACCAAGTGTCTGTGTGTGTGTTGGGGTAAAGGGGCAGGTGGAGAGCAAGAAAGTACCTTCATACTCAGTGTGTATCAATATGCATGCCGCAATGATAGCCATTGGATGAATCGTCCTGCCGCTTAGATCTATGTGTAAGTTCTCATCTGGGTCCTAGTGCTCTCCTTCTCCTCTTAGACATCCTCAGGGCAGAGGTGCAGAAAGGGTAGGGCCTGATGTGCAAGGCCCACCCAAAATCTGTAAATGCCCACTCAGCAGCACATTAGATTCAGGCCCCATTTGCCAGACAATCCTGGCTACGCCACTGCTGACTCGAGTCGTGCGGTGACGCGTGCAGCAGGAATTGTGCAGGAACTTTCAAACTAACGTGATTGAAGGGGAGACAACAGTGCTTCGGGATGAAATAAGCACTTCTTTTTCACAACGCACAGAGGGGAGCAGATCTAGATGGCGTGAGTCTGGAGCTGGGTTTCTGTGCGTGTGTGTGTGTGTCAGGTGGGTGTGCATTGCTGGCAGGGACCAAGTCCGAAAAAAAAGTGGGGAGACTCATTAACATAAAAAATTGAGTGTGGTGTCACCAGAAACTAGCATACCAAGGTGCCCTCTGAAAAAAATGGGGGGACTCTTGAAAAAAGTGGGGGGACTGCGTCCACCCACGTGTACCCCCAATTTGAGCTCTGATTGCTGGCATATTTTGTGTTTGATCAGATGAGGGTGAAGCATGTTTGCCATTAAATGTTGCTGGTGTCTAATCCTGCTACAGAACCCCATGTTATGCTCGGCATACCTCTGGATCCATACACCCCCTCCACCCAGCACCCACTCTGCTATCTTAATTGGGACCTTCCACATTTGCGTTACACATATGCTGGGTAACATAAATGTTTGCATGGTATGCTATGTGATGTATCTTCTGGTGGGATCAACATACAAGCAAGATACGCAGGAACCATCAGTGAGCCAGGGTTATAAAAGGTACGTCTTCTTTATTGTTACAGCTTCTGTAGGAAAGGTGAGGTAAGGAGATCAATAGCATGCTGCCTCTACCCTTGGCTCTCTCCCTGCTAGCCCTCAACCGTCAATCCTGGAAACCTCTCACTCAACACCCTCCATGCCTCACACAAACATTCCAAGCTCCACTCACAGACCCACAGCTCTCATACCATATGTAAACCAAACAGAGGGACTAGAATACAACACCATCCCCCTCCTTACAAACCAAAAAGAAACTATCCAATGTGTATAAAGAAATGACCCTTGAGAAACTAAACACCTTTTGTCGTGGTCTGCCCCTCAGGACCTTGGGCCTGCCTTCCCAAGCACAATCTGCTCTCTCTGAGCAAAACCCCACTAGCTATCCAAAACCATCAATACAAAACCATACACTTTCTGTAAGGGCCTGCCACACCCAAACCCTGGACCTGCCACGTCCCGGCACAACCTCACCCAAATGCAGGACACTACCGTCAACTGCAAAGCGAGTAACCTACCTACGTCCAATATCAATACAACACATGGAAACAAACTACAAGGTCTGGATGACTAACCGTGCGGCCACTTAGACATCACCACCTCCCTCCACAACAAATAGACAAGAAAAATAGGATAGCCACAAACAACACAATGATCACAAAAAACACAAAACACAAAACACAACCACAAAAGACGTGGTGCGCTAAGGTGCACAGACACAACCGTGCAAAAACAGGAAAATTCTAGCACACATGCTGAAAAGATGAAAAATAAGTAGCACTTGCTGAAGATTCCTGAATAACTCCAAAACACACACAAGATGAAAAGATGTGGTGCATTGCAAAACCATAAGTTTGCAAAATTATACTCTAAATGCACATAAACGATGAAAAATAAAATGTGCAGTTCTAACTCTCCAAAAATTTAGAATAAATCCTCAAAACAAATTGCCAATGTGGTTCAAACCCAGTCTAACATAGTAATCTCCCAAAACACCACACTCAAAACACTGTCCCCTATTAGACCTGTGTGCCACCCAAAAACAAAATTTTGATAACAGAATCAACTGGTAAGCTGTAAGCTGACAAGCTACTACCACCCTTCAAAGCATCGCCTGGCACGACAAAAAAAAAACGACCAGGAGTGAAATCCGCTCCCAAAAACATTTACCACAACCGTGAGGAAAACAAATGTGCGATAACCTACAACGCACCAGTGTCTACAGCATATGGGCCCCATGGCCTGGCAACTACGCCACTACCGTAAACCAAAAGGTGTAACTCCCCGGAGCACTCCCAATAAAGTGCCCTACCTACTCAATTAATGGGTTCCTCCGAAGGTTTCAAACTACAAACGGTAAACACACCTGGCCATAGCGTGGACGCAAAAACCCCATTATATGCATGCAACTCCACTACAAACGCACTGCACATGACACATTCACTGCCACTACTCAATGTGCTACACTTACACACATAACTACCATACGATACTACCTCCAATACTCCCCCGTGTGTCACACACACACTACTACATTTGCACACACAAACGCAACTCCCAATTCGCTGTCCAGAACCCACACAAACACTACACGTAATATGCATTAGAAATCTCTATCAACTGAGTTAGGGTTGTGCTGTGCGACCTGAGTATCCTGAGTGATTTCCATAAAACTCATCATTGAAAACCCTCACCACATGTAAACATCCCTGTAAGAAAATGCATTTTAAAATAAAAAAAATGTTTGTGGACATTTCAAATTACTCAACCCAAATGCATCATTATGCTCCTAGCAGAACATATCTCATCATTAATGAGATATTAAATAATCATTAATTCAAAATAATCATGTGCTGTCTCCATATAAACGCAGTTTTCATAAAACATTGCATCTCTACTTATTTCTGCAACGCACACTGCACTAGTTTAGACTGCATCCTATAGCATAATCTCCAAATATCGACACATTGTTCTACAAACTTAACTCAATAAGACATTGAGCAACAACCTCCAAACACACGCTGCACTCTGGCAACACATACTCACTAGCTCACATGTACATGCATTTGCATTCACACCTGCGGGTTATCACTGACTTCATAAAACACGACAAAATGCGTCACTCCATGATATACTTATTAAAAAAAAACAACACACGATTGCTCAAGTCCTCCTGGCAATCAAACGTCTACAGCATTAAAACACTTCAATTCCAACGTTGCTAAACTTCTTTTACGGCTGCCGCTTGCCACAAAGCTGCAGTTCCATATTCAAATAAATTGTAATGTGTCAGTATTACAAAAACGTGTAGCTCTCCCTTGCACATTAACCTCCACAACTGCCAGCAATGTCTAAACACTGTGTTGCCTTCAGTAATGAAATGCAGACTGTTCTACTTAAACAACGACTGTGCTTGTGCTTCATTATCGAAAAAAAAACAAACAGTGCAAACACCAACGGATGTCCTAGCTTCATCCGAAAAGGCCTTCTGCGGTCCATACTCCTTTCTTTCCTTGATGCGGTGAAATAAGTGCAACATAAATGCTTCTCCATTACAATAATACGAAATCCATTTGTTCCACGACAACCGGAAGACAAAGTACTTCCTCCATATGCGTCATCATGCCGAACGTGTCCTCAGGGCCTTTCCTCTGAAGTAGGCCCGTCCTCAATGAAGAGGCTCCGGTGCTCCTTACGACGACGAAAACCAGGATTCTCGCCACCCACGGCCCCCTGGGACTCTCCAAATGCGCCCGCATATGTTTTTCTTTCATTTATTTTTCTCCAGTAACTCCATAAAAGGGCAATCCTCCACGGACTATGAACCCCACAAGTCCCTTACCCGCCAGGACCACAACAGCGCTCAAATCTTCAATGGTGACACCGGGCGCTCACCAGTGGCAACATCTTTCTGCCACATGGCCCCCAACACATTTCCAAGGTCCGATTCTCCTCCATTCCCATGAATGGGTTCCAGGCTTCTTCATAGCCTGTGTGATGCCACGGCCTCCTCTACAGCCCAACTGATGACAGGACCATCTCTAGTTGGCACCAGCTTCATCCTTCAGGGCTCCTTTACTCCAGATCTCCAGCTCCAGATCTCCAGCACCATAGAAGTTCTCCCACCTTCCTGTGGATTCTTAAATTCCTCGTCGCCATTTGATGGATCTTCTGGTGGTATCAACATACACACAGGATACAGAGGAACCACCAGTGAGCCAGGGTTATAAAAGGTACGTCTTCATTATTTTTACAGCTTCAGTAGGAAAGGTGAGGTAAGGAGATCAATAGCATGCTGCCTCAACCCTTGGCTCTCTCCTTGCTAGTCCTCAACCACCAATCCTGGAACCCTCTCACTCATCACCTTCCATGCCTCACACAAACATTCCAAGCTCCACTCATAGACCCACAGCTCTTACACCATATGTAAACCAAACAGAGGGACTAGGATGCAACACTATGTTTCTGTTATGTGGTTGTGCTATGGTACCCTACTTCAAGTAAACTGTGGATAATAAGAAGTGACATGGAAGCTCAAAACATGGGCCTCATCACGGGTTGGGTGGTAAAGCCAGGATTTATAGCGTTGCCGCCACCCGGTCCGGCGCTATTAGCTCTGGATCAAGAGTTAGGCAGTAGTGGGTATTCCCGATTGGGTCCATTATACCCAATGGGGCATTTACGGCAAATTTAGCATGCGCTAATAGCGTCACGCTATTTGCACTCGGAAATGTGCGTTACGTTGGCGCTGTGGGTAAATGCTGCCAGACTTGTTATTGGCAAACTCTTAAATGCAGCGGTAATAGCGTTACTACCACATTTAAGCGCTACCGCCCAACACGTGATGAGGCCCATTGCCTTCATGCATTTTTTGGAGCTCATTTATGGAAATGTGCGATTCAATGCAGGCTGATTTTCTGCTAAATTAGTACTGAAGTGATGTTATGGTTTCCATCTAGTCTTCAACACAGTAAGACGTTTTGCAATTAAAAAAAAAGCCTCATCTGGCATTTTGTGTTTTTTGTGCTTCCAATTATAGCTATTTCTATCTTCTGTGACACAGTCGTGTTGACAAAACACTAAGTGAACAAACATGATCCAGTCTGTATGACTTCATTTCGAATGTTCCTGTATGTCTCAGCTTCTTTGGCTTCTCTCTAGGCCTGCCAGTCACTTCCTCTGGTCTATATCACAGTCTTTCTTACAGTATCTCCCAGCTGGATTCATGTGCAATCTGAACCCAAACATTCCTTCCCTCTGTAGGGTTCACACTCTTCTACCATTTTCTTCACTTCATCTTTGTGGACCATTTAATTTATTATAGATTTCTTAATAGTATAATTTACTTTTTCTCTATTCAAGAGTTGACGCCAAAATGCTTCTAGTTGCTCCCTCTTCCTTCCTTGAAAATTATTGACCTTCCTAGCTTGGAGAGTGTGCTTCCAGTTAGGTTCATTCAATCCTCTGTGATCATTTTTGTATACTCTGTCCATTACACATGGTTAAGAGATCCCACAAATAACAAACTCTGCTTTCTACGGACTATACCACAGGTCTCTGTCTGTAAACACATACCCTGGTTCAAGTGCTCTGCGCTTGTATTCTGGTTCTTAGCACTGCTAAGGTCCCAGAGTACTATTTACAGGGTTCTAAGCACCTCTCAGGTTCAAGTGTTCTGAGAGGACTCTGCATCTCTCAGGGTCAAGAGCTCTCAGAGAACTCTGCACCTCTCCGGTTCAAGTGTTCTCAATGAACTCTGCACCTCTCAGTTTCAAGTGTTCTCAGAGAACTCTGCACCTCTCAGGTTCAAGTGTTCTGAGAGAACTCTGCACCTCTCAGGTTCAAGTGTTCTCAATGAACTCTGCACCTCTCTGGTTCAAGTGTTCTCCGAGAACTCTGCATCTCTCAGGGTCAAGACCTCTCTGCATCTCTTAGGTTCAAGAGCTCTCAAACTTGTAGGTACGTCTCAGGTTCAAGTGCTTTCAGCACCTCTCAGGTTCAAGTGATCTCGGGGTTCTCTGCACCTTTCAGGTTCAAGTGTTCTCAGGGTTCTCTGCATCTCTCAGGCTCAAGAGCTCTCAGACTTGTAGGTACGTCTCAGGTTCAAGTGATCTTGGGGGTCTCTGCACCTTCCAGGTTTAAGTGTTCCCAGAGAAATCTGCATCTCTCAGGTTCAAGTGTTCTCAGAGAACTCTGCATCTCTCAGGTTCAAGTGTTCTCAGAGAGCTCTGCACCTCTCAGGTTCAAGTGTTCTCCGAGAACTCTGCATCTCTCAGGTTCAAGTGTTCTTAGGGTTCTCTGCATCTTTCAGGCTCAAGAGCACTCAGAATTGTAGGTGCGTCTCAGGTTCAAGTGCTAAGCGCTCTTGGGGTTCTCTGCACCTTTCAGGTTCAAGTGTTCTCAGGGTTATCTGCATCTCTCAGGCTCAAGAGCTCTCAGACTTGTAGGTAAGTCTCAGGTTCAAGTGCTTTCAGCACCTCTCACGTTCAAGTGATCTTGGGGTTCTCTGCACCTTTCAGGTTCAAGTGTTCTCAGGGTTCTCTGCATCTCTCAGCCTCAAGAGCTCTCAGACTTGTAGGTATGTTTCAGGTTCAAGTGCTTTCAGCACCTGTCAGATTCAAGTGATCTTGGGGATCTCTGCACCTTTCAGGTTTAAGTGTTCCCAGAGAAATCTGCATCTCTCAGGTTCAAGTGTTCTCAGAGAACTCTGCATCTCTCAGGTTCAAGTGTTCTCAGAGAGCTCTGCACCTCTCAGGTTCAAGTGTTCTCCAAGAACTCTGCATCTCTCAGGTTCAAGTGTTCTCAGGGTTCTCTGCATCTTTCAGGCTCAAGAGCACTCAGAATTGTAGGTGCGTCTCAGGTTCAAGTGCTAAGTGCTCTTGGGGTTCTCTGCACCTTTCAGGTTCAAGTGTTCTCAGTGTTCTCTGCATCTCTCAGGCTCAAGAGCTCTCAGACTTGTAGGTAAGTCTCAGGTTCAAGTGCTTTCAACACCTCTCACGTTCAAGTGATCTTGGGGTTCTCTGCACCTTTCAGGTTCAAGTGTTCTCAGGGTTCTCTGCATCTCTCAGGCTCAAGAGCTCTCAGACTTGTAGGTACGTCTCAGGTTCAAGTGCTTTCAGCACCTCTCAGGTTCAAGTGATCTTGGGGTCTCTGCATCTTTCAGGTTCCAGTGTTCTCAGAGAACTCTGCAACTCTCAGGTTCAAGAGCTCTCAGACTTGTAGGTACGTCTCATGTTCAAGTGCTTTCAGCACCTCTCAGGTTCAAGTGATCTTGGGGGTCTCTGCACCTTTCAGGTTCAAGTGTTCTCAGGGTTCTCTGCATCTCTTGGACTCAAGAGCTCTCAGACTTGTAGGTACGTCTCAGGTTCAAGTGCTTTCAGCACCTCTCAGGTTCAAGTGATCTTGGTGGTCTCTGCACGTTTCAAAGTTCAAGTGTTCTCAGAGAACTGTAGAGGAGGTCCCAGACATGGCCTGCTCCCCTGCCCCTCATTTCGAGGTATCAGGAGAGTACTCACCAAGGTATGTGATGTATGAGGAGCAGGCGAACCTACAAAGAGCTGCACTGGGACTCTGCCCAGTGTACATCAGAAGATCCATACCTTTTGTAGCGCCCATAACCAGACAGCCCTGGGCAGCACGGTACCCTATTAGACAGCCGTACCAGCCGCTGAGACGAAATGAAGAGTACCTACAGAAGGTCCATGAAGAGACCCAAAAAGTCTTAATGGAAGGCCAGTGGAAATGACATAAGGGCCTGAACAGACTCGTGAATGAACAAAAATGGCTATCGAAGAGAGCACGCCAGTGCGAGTAGCTATGAAAATAGATGTAATGGGCACAGGGAAGAGACGATGTTAAAACGTAAGGAAACGTTGCTACAAGAAAAGATGGAAGTAACCAACCAGTTAAACGTGTGTAAATAGGCTTGGAACGCAAGAAGCTAAGAAAACAACACTGCTTGCAATGCTTAGTAGAAGAATAATGCGGCAAGCGCCAACTATATCTACCTCAATAAGGCATGCTATACAAGTGCGACTCCATTTTGTAAAAGCAGAAGTATGCCCAGGCGGCCAGAGGCCTAACAGGCCTGGTTTCATATCCCAGCCAAAGCCAAGAGAAGGAGCAGAATCGAAACTCAACAAATATCATGCCTAGGAAATCGATGTCATCCAGAGAAAGGGAGAAGAGCGCCAGCTAACAAGACTCAAACTTCAGAGCATACCAGCCCGCCCCATGAAGGTCAAGATAAGGGGGGCCCATGCATGCGGCAAGGCCGAAACAGAATTAAATACACTAAAAGCTGGAAACTGAAGCAGATTGATGGTGCACTAACACGTGATCAGCCAGGCGCGAAGAGGTACCACCGCCTGATGTCACCAAGAACCCGAGGATGCCATAACTTTTCCTGATAAGAGGCTACAGTTTCGAGGCCATAAACAGCCAACTAATTGACACATAGCCCAAGATACTGATTGATGGAAGGGAGGCAGGGTGAAACTTGGGACACCAGGCACCTGGGTGTCCATTCTGCATGCTGCTAATTAAACGTGGAAATGTATGTCTGGGGTGTAACCTGCCCAATCACAATGGACCAAATTATCTAGGGTTCTATATATTGTAGAACCAATGAGACATCGTACTTGTAGTGATGTCTATCACGTGTGATGTAGAGGGAGGGGTGTAGACGCTCACCCGATAAGAGTTATCCAATCCGCATGCTCCATTATCATATACAGATATAGCACCTCTACTTAAGTTACCTTTCCTAACCAATTATATTGCATGACAAGTTTTTTAGAATTAGACGTCAATGACGATGAGTTTTGTGTATAAAAATTTCTGTTCAACGCTAGTTCGGGGAAGTCGGAGCGAGACAGGTGGTCGCAATGATGCTGATTCCCAACTGCTTCCCTGTTTGATGTACTTGTCATTAAACAGACTTCCCTTTGCCAAACTACTGAGTCCTCATTATTGAGTCATGTTGGAATAAGTGAATCATGCACCCCAATCCCTCACATGGTGCAGCTATCTTGTCTTACAAGTACTAGAGGGTGAGCACTGACCTATGGGCCCGTTGGTGGACATCTCACTCTCCTGTACACTTGGTAGCATGAGGATGGTTCAGCCATCGATTATGAATTATTGATTAATGTAGTTATAAGACACCTATAGACCGACGGCACAAAGTAACTCTAGGCCTTTGGCAATATCACAAGTCCTTTCGCCATTCCGGCTGAGTAGGCTGAGAAGCTTCCCGTGGACAATGATAGTCTAAGTCCATAAAAATCTGCAGTGGGTCTGAAGGAACTCGCCTTTCCAAGCATAACCCTTCTCATTCCCACGGGCAGCCAATCGGACAAAAAGACCGCAAGAGGCTGAAAAGGAGGGGCAGTGATCCCAAAGCTCCAGAGAGGAAAAGATGTGATCGGTGAGTGAAACAACAAACTTGTTACTTTGGCAAATGTCTTGTAGGCATTAGAACAAGCAAGGCAAAGGTAACCACGGGTGGCAGAGAAAAAATAAAATAGTCAGAAGTTGAGAAAACTGTATGTATATAAGGGGTTAATAACTTGAGTATAAAAGAGGAAAACGGGGGGCACCCGAGAGAAAAACGTAAGGAATCGCCTTGTTCCTGCGCTTTAATACAGCGGTCAGAAGAAACGTGAACTCATAGCCCATATAATAAGGGGCAGTTAGACTACGATGACGTTTAAAGACGCATTAAAGGAGTTTGTTTAAACTCCATGACGGGGTATTGATTAGAAGGCAGGTGTATGTATGACCAGCTGGTGTCCGTCTAGTCTGTCAAGTGTCTGTCCTATGTGTTCTGTTGTATGCTGAATGTAAGAGAACTGTATCGTTGATTGTGTGAGATGAAATTTGATTTTACGCGATTCTGTGAAGAAGAGGGAATCGCCAATGAGTTGATGGTTTTCAGTTAATTGATAATATACATTTTGGTGGGAAAAGATTGGATTGGAGCTTGCGTATCTGGTGCTCGATCATACTAGTAGAAGGATAGCAAACTGTATAAATATTGTTGGTAACGGAACTGAAATGGAGGAGGTCAACCCACTTGCGCATCTATGCAAGCCACTACCTAAGCATGCACCTAAATTAAAAAAGTATAGCACAGAGTGGGTTACGGCTACCGCCCACAAGATGTTTATGCCTTGGCCACAGAATGGGTCCCTATCAAAAGCCGTTTTACAACACATGACGACTTATCTACATGCCACATATACAGGCAAGAAGCTAGAGAAACGTCTTGCTGTTCTAGAACTATGGAAGATGTCTGAGCAGACGAAGGAGGAAGAGCCTCCTGCAAATTGGATATTAAATGTCTGCACGGAGGGGGATGCGACGCCTACCGCGCCACCGGCCCCGCCTGAGCCAGCCATCGAGGGAAGTAAGACAGAGGGGCTCTACCCGTTAAGAGAACTAAAGGCAGCCACAGGGTATAGCAACCCCGCATATGAGTCGCCTACGTATAGTAATGACGACAATAAAGAAAAGGACCAGGAAATTAATCTTGTGTCCGCAGTCCCGAGGGACAAGGAGAGACGCAATGACGAAGGAAAGGATCAGGCACAGAGTTGTGCATCTCTCGTTAGGGAGAGAGAGGGAAAGAAAGGGAAAGGAAGTGAAGATAGAACTGACGAGATAACATTTGCAAAAGACGAATGGATGGGAGGGCAGATATTGCTGAAACTAGATGGAAAAGGAAGTGATGATGGAAGGCCAAGAGAGAGGTCTGATGAGATGCCAAGGAGAGAGAGCGAAAAGGAAAAGGAAATAAGGGATGAAAGGACACGAGGGAAGGATAGGCTGAAGCGAGAACAACTATATCTCGAAGAACAAGAGAAACAGCTTGATCACAAACAGAAGGCAGCCTACGACCAGTACAAACAGAACAAGCAAAGGTTGGAAGAAGAGCAAAGGGTACGAGAAAAGAGAATGAAGAGAAAAGAAGATGAGGAAATTAGAAGGGCAAAGGACGTAGAAACAAAAGGATGAGGGAAGTAGACAAGGCTAGAGAAGAAGCGAGGAAGCTCAAGGGAATAGATGAGGAAGCAGAACATAAGCGCAGACAGAGGGCACGGGATCTTGAATATTTGGAGCAGGAAGTTAAAAAACCCAATCCTGTTGTAGGATGGGAAGACATAGAAGAATTCTTTCCTGCACATGACTCGGTACCAGGTACGAGTGGGACAAATATTGAGGATGACGTCGACACCAGAAGCATTGGGGAAATGATTGATAAGATATACGATGGGCTAGAACAGAGATTCCCTGGGGGGAGGCCGACATGTAGGAACACCCCACGGTCAGAGGGGGGCGTCAGCACCTGCCTATGCAGATAGATTAAGGGCATTGCCAGGGAGACGGCAAGGCGGAAATGCTACCCCAGCGATAGACCAGAGAGCTATGGGGAAAGAAAAGGAAGACTGCGCATTCCAATTCCCGCTGCTAGAAAAGGGGGAGCAAGACCACAATATATTCAATGGCCACACATGGACCGAGAGAACCTAAAAAATAAACTTCTAATGCTGACATCGGGAGCCGGGAAGTGGATACATGAGTTAGAAAAAATGACGGGGGGTCATCTTAGCAATAGGGGACATTAAGGGCCTCCTAATTGCCATACTTGGTGAAAGAGCAGATGATGTATGGAACCGGGCAGGCTACCCTAGGGTAACCCTAATTAACACCTCCCATGACGGAGCGCCATTTAATAATTGTAGAGCAGCAGTGTGGAAAGTGCTGCGAACGCTATATCCAGACACTTCTGATATGGGGGCTATAATGACTCAGAAAATGAAAGAGTCAGAGGATCCGTTGATTTATATCCAGAATTTTCAAGACACGTGGGTACTCGAAACGCATGAGTCTTGGATGAAATCTATCCCGGTATTCTACCATATATTATGCCAAGGGTTGCCTGAGCCAGTGCAAAAACAGCTCAAGAAATTGGTAGGAATAGAAGCTAAACCATGGCCTGAAATACAGTTGACAATTGCACATTACTGTAGATTGTTGCAAGAAAATAAAAAGGAAAAAGGAAGCAACTCGTAAGGGCGAGGAGGCAGAGCTGGTGCAAAAGAAACTCTCAAACTATGCTCTCGAGGGAGCCATGCTGACAAGCCCAGCTGAACCGCGCGCACAGCAAGCGACAAACCCATTGCTGAATAATCAGTGTAGCGCGGGATTTTACCCGAGGTAAAGGGGTTTTGGAGGAAGAGGATGGCAGAGTAATCGGGATGGGTTTCGAGGTAACTAAGGAGGCTTTCAGAATAATCAAGGAGGCTTTCAGAACGCACAGATGGACAGATGGCCCGACCACTGCCAGTGTGTTGGCTGTGTGGAATGACAGGACATGTGGCGCGCATGTGCGGAAGCCAAGGCATGTGGCAAAACGGCCAAGGAATGGGAACAGGCATGGTGAATAAGCCTGCTGTCCCACACCAGGGCAGTGCCCAAAATCACACAGTGCAGCAGGAGGTGTCAGGCTTGCAGCAAGGTGCACAGCAAGTGGTTCAACTCTCGCACATGGGGAACGTACTGCAAGGACAATCCCAGCTGGCACCACCGCAAATGTTGCAGGCCCCAAGCTCCGGAGGGGGAGTCAACCCTTGAAATGGGGGAAATCAGCAAGTATGCAGTGGGCCCAACTTCTATATGAAATAGGACAGCTCACGGGGGACTCTGATGTGTTCTATCCTATCAGTGACACCAGACCCTAATAGGGAACCTAGGGTGAATGTCGTCATAGGGGGTGAAGAATATTGCTTGTTAGTTGACACGGGTGCGACGTGCTCGTGCATACGAGAAGGCATGATTTCCTTGTCCGGCGAGGCCATAGATACTGAGAGTTTCACGGGAGCTCACAGTAGAGTTCCCTTTACAGACGCGCTCCCAGTCTCTGTGGGAGAGCACGAAATGAATGTACCCTTATTATATTCACGTCGAACCCCAGTAAATATCCTGGGTCGGGACTTAATGACTAAGTTGAATATGACAATCTCATTTACCGAGAATGGTATAGTGTGCTCCACTCCAGGAATGCATTATTCGAATGTGTGCGAAATGATCAGAGCATACTCCGGACTTATAGCCATGAGAGCTATACCATTAGAGCCAGAAGTCTTCGCATATGGCGTACGGGTGCTCATGGCGGGATTGCCAGGCCTTGCAGAGAGAACTATGAGGACACCTGATGAGTTTCTATTCAGAGCAAGAATACGGTGTCCAGTCATAATATCGAATACAAAATTTCGAATGTCAAAAAAGTCAAATCAAAAATGTCGAAAAAAAAAATGTCGAATTATTTTTTTTTTCGATATTTTTTTTTGGGCTCTAGTTTATATAAAAAAAATAGGTAAAAAAAAAAAAAAAGAAAAAACAGGGGTTGGGGGGAACCCCACATTTCGAAAAAAAAACGTCATAAAAAATAAATTCGACATTATTTTTTTCAACATTTTTTTTTCGACTTTTTGACTTTCGAAATTTTTGATTTCGAAATTATGTCTATAAACCCAAGAATACCTATGCATGAAGAAAAGGGACAAGTATTTCCCTTAATGATACAATCTGCCGCAGTGCGAGGGAAAGTGGTATCGGTCGAAGGATATGACGACTAAGGCAGACAATGGTGTGTAATTATCACCATCGAAGAAGGGTATCGAGTGACTGACGTCACCGATGACGATCTGTTCGAAGAACACCCTGACCTAGAAGAGACAAGGGTGGAAGTAAGTCTCATATTTTGGGTCAAAATGATCAAACGGGAGGTGCCACAGAGAATGATGTTGGCGCTAATACGTCCAGAATACTTTGATGACGACATGGCCCAAGTGTCTGCCCCGGTATGGACTACAGGGCCCTATGACGTAGGCCTCCTGAAGGGGGCAGGTGAAGTGAAAATTAAACTGAAATCAGGAGCACTTTTACCAAGAGCACGACAATATCCTATGTTCAGAAAGGCAGATGAAGGGATTGCTAAAACAATTTCTGCCATGGTGGAGCAGGGCATCCTAGTGACGTCAGAATCACCTTGCAACACAGTGATTTACCCTGTCAAGAAATCAAAGAGAGGGTCTTGGCGTTTAATCAAAGATTTAAGAGCATTAAGTGATATAGTTGAAGCCGAGTTCCCTCTAGTCCCTAATCCATCCACAATTCTATGCAACATACCCACTGAGGCAAAATATTTCATGGTGATTGACTTGAAAAATGCGTTTTTCTCAATCCCGCTACACCGTGACTCACAAGACCTGACGTTGTTTACTTTCACGCAAATGCGCCTGAAAAGCACGAGGCTGCCACAGAGGTACTGTGAGTCTCCATCCATCTTCAACAGAGTCCTGGAGAGGGACCTAAACAATATTGCAGTAGACAGTGTTGTTTTGCAGTATGTGGATGACATTCTGATATGCAGCGTCACTGAGGAACAATGCAGGCGCGACTCTGTCCAACTATTGACTATCCTGGCTGAGAAAGGATATAAAGTTGACAAGGAAAAGCTACAATGCTGTCAGCGAGAGATGCTGTACATAGGACAGCTAATCTCACACGAAGGGAAAAAGGTAACCCCTGAAATGGCTGAAGCTATCATGAACACGGCAAAACCGCTCACGATAAAACAAATGCAAAGCTTCTTAGGACTGTGCAATTATGTCAGAGCATGGGTCTTCGACTACAGCTCGTATACCAAGCCCTAAAGAAGGCCCAGGCGACAAGGGAAACATTTGAATGGACTGAGGCAATGGAAAAGGGTTTGCAGAACTCAAGGGGGCGATTTGTAAGGCCCCAGTTCTCGGGATTCCTAATTATGCGGAGGAATTCTACCTGATCTCACACACCGATGGTAACTTCATGACGGCAGTGCTCGCGCAGCGAACCTCACTGGGGTACAAGCCCCTACCATATTTCAGCGGGAGTCTGGACCTGGTCATGAAGGGCCACTTCCCATGCAAACAAAATCTAGCTGCTGCCACGTTCGCCATTGAAAAGGCGTCATCCATTGTGATGGGGTGCTCCATGACATTGTATGTCGAGCACTCGTTGTTCGCCATACTAGAGAAGCCAAAGGGCACGCTGACATCTCAGAGAGCATCCGCATATGAAGTGATTATTTCTAACCCATCGATCAAAATACTGCGATGTAAAACTGTGAATCCAGCTACGTTCATAGCTGAGCCGGTCACAGAGGGAGAACCCGTACATGACTGCGCGAATTATGAGGAATTCTATGATGAAATCCCCAGGGTAAAAGAAAAAAAGGTGAGATCGTGTTTATTGACGGCTCATCTAGAATCGAGCAAGAATATGGACAAAGATACACAGGAGTGGCTGTGATAAAACACCTAGCGAATGGAAAGTTCCAGGTACTCGTCAGTGCACGAATACCATCTCACTATTCTGCGCAAGCTGCAGAAATATTGGCGCTGATTCTCGACATTGAGAATCATGCAGACCAGGAAGTAACGGTGTACAGTGACTCTGCATATGTGACATATACCGTGCACGCAAGACTAGCACGCTGAAAAAGGAGGGGCTACCTCTGAGCAGACGGCACGCTCGTGCAACATGCAGCCTTATTGGACAGGTTGATAAAAGCACTACCGCTGCCAGTGGGCATAGCGGTCGTGAAATGCGCCGCCCACACCCAAGGGACAGATTTCGTGTCACGTGGAACTCATGAAGCGGACACGGAAGTCAAGCGCATGGCATCCAAGGATGAAACAATCATGGACGTGGAGGTGGCACGGACCCATGAGCGTATGATGGTAGCACGAGCCACACCAGAGGCCTATAGCAACATGGGACAGACTCAGCTAATGGAACTCCAAGGGGAGGCACCTCAGGAGGAGAAAAATGTGTGGAAGTGTCGAGGGTGTTCCTTAAACTCCTTTGACGGGTTGTGGAGGCAAGACAGCACTGGTAAACCAGTAATGCCTGTCGCCCTACTGAAAGTAGCATTGGAGCAATTACACTACCCTATACATATGTCAAAAGAAAATCTCGCTGCAACGCTCGCAGAAGACTAGTTTACACCGAATTTATCAGAGCATGTTGTGCTCTTCATGGTGAACTGCATAATCTGCCAGCAATTCATCGCTGGGCACACACTAAAAGTAGTAAGAGGAGTTATCCCCTGGCCAAATGGGCCATTCCAGCACTTGCATATCGACTACGTCGACATGATTCAAGTGTGCAATGGGTACAGGTATTTAATTGTGGTGGTGTGTCCATTTTCTAGATGAACAGAAGCAGGTCCCTGTGCACACCCAGACTCTACCTGTGCTGCTAAATTTCTAGTGAGGGAAGTGTTCCCTAGATGGGGGGTGTGCGAGATAATGAGGTCAGACAATGGGGCTCACTTTGTTAATGCAGTTTTCGAGCAGATCAGCTTGTTGCTTGGTATAAAGCACAAGTTCACGTCGGCCTATCATCCGGAGGGGAATGGCATATGTGAGCGGCTCAACAGCTTGTTGATAGCCAAGCTGAAACTCACATTAATAAAGGGATGGCTGCACTGTCTACCACTGGCATTGTATGCACTTCGGAACCAACCAGGCTCCAACAATCATCTCACGCTGCACGAGATAGTCACAGGCAGAAGGATGAGGACCCCACTTACCCCCGAGATAGAGCTAGATGTGATGCCCAGCAAACAAGTGAGGTCTTGGGGACAGAGATGCAGGAGTACTTGAATTGTATGACATCCAGCGTCTCTGTCATTTCAGGCCAGCTGCAGCGGCGGCGAGAAGGGTCCAGCACAGTACAAAATACAACAGGAAATGCTGAAATAGACGCAGCACAAGGTTTATGCATGCCCCTCATCTTCCGTGGGGATGCTGTTCTTATAAGGAACTTTACAAGGAAGAAGTGCGATGAACCACGATTCAATGGCCCTTTCATCGTAGCGGACTGCACTCCTTCAGCCGTCAAAGTCCAGGGCAGAAGGGCATGGCTCTTCCTGAATAACATTAAACCTTATATAGGAGAAAGCCCTCCAGCTGCACCGAACCACAGAGAAGCCACAGACAACGGGGAAGAACCTCAGCACGTGCAGACAAGATCCATGGCGAGGAAGAAGGACGCATGAGCAGCAAAACAATGACAAAGAACTCTGTTTTAATTTGTGACTTTTAAATAAGAACATTTCCCCAAACCAGCGAAAGGTGATAAAGAACAATAACATGGACACTCTGTGCACCACCGTTGCAGGATAGAGAAGAGAACTACATACACAAAGCCACAACAACGCTGATAAAACAAACTTTTGAAATAACGTCACCCTCAAGTAGTATAAAGAATCAAGACTCTGATAGAGAAAAAAAAATAAGACATTTCTTGAGAGCGTAACACAGCATCCTGAAAGCAACCAGTGTCGAGACTTTGTTTACAGAATTTATGGTATCTCCCAGCAGAGACCTCAAGTGGGATGTTCTAACCTACTTCCAGCTGGTGGTAATATCATATCCGTCACTCATAGGGAGAGAAACCAGTGTCACAAACTTTATTCAAGATCCTGCGAATGAGAAAATAATCAGGCAACTGCTGACTGTCATCACGGAAGCCTTCGCTGAGCTACCCGAGCACAGCAAAGAGGACACAAATGCTTCCGCCGCAGGTAGACATTGATGAACGCACATTCACTTTGTTCTTTCAAATAATCGAGAAATACCCAGGACTCGTCGGGAGAACAACTGACACACGTACTTTCATCAGAGACCCAATAAACCTAGCTCAGTTGAACCAGCTGTGGACTAAACTAAATCACCTCGTGGCAGTCCACGCAACAGGAAGGTGCAGAGACTGTGTGAATCAAAAGAAAAGCTCATGACCAGGACCCAGCCAAACAGGACAAATGTCCCTATCACCCGAGGACACCCGGCTGGCGCACAATGTCCTGCTTAGACTAGTCACAGACTATCCGGAAATGGTGGGGAGGTCTGCAGATGTTGACGTCATCACCTTCCTTAGAGATCCAGCCAATGTCCCACACATGGGCACACTCCTCCACGGCATAATGCTCCAGGTGGAGCTGTCTAACTTCCAGCGAGAATACCTTAGGAGGTTCTAGGGAGACTTTCCGCCGTGGGACAGATCGTGGAGACAGAGAGACAGTGCTTTATCTTCCGCCGTGGTACAAATCGAAGACAGAGACACAGTTCTTCAATTTTCTGCCACAGGACAGATCGAGGAGACCAGAGACAAGAACTACATCATCTTATTTTTTCTTTTTACCTTTTCCTCTATTTCTCCATATTTTTATTTTTATTTTTTATGTTCACTTTCATTTTTATTTTTATTTTTACAACATTTTATTTTTGTGTAATTTTTAGCAGTTCCACCTTTTCATTCCTTCGCATTGAACATGTTCCAGCATGTCCTCAGTACCAACGCAAATTCGAGGAATGCACTGGGACTTTACCTACTGTAAATATGCATTATGAATGTGATGTACAAAAGTTGCTAGCCTAACCCTTTTCCATAGTCTAGCACAGGACCTGTACTGCAAACCCAGAGATTACTGACAGCACCCGCAAGAGGGGGGACACTTGAAAAAAAACTCGTCAC